>NC_133649.1:286178339-286778339 GCF_009905375.1 Apium graveolens | reverse complement strand
GTGATAAAATTAATCGAATAACACGAAATTGATAAAAGCCAACTTTCATTGTACTAATACCATTCTACCAAACATCCACAATTAAGATAGAAGTTGAATAGTCATCAATTATGTTGAGTTCCTATATGTCTACAGAAATTGACAACACAACGATTTAAGCACAAGTTATTCCTTTTGATTACATAGGGCAAATAAAACTGTTAGAATTACCCACTAATCATGCTCAACGTACATGAACCTATGCTAGCATGGCAAGTTCTAAATCTCAAGATCCACCGTCGCTTCACAAGAGATTAACACCCTATCTTATATGTTCGCGACACACATAAGACGAATACGCACAACCAATACTAGATATCATGCAATCATCACACACTAAAGTATTAAACAATTAACTAAAGAATTCCATAATCAATCCGTTGCAACCCCATGATCACGATTAGCCCATAATAGAACTTATCGCCATCATGGGTTCATATGAAATCATAATAAACAACACAAGAAAATAATAACTAAACTAATTATATTAAAACAGAGTACGTCACAAGAGTAAATAAGTCAAAGCAAGAAAACTAGCATCCAACGTTACAACGAAACAAGAATCATAAGAAAATATGCTTCCTCTTTGCTGCAGTGTGCTAAATCGGTCTTCTTCCTTATCTCCTTCGCTTCTTGCGCAAAACACAATCTAAAACATAATCTCCTTTTTTTTCTCTGTGAAAACGTCTCAAATCTACTTATATAATAGTCCCATAAAACTCAGATTACATAGAAGTTGGAAGCCAAACAGAAGTAGAAGTCTAAAATAATTTATCCTTTTCCCCGACCCTGCGCGGCCGCTCAGCATTTCTGCGCGGGCGCGCAAGGCTGCTGCGCGGCCGCTCAGCATTGCTGCGCGGGCGCGCAGGACCCTACTGGAAAAAATCCAGGTTTGCTCCGTTTCTTCGCCGTAATCTGCCCGTTCTTTTCCTCTCGCAATGGTGAACACATGCCAAGGCTTATTCTTGATGATTCCTCCTCCGAAATGCAACTAATACCCTGAAATGCATAAACACTAGAAAAACGCATCAAATACACAAAATACTTGATTTCAAGACACCAATTTAAGCCATTTTAAGACATTCTAAGTGGTATAAAATGCCATTTATCACACCCCCAAACTTAAATCGATGCTTGTCCTCAAGCGTCACAGACTCAAAACAAATAAAAATATGCATGAATGCAATCTATATGAAAATGCAACGATCCCCCTTACTACAATTAACCAACCAAATTGTCACATCTCAACGAATGCAGTTAGACAACTAAAGATCAATAAACTCATGCAAACGGACATACAGCCAGAAACGTGGTGTGTGCAAATGCTTAACAGATATGCTTCGGAACTAGACCAATTACTATGACTAGACTATCTTCAAGGCAATCCTACGATTATACAAAGAATAAAAATTCTAGGCACAAAGTGATATACAACACTACAAGAACTCTGGAGCTTACTACGGAATTGTGCTTTTTATTTACAACTCAAATGCTTATTTGACCGTGCAATGAGTGAGGTCCATAAAAGACTTATACAATGGTATCCATATAACGAGCGTTAGGTTAGCGGATCCCAGACTCTAAAAGCCTTAGGTCACTAGGCACAAAGTCCCCTAAGAACTTAATAACTCGAATACCAAAGAGCCCACTCTTGATCAATTATGCAAAATTTATTTTTTTTTCTCTCTGAGCAAGTGCGTTTCGCTCCATCTTGCTCAACCCTAGACTACTCGCATAACATGCGAGCCGACTACTAGCCATTTGACGCCTAGCCACAACTAGCAACAAATTCCATTTTTACTCCATTTTTTTTTCTTTTTCATGCCTTTACCACTAAGAACCTATTATCAAATTCTAAGCATAATAAATAGATTATCCTCGAAAATAATCAGATCATAACAACAATCTAGCCCTTAAACATTCTCTAAGACTTAGTGAAAATACAAGTGCTTCTAGCTTGCATATCAACCTACACAACTTAATATCACTTTAATGTTATCACTACACTCGCATCAATATCACAATTCAGTCGATAAATCATTGCAAAAGGGATCATGGTATATGCATGAGCTATATGATATGACAAACAAATAAAGCTACATAAAAAAAACTATATGGCAAAAATTATGTAACTATATGAACTAACTATCATGAATATGCAGCTATATGACACACACAAAATATTCCTTAACTACCACCCCCAAACTTAAAATCTTCACTGTCCCCAGTGAAGGTAGTAGAAAGGAACACAGGGTATACCTACTCGGAGTCATCATCATCATCACCCTCAGTGGGTGGAGTATGCGGGTATGCAGAGTCCTCACCAAAAACTGGCCACTGGATATCAGCTCCAAGGCCTCGAAAAGCAGTCCCTAACGCAAGAGTGAGCTCCTGAGCAAACCTGCTCTGCGTCTCATACATGGCATCCATCCGCCGTGAAAGCCTCATATACTGGGCATCACCCATCCCAGCACCCTCCTGAGCTCTCGAAGAACCAGCCTCACCACGCCCTGGCCTAGCCATAGTAGCACCTCGTGCTGGACGTCCTCCTGGAAGACGATAACCCAGCCCATGCTCCTCAGGCTCACCACCGGTCCACTCCTGCATCCCATTCAGAGTGCCAGAATCTATCGGAGCTGCTGGCAACTGCAACTGCTCATGAGCCGGCCAGTTCACTCCTACTGCTCGGCATAGCTTCGTAACCGTGGATGCATAAGGGATGTTCATATGCTTTGCTCCCCTCAAAAACTTCAGAATTCCTTGGTAGATAAACTCACCAAGGTCCACATAGTATTCTTCATTCAGAATTCCCCACAACAACTGTGCTCTCTCAACTGTGACCTCGTGTGCATGTGAAGAAGGCAAAATATTAGCACATATAAATGCATTCCATGCACGAGCATACCTGTTCATGGCGATCGCCGGAAAGTGACGATACTCATTATTGGCTGGACTGCGGTTCCAAACTGTGCCCGGTCGACAGAGAGTCGCACAAATCAAATCCAAGTCAAAATCCTCAGCAGTCTTTTCATTCCAGTTCTCCTCCTCGGGCTTCCTCTCTCGCTGTCCAATCACACGGCGAATCGCCGCAGGATGATAATAAACCGTCAGCCCACGAACTACAGAAAACCCATTCTTTTCAGCCTTCGCGTTCGCGTAGAACTCGCGAACAACACTCATCGGTACTGCTTCGGGTGACTCACAAAAAGCTATTCACCCCTTCTCTGCAATCATGGGCAACAACTCACCATCCCTCCCTGATGGTAAAAACCCCCTCTCCTTCAGAATTGGCTTCCCCAACAGCCTAGTGTACTCCTCCTCCGCAGCTCTGTCAGTTAACCGAGGCCTTGCAGCAGTACCCCTTGATGAATCAGCAGTAGGAACTGTGCTGCTGCTGTCAATAGTGCGTGCTCTCTTGGGTGCCATTGATTTGTGAATAAAAGTGTGTAAGAACTGATTTTTGATGTTTATGAGAGGGTTTAAGTGTAGGAAGTTTGTGGGAGATATGTAGGATAGGTGTATGTATATATAGGGTGTGGAGTAGGTTAAATTAGATTAGGAGTGGGGTTGAGGGATAAAATCATGGGATAATGGGAAAAGAATTCGTGGGTTTATGTTCTGTGATGGATTTTTTGTGTTTTTTTTTTTTTTTTTTCTGAACTGCAAAAAATTTTCTGGAACTCGACCCCTGCGCGGCCGCTCATCATTTCAGCGCGGGTGCGCAGCAAGCTGCGCGGGCGCGCAGCAAGCTGCGCGGGCGCGCAGAGGGTCTCTGGAAAAAAAATTTTCAGCCCCTGTTTTCTGATTTTTTTTGTGTTTTTGGATAGGTTATTAACTTCTAAGGGTTCCTGTAACAACAATTCATGGGTTGCCTCCCACGCAGCGCTTCTTTTTCGTCATTAGCTTGACGTTCCGTACCTTTCTCAAGTAGTCAACAAAATGGCACTAACCACCTCTCGGTTTGCCATGTCCCCATAGTAGTGCTTCAACCGCTGACCGTTAACCTTGAATGCTTGGTCCAAATCATTCTCAAAAATTTCCACCGCTCCATGTGGAAACACAGTTTTGATAATAAAAGGTCCAGACCACCTTGATTTCAACTTCCCAGGAAAAAGTCGGAGCTGAGAGTTGAATAAAAGAACTTGTTGCCCTGGCACAAATAACTTAGGATGTAGCTTCCTATCGTGCCACCTCTTCACCTTTTCCTTATACATTTTGTTATTCTCGTACGCTTGCAGTCGAAATTCATCAAGTTCATTAAGCTGAAGCATTCTTTTCTTACCAGCTGCATCTAAATCCAGGTTCAATTTCTTCAATGCCCAGTAGGCCTTATGCTCAAGCTCCGCCGGTAGATGACATCCCTTACCGTACACAACTGAAACGGTGACATCCCAAGTGGAGTTTTGTATGCTGTTCTGTAAGCCCAAACAGCTTCATCGAGCTTTAAAGACCAATCCTTCCTTGACGGACAAACAACCTTCTCTAGAATGCGCTTTATCTCTCTGTTAGACACTTCCGCTTGACCATTTGTTTGCGGATGATAGGCAGTAGCTACTCGATGATTCACATTATAATGCTGCATCATAGAAGTGAACTTACGGTTGCAAAAATGCGATCCTTCATCACTTATGATTACCCGAGGCATTCCAAACCTTGTGAAAATTTGCTTATGAAGAAAATTTAGCACTGCCTTTGCATCATTTGTCGGTAAAGCTTTAACTTCGACCCATTTTGAGACATAATCGACTGCCAGCAAGATGTACTGATTATTGCAAGACGAGATAAAAGGCCCCATGAAATCGATTCCCCATACATCAAAGACCTCGACTTCAAGCATCACATTTAATGGCATCTCATCCTTCCTTGACAAATTTCCCACTCTTTGGCAACGATCACACCTTAAAACAAACTGATGAGCATCCTTGAACAAAGTAGGCCAGAAAAAACCTGCTTGCAGAATACGAGCTGCCGTCTTCTCACCTCCATAGTGTCCACCATAAACCGTGGAATGGCAGTCTCGTAATATCCCCTCCGTCTCACAGAACGGGATACATCTCCTGATGATCTGGTCAGCTCCCTGTCTAAACAAATATGGTTCATCCCACATATACCACTTCACCTCATGCAGAAACTTCTTCTTTTGAGCGGATGTCAAATTAAGCGGCATTATATTGCTGACAAGATAGTTTACAATATCTGCAAACCATGGTTCTTCCTCCTGAATTGCAAACAACTGCTCATCCGGAAAAGATTCATTGATTAACGTCCTATCTTGTGAAGTAGAATCGGGATTCTCCAACCTAGAGAGATGGTCAGCTACTTGATTCTCAGTACCTTTTCTATCTTTGATCTCTAACTCAAATTCTTGAAGTAAAAGCACCCAACGAATGAGTCTCGGCTTCGAATCCTTCTTAGAAACCAGATAGCGAATAGCTACATGATCAGTGAATACTGTCACTTTCGTACCAAGCAGATAAGATCGAAATTTCTCAAAGCCAAAGACTATAGCTAAAAGCTCCTTCTCAGTAGTGGTGTAGTTCAATTGGGCCCCATTTAAAGTCTTACTCACATAGTAGACCACATGGAAGAGATTTTTCTTGCGCTGTCCCAGAACTGCACCTACCGCATAGTCACTCGCATCACACATCATCTTAAACGGTTCTGTCCAATCTGGTACTGTAATAACTGGTGCCGTGATCAAACTCTCCTTGAGAGTCTCGAATGCTGCCAAACATTCATCATCAAATTTGAAAGGCACATCTTTCTCAAGTAAATTGCACAACGGCTTAGATATCTTTGAAAAGTCCTTGATGAATCGCCGATAAAAACCCGCATGACCGAGAAAACTACGGATTCCTTTCACCGAATTAGGTGGGGGAAGATTTTCAATGACTCCCACCTTGGCCTTGTCCACCTCCAGACCTTTGCTAGAGACCTTATGCCCAAGGATAATGCCTTCACGCACCATAAAATGACATTTCTCCCAATAAAGCACCAAATTAGTTTCCACACATCTTTTGAGTACGGCGCGCAGATTATTCAAACATTCATCATATGAGTGTCCAAAGACGGAGAAGTCATCCATGAACACTTCGACGTTATTTCTAATCATGTCAGAGAATATAGCCATCATACATCTCTGAAAGGTGGTCGGGGCGCCACATAACCCAAACGAAACTCTACGAAAAGCAAATGTGCCAAATGGACAAGTGAAGGTAGTCTTTTCCTGATCCTCTGGTGCAATACAAATCTGATTATACACGGAATAACCATCCAGAAGACAAAAATACTCATGTCCCGCCAATCTGTCAAGCATTTGATCAATGAATGGGAGAGGGAAGTGATCCTTCCTTGTGGCTTTGTTCAATTTTCTATAATCCATGCATACTCTCCATCCTGTAACTGTTCGAGTAGGGATGAGCTCATTCTTTTCATTTGCGACCACAATGATACCTCCTTTCTTAGGTACACATTGCACGGGGCTCACCCACGAGCTGTCAGAAATAGGATAAATGATGCCTGCATCTAGCCATTTCAGAATTTCTTTCTTCACCACCTCCTTCATGATCGGGTTCAGTCTTCGCTGCTGTTCCACAGTTGGCTTACTACCTTCCTCTAACAGAATTTTATGCATACAATATGAAGGACTTATCCCCTTGATGTCTGCTATGGTCCATCCTATAGCCGATTTGAATTCTCTCAAAATCTTTAAGAGCTTGTCTTCCTCACTACCTGAAAGGTCAGCTGAAATAATAACAGGTAACGTAGATGAATCACCTAAAAAAGCATACCTCAAGTGTTCAGGTAATGGTTTGAGCTCCAAGGTAGGTGCTTCCTCTATTGATGGTTTGAGCTTCCCTTCAGCATTCTTAAGGTCAGAAGTACCAAGAGATTCAAATGGTATGTCGAGCTTTCGCTTCCATGGAGAAGCGTTCAGATATTGTAATTGCTCATTGCTATCTTCATCATCGCTGTCAAAATCCCCCACTAAGGCCTTTTCCAATGCATCAGACATTAGCATGTGATCGAGTTCCGAAGTAACCGCAGAATCAATCACATCCACTTTTAAGCACTCCTCATCTTCTGTAGGGTATTTCATTGCCTTGAATACGTTGAAGGTCACATCCTGATCTTGGACCCGCATAGTAAGTTCCCCTTTTTGCACATCTATCAAGGTACGGCCAGTAGCCAAGAAAGGCCTCCCCAAGATTATGGGAATCTTCTTATCTTCCTCAAAATCCAGAATAACAAAATCTGCAGGAAAGAAGAGCTTATCCACCTTGACGAGCACATCCTCAACTATGCCCCTTGGGTAAGTAATGGAACGGTCAGCCAATTGTAGCGACATGTATGTGGGTTTTGGATCAGGCAGATCCAGCTTTTTAAAGATCGACAACGGCATCAGATTAATGCTTGCTCCCAAATCACAAAGGCACTTGTCAAAAGTTAGATTGCCAATGGTGCAAGGAATGGTGAAGCTTCCTGGATCTTTTAGTTTTGGTGGTAACTTTTGTTGCAGAACAGCGCTGCATTCTTCCGTGAGAGCAACGGTTTCAAGGTCATCCAGTTTCACCTTCCTTGAAAGAATAGTCTTCATAAACTTTGCATAACTAGGCATTTGTTCCAGAGCCTCAGCGAAAGGTATATTGATGTGAAGTTTCTTGAACACCTCCAGAAACTTCCCGAACTGTCTATCCAGCTTTTGTTGCTGCAATCTCTTAGGAAAAGGTGGTGGAGGATAGAGCTGTTTTTCCCCTGTATTAGCCTCAGGCAGAGTGTGTTCAACAGTAGTCTTCCTTGGTTCCGCCGCTTTCTCCTTTTGCTTAGATTCTTCATCTCTAACTTCAGCTTCGACTTCTTTTGCCTTTTCAGCATCAGCTACTTTTTCAGACCTTAAGGTAATAGCCTTGACTTGCTCTTTAGCTTCCTTCCTGCCTGGTACTTCCGTGTCACTGGGAAGAGTGCCAGGTTGACGATTGAGCACTGCATTGGCTAATTGACCGATTTGATTTTCCAAGGTCTTGATAGAAACCGCCTGACTCTTGCACAATAGCTTAAGTTCCTCAAAATCAGCACTAGTAGGTGTAGCTGTACTTCCCTGTTGAGGATATGATTGCCTTGTAGCATACTGCTGTGGTTGCTGGAATCCAGGTGGGTTAAACTGTTTACTTACTCCTTGCTGATATGGTGGCTGAATAGCATTCTGATTATTTCCCCAGCTGAAATTTGGATGATTTCTGTTGTTAGGATGATAGGTCGCTGGCACACGCTGCTGTTGTCGCTGATAATTATTCACATACTGAACAGATTCGTTGACAAGAGAACACTGATCCGTAGCATGAGAACCTGCACAAAGCTCACAAACCATAGCTATTTGATTAACTCCATACGTAGCCAGAGAATCAACCTTCATTGATAGCGCTTGGAGCTGGGTTGCAATAGCGGTGGCTGCATCAACTTCCAGAATACCTGCGACCTTGCCTGACGTCATCCTCTGAGTTGGGTTTTGATGCTCGTTTGCAGCCATTGTCTCTATAAGATTATACGCCTCAGTATAGCTTTTAGCCCATAAGGCTCCTCCCGCTGCTGCATCGAGCATGGGCCGAGATTGGGCCCCCAAACCATTATAAAAACCCGTGATTACCATCCAATCCGGCATTCCATGATGTGGACATTTTCTCAACATTTCCTTGTAGCGTTCCCAAGCCTCGCACATAGATTCTGTAGGTTGCTGCGCAAACTGAGTAAGAGCACTCCTCATAGCAGCAGTCTTTGCCATTGGATAAAACTTCACCAGAAACTTTTGCGCAAGATCTTGCCACGTAGTGATGGACCCAGCTGGTTCAGAATGTAACCAGTCTTTAGCCTTATCCCTCAGTAAGAATGGGAAAAGCCTCAACTTGATAGCCTCATCAGTCACGCCATTATACTTAAAAGTGCTGCAGATCTCGACAAAATTCCTTATGTGCATGTTGGGGTCTTCAGTTGCCGCTCCTCCAAAAGAAACAGAATTCTGCACCATCTGAATAGTGCCCGGCTTGATTTCAAAGGTGTTAGCTTGAATAGCCGGATGAAGGATGCTTGACTGAATGTCATCAATTTTAGGCCGAGAAAAATCCATAAGAGCTGGATCAGCTTGAACAATACGATCTCCCATGTTTACTGGTTCTTTCTGCTCAGTTCCTGAATCCGAATCCTCAAAATCTAACTTCTCCGGAGTATCAAGAACTTCGTCTTTCTCCTCAGCTGTATCTAAGGTCCTCTTGCGAGCACGAGAACGAGTTTGCATAAACGCTTGCTAAAGTACCTGAAACACAACCGAAACGAGTAATTAACTACTACATCCTAATCACTGAGTCCTAATGACCAATGATGGTAAGTACATAAACTAAACAAATACGCCGAGTCCCCGGCAGCGGCGCCAAAAACTTATTAGGGCGAAAACAAGCACTAATATTCACGCAAGTATACGCGTTCGCAAGTAATATAGAATACTTTCTAGTTCGTTCCCTCAGAGACTCAGACTAATTTATTGTCTAATTTAACTCACTCACCAATGTATGATTACTTCTCAATGTTAAGATAATAACACTTAAAATTGTTGATTAAATATTAACTATAATTAACTACTTAATTAACCACTTAACTACCACTTCAATTTATCAATAATAAAACACTCATGAGATCACAACTTCATTATTACTTCCTTCTATAGCCATTGTTATTACCTTTAGCATGTGACAGTGATGACATTAATCGAATAACACGAAACTGATAAAAGCCAACTTTCATTGTACTAATACCATTCTACCAAACATCCACAATTAAGATAGAAGTTGAATAGTCATCAATTATGTTGAGTTCCTATATGTCTACAGAAATTGACAACACAACGATTTAAGCACAAGTTATTCCTTTTGATTACATAGGACAAATAAAACTGTTAGAATTACCCACTAATCATGCTCAACGTACATGAACCTATGCTAGCATGGCAAGTTCTAAATCTCAAGATCCACCGTCGCTTCACAAGAGATTAACACCCTATCTTATATGTTCGCGACGCACATAAGACGAATACGCACAACCAATACTAGATATCATGCAATCATCACACACTAAAGTATTAAACAATTAACTAAAGAATTCCATAATCAATCCGTTGTAACCCCATGATCACGATTAGCCCATAATAGAACTTATCGCCATCATGGGTTCATATGAAATCATAATAAACAACACAAGAAAATAATAACTAAACTAATTATATTAAAACAGAGTACGTCACAAGAGTAAATAAGTCAAAGCAAGAAAACTAGCATCCAACGTTACAACGGAACAAGAATCACAAGAAAATATGCTTCCTCTTCGCTGCAGTGTGCTAAATCGGTCTTCTTCCTTATCTCCTTCGCTTCTTGCGCAAAACACAATCTAAAACATAATCTCCTTTTTTTTCTCTGTGAAAACGTCTCAAATCTACTTATATAATAGTCCCATAAAACTCAGATTACATAGAAGTTGGAAGCCAAACAGAAGTAGAAGTCTAAAATAATTTATCCTTTTCCCCGACCCTGCGCGGCCGCTCAGCATTTCTGCGCGGGCGCGCAAGGCTGCTGCGCGGCCGCTCAGCATTGCTGCGCGGGCGCGCAGGACCCTACTGGAAAAAATCCAGGTTTGCTCCATTTCTTCGCCGTAATCTGCCCGTTCTTTTCCTCTCGTAATGGTGAACACATGCCAAGGCTTATTCTTGATGATTCCTCCTCCGAAATGCAACTAATACCCTGAAATGCATAAACACTAGAAAAACGCATCAAATACACAAAATACTTGATTTCAAGACACCAATTTAAGCCATTTTAAGACGTTCTAAGTGGTATAAAATGCCACTTATCAACATTGGAAACTGGCTGGAACGGACTAAATGAAATATATATGCCATAGTTTAAAGGTGGGCTGAACTTTAAACTTATTGCAGGTAGCATTAAACCAAGTCATCCATTTTATACCGTTGGGCGTTATCTGCATCGGAAAAACCTTATATGCATACTTACACAAGTGCTTGAGAAACAAGTGCCAGTGCGGGTTCCATCCGGACCGGAGATGCTCCAGCCATACCGGAACAAACCCATCAGCCGGCCTGTGATAAATCCTCTCGTCCGGAGTCAGCCACCTCCACTCAATCCGGCGATCCAACCGAAAAGCAGCCCGGACCGCAGAATCCTGAGCAGCATGATCTAGGCCAGCATACTCATCCTTGAGCTTATAGTTCTCCTTGGCCACTATATTATCCGCAAACTTCCTATCAAAAGCTTCCCTATCGTAAGGCCCCGGACCCGCACTAGGCTGCCTAGCGTACCCGGACCTAATACTCCTATAATAGAAGCTATCTTCTATCTCCTCACTCTTACTAATAAAATATCCCAAACTCCACCCAAAGTCCCTCCGGACTGCAAGGTACCTTTCTGAAAGAGATCTTAGCAACTGAAAGCTTCGTTATGGTCTCAGAGTCCGAAGTAGAAGCCTTCTTCCCCATCTCAACTAGTTCAGAATCAGCAGAAGACTCGAGATCCGAACCAGATGGCCCCGGATAGCAAGTTATGTAAGCTTTGGCATGCGCCTTAGTCCGGACCATAAACCTAAAACAAGTGATAAAGGTTAGTCTAAAAACCCTACAGTTTATTTATCTTCAAAGCTAGATGGTCCGGACTACCCTACGTTCATTTTTATTACAAGTTAAAAGAGAACAGTCCGGAGACCCAATCCAAAAGAAAACAAAAACCCAAAATTAAACAGACGCCCCGGACTGTAAAACCCCGAAGCTAAACAAACAAACCTAGCCTGTCACTCCGAACTCATATGTCAAAATAACACAAAAAGAGCAACCAATTACAAACTCCAAATACAACATCACTAGTCCGGACTAGTTATCCAAGTCCGGACCCAAGCAAAAAACCCTAATCCCAGAAACATAATTAGACAAAATCAAAACACCAAAATATGCCAAAAAACTATATACATACAGATATACACAAGAACATATCAAACAAAAACAAAACACAACAAAATAACCAAGCCAAATTGATAAAAGCAGAACCCTAAAAGCAAAACAATATTGCGCAAATACAAAGGAGAAAAACAGAATAGCAAGGAAGAAAGCTTACAGAGTAGAAATTACAGAGAGATTGAAGACGCTCGATCAACAATCGTAACCTTGGAAACCTCTGCGATGAGCACCAGAAAAGCTTCAAAGAAAGAAAGCAAAAGAGAAGAGAAAGAGGCGAAGAAATAGAAAGAAAAACTAAAGCCCCGGGGGTTCCTTTTATAGGCACGGTGAAAATAATAACACCATGCCACGTGGCAAAATCTGAACGGTCCATCAAAACCGTAATTAATAAAACTAATGATGAGGCACGTCTCTCCACGTTCTTACAGCTGTAACAATTCAAATAATTGGGGGGAAAATCCCCAAAACCATTTCAACTTCCAAGTCCGGACTCCTTCATACATGGCAATCCGGACTGGCGGACAAAAAAAGCTCAACTCCTGCTAAAGGCAACCACCTTAGTCCTGATTCGCCGAACTCAGCGCAATCCGGACTGGGAGCAAGAAAAGCTCAACTCCTTCCAAAGCCAACCACCTTAGTCCTGATTCTCCGAACTCAACACAATCCGGACTGGGGGCAAGAAAAGCTCAACTCCTGCTAAAGGCAACCACCTTAGTCCTGATTCGCCGAACTCAGCGCAATCCGGACTGGGAGCAAGAAAAGCTCAACTCCTTCCAAAGCCAACCACCTCAGTCCTGATTGGCCGAACTCAGCACAATCTGGACTGGGGGGCAAGAAAAGCTCAAATCCTGACAAGGACAACCACCTTAATCCAGATTTAACGAACTCAGTACAATCCGGACTGGGGGCAAGAAAAGCTCAACTCCTGCTAAAGCCAACCACCTTAGTCCTGATTCGCCGAACTCAACGCAATCTGGACTGGGGGCAAGAAAAACTCAACTCCTGCTAAAGCTAACCACCTTAGTCCTGATTCGCCGAACTCAACGCAATCCGGACTGGGGGCAAGAAAAGCTCAACTCCTGCTAAAGCCAACCACCTTAGTCCTGATTCACCGAACTCAGCTCAATCCGGACAGGGGGCTAGAAAAGCTCAACTCCTTCCAAAGCCAACCACCTTAGTCCTGATTCGCCGAACTCAGCGCAATCCGGACTGGGGGCAAGAAAAGCTCAACTCCTTCCAAAGCCAACCACCTTAGTCCTGATTCGCCAACTCAGCGCAATCCGGACTGGGGGGCAAGAAAAGCTCAACTCCTGCTAAAGCCAACCACCTTAGTCCTGATCCGCCGAACTCAGCGAAATCCGGACTGGGGGCCAAGAAAAGCTCAACCTCTTCCAACAAAACAATCAAAAGCTCATTTTCTACAAACAAACCCAATTTCACTCCCTAATCCAGAAAATCTGCATAAGGGGGGGCACATGATAGTACGTATAGCTCCTGGGAGAACTACTCCTACGCTCCTAACTCCATATAGCTCCTGGGAGGACTACTCCTAGGCTCCTAACTCCATATAGCTCCTGGGAGGACTACTCCTAGGCTCCTAACTCCACGCAGCTCCTGGGAGAGGTAGTCCCACACACTACCAGTCCTAACCAGCTCAGTCCCGCAAGCCTAACCTTGGTATATCCCAGCACGTGAGACGTTGGCCCAGGCACGTGATGGGGACAACTGTCACACATCAATCATGGGAATAATCAGGGCACGTGTCAGAGGATCCCCAGAACATTCCTCGGCCAGTCCCGCATTGACACGTGTAAAGCATCCACTCCAGCCATGTGTCCTCCGCTCCCATATGCAATGGCTATGATCTAAAGGTACCAACCCCAAAATCCTACCCTTGGGCTATAAATAGCCCAAGAAGGTGAGGTTTTGGGGTTAATCACACTCTCACACTCATATACACACACAGCCATCTTCCATTCATATTCATCTTCATCTTCCCAAAAAGCTAGTTCTTACTCTCACGCCGGAGGCGCCGCGGGACTCTAACCCCCCTTCCGGTGTTGTTTTGTAGTAACCCAACCACCGCTACACCTCTACAGCGGCGAAGGATCTAGGACAGCGTCGAAGGAGCAGCCCCGCCACCAGAAGTTATCAACATGGTCAGTTTTAAAAAAAACAATTATCAAAATAATGTTCAAGACAATTTTTTTGAGAAGGTTGGCTGTCAAATTTTTTTATTAGATTATTATATTTTTGTTTTTTTCCTAGAAACAATGAATAAGTTTCGCAAGTTATTTTAAAAATCCGGAAAACTTTTCAAATGAAACTTGTAATTTACGTTATATTAGAGTTTTCTGAAAAAAATATAAGGATAACCTAGACTTTATCTTAAAAAATTACCAAATGAACATATGTCATTAATTGATTGGTCACCTTGATATTATTAATATATGGAGTTTTTCATGTATAAATATGCGCTCACAATTCACAAATCAAAACATGTGATGTGCTATTTGGAAAAAGTATTTGGGCGACAAGGCAACACTGATTAAAAACGTTACTAGTTACACTAATATTTAAGATTTATACCCATAACTAAAATGTATAAAAAAAAGTATGTGCGTGACATAGAACGGAAAATTTGGATCGATAAACATTAATCCTTAAAAACAAAAATGAATATGCAAGTACGAATTCGAAGAGTTAACTTTAAAATTTAACACGGTTCCATCATAGTATTTTTTATGTCGGGATAGAAATATAAAAAAGAAAACTAAAAATAAAATATAAAATATAAGTCGTGCAGTTTTAGCATGAATTAATAAAACCTTGATACACAAAAATTACTGTTTTATTTTTCTTTTTTGGCATGGTCATGCAATCTAGCATCATGAATATGCCACAATGCATCATCGCTTGATCATGCAAGTATCTCTGCCCATTGGGTGACAACCATTTTCTTTTATCGTTTACACCTTGCAATCCATATTGACCTCAATATGACCCAAATAACTGTCCTATTCGAAAAAACTGGAGGACGAGGTTTTATCTATCATGTGGAATAAAAGATCATATGTCTTTTACTTATCTTTATCATATAAATACAGAAAAAAATCTCTTCACATAATTATTATAATTTATATCCAATATTAAATATGTATATATTAAATTTATTTATTTCAAAAAAAATTGATAAACATGTTATAGTTATCATAGAATTAAAATAATAAATATATTTTAAAAAAACAAAATCTATTTTATTTATACAACACACTTTTAGTATAAGTAGTTAATAACCCTTACGATACATAGTCATTTTTAATATTACATTATTTATTTTAAATTTATTTCGAATTGAACATATAATATATAAGAAATTTATTAAGAACTTAATATTTTATTTTAGTCCAAATAAAATTATATAATATATATTTTAATTGGTAAAAATATTTTTTTAATTTTATTTTTATTTTTGGGTGAAAAACCTAAATAATCATGTTTAAATAGCAATCGACCAAAATACACATCAATATTTTAAGCTGCCCAAAATACCCGCTAGATACTCCATTTCTAGTGGAGTATCAAGCTGATACTCCACTAACATACGAGTGATACTCGTTTTCCCGTGTAGTGTCATGCATGATACTCCTTTGTCAGTGGAGTAGCCACCCATATACTCATTTGTAAGGGTAGTAACATGCTCCTTTGTCAGTGAAGTATCATCTAAAATTTTAAAATTTTAAATATTAAATTTATCTTAATTCATTTTTTAAATATTTCTAAAGCCCGGATGAGAAATTGTTAAACCATAAAATATTAAAATTTTAAAATATGGTACATGTTTAAATATAAAATATTTAATAAATAATTAAATTTTCAAAAAAAATATAATGCTCCACTGATGGTGGAGTATCAGCATACTCCACTGGGAAAGGAGTATCAGTTCTGATACTCCACTGATAGAGGAGTATCGGCCATGATACTGTACCGAAAAAGGAGTATCATCCTGATACTCCGCTGAAAGTGGCGTATCATCTTGGAGTACAGTATCAGTGGAGGATCTGGTGGGTATTTAGGGCACCTTATCTCAGAATGGGTATTTTGGGCAAAAAGATATCTAAAAAGTAGACCTGGCGATTCGTTCGTGTCGTGTATTTTCGTGTTTCGTGTACTTAAATGCCAAACACAAAAGCGACATATTTAGTATTCGTGTTCATATACATTCATTTCGTGTCATTTCGTGTCGTGTTTGTCGTGTTAATTGAATATTAATATATATTAAATTTAATATTAATATAAATTAAAATATAAGACTTTTACGTAGAAAAATTATAAAATATATGAAAAACATATATTTAGATCTTAATTCTATACAATATAATGAAATCAAATAATATTTTAAAAATAAATATGCATACATTTATTATAATTCTATATATATATATTAGAAATATTAAAATTTAATTATAATATTTATTTATGTCATATAGTTCGTGTCGTGTACTCGAAGGTTAAACACAAAACCGACACTAAATCTCATACATGTACTTTCGTGTTCGTGTACCAAAAATGCAAGCACAAACACTAAATTTTCATGTGTTTTCATATCGTTTCGTATCGTGTAAGTCGTGTCGTGTCCAAAATTGTCGGGTCTACTAAAAAGAAGTATTTTGGTTATTTTTTCTTTATTTATCTTGTATTAATTGTATAAATCTCTTTTAGCTTGTGTAAATAGTATATATTATTTTGTTTAGTATGACGCAATTATAGAAACGGACAAATGATCTCTAGTTTCATTTTACTAAAATATTATGGATATTATAGACGGAGAAGAAAAAATGTAATTATATAGACTCTTTAAATCAACAAAATCCAAGTAATTATATGTAGTTTGTTTTTATATGTATTTTAGCCCGGGTTGAAAATTATTTATTTTTAACTCGGATGAGTGGTATATTTTATTTTAGACCGGTGTCTTTATAACGACTAACAAATTATCTTTCAATTTTAATTTTGTTTTAATCTGGTTCAATAGTATAATATTTTTAACTATTTCAATAGTATTTATTTATTTTGTTTAAGTCTAATACAACAAATGTTTCATATTTAATGTAATAGTATAGATATGTTATAGTATAAATAGCTAGGTAGATAAAGATATAATATACGATATTAGTTGGTCCGATTCAAGGTATATTTAATGTAATTTTGAGATCAGAGAAAACAAATTATATCCTTCTGTTTCAATTTCTCTACTTCAATCAGACTCTAATAAAACTATAAGACATCTTTTCCGCTGAAATAAAAAGATATTTTAATTAGAATAAAAAAATCTACGAGTTTAACAATATTTGAGATGTACAAATTAAATATAAACAAATAAAACTATATATTAGATTCATGTATATAAAACTGAGATTTAAGCAAGTACTTAGGCATGGCTTATTTGGAGAAACATGTAACTATTACTTTTCGTATTACCGTGACTAATAAAAAATGGGAAGTTCAAATCAATTACAAGTAGATATTGATATAATTTGACTTAACATATAATTCAACGATTTTTAATATAAATAAGAGTAGTTAAGTAATTTCAGCAAGTATCGTCCGACTACCAAAATTTTAATATTTCGTGTATTATAATATATTATAGATTCTTGTATTATGGGTAATCTATGTTAACTAAAGATTTTTTTTATATATTTTGTTATATTTAACACAATTTATCTATATTAAAATTTTAGATTTCATAATTACTAACCAAAAAAATGATAGTGGAACATTCCATAATCTATAAAAACCATCTCCTAAGAATTAGTTTTGTCTTAAATTAATATGCTATGTGTAAGATTGAATATTTCCTATATAATTATAAATAATCTGAAGATATCCTAAGTTAATGTAAAACATATATTATCTTTAGGATAGGACTAAAAATATTTTAAATAAATATATGGGACTCCAACCTAACAACGTATTTTCTACTTCTACGACTAAACACCTATTTACTGCATTAACTTTATCGTATTCAACTTTCTATACAAACACACAAACAAGACAGTGATCAAATACAAATTAAAATTAGAATATAAATTATAAACCAACAACCAGTTAGTGATTGATGTAGGTATAATTAGTCACCATTAACTAATCCACTTATATATCAATGACGGTAGCTCCACTTATTTAGTAATTAGTATTATGTGATTTAACGATTCTCGGTAATTTAATGATTATTTATTTGTAATTTAGTGATAGTCAATGAATTGTTATTATATTATTTATTTTTATTTTTAGTATTATTAGTATGTAAATTAGTGATTTTAAAAAGGTTTGTAATTTGTATTTTAATTTAGTTTGCACAAGAGTAAGACAATATATATAATCCATACACGAACATGTTTAAATGTATAATTTAGTTAAGAAGTTACGTGTAATACCCCAACCCCACATTCAGATAATTTGGGACTTATGTTCAGTTCATAAGGCAAAGTATTGCTACTACATGCACTAAAAAATCATGATTTTTTAGAGGTCTGTCGTTGATTTGTTGTTTACCCAAGTTAGTTGCAGGGTTCGACTTATTTTGGACTCGTAATCGTGACTTGACCCGATTTTCGAAAAAAACTCGGGAGTTGACGCAAGTTGTCACATATGGTAACGAGGCCGACTTTCAAAATCTTGATGCGTCAAGTTTTCGGAGGTGGGGTCACAAAGGCTGGTGGTATTATCCCACAATGAAGAGGGATAATGAGGTGGGGACACGAATCCAGCGGGTATTATCCATTTATGGCGAGAGAGGAATGATCCAGACCTATAAGTTGTTTATTCGGGCCTGACGAGGAAGTTAAAAGTTTAAGTTGGGGAGTTAATAATACCCTAGTCCCACATCGAGAAGATTTGAGATTTTGATTCAGTTTATAAGACAAAATTACTAATAATAGTATTTGTAACACCCCCAAATCCGGGGTCGGGGATCCGGGTTGTCACGAGTTCCATTTCCCTTAATAACACCCAATCTTAATAATTACTCAACTACTCTGTACTGTGACCCCACAATAAACACACACACCACACGTTATAGTCTCAGAGATGAACATCCAAAAATAACCACAAGTCATTTTATTCCACAATTATCTGCCCATACACCTTAAAAGGTTTTCTGAATAAATTTACATTTCTTTGCCATTATTACAATTCATAAATATACATAAATCTGGTACATCAAAAGTTGAAAGCCTAGTCTATTGGTAGTTCCTACCTCAGCTACGGCGACATCAATGCTTCTAGAAAACTGCGGAACGTCTCCTAATCGCTTGCGAATCGGGAGCTTGGTCCTGTTCATCTTTTCTATCTGTTGTTGTGTGACGAAAGAAGAAAGCAAGGGTGAGCAGCAAGCCCACCAAAATAATATGTATAATGATTAACAATATGAGCCTTCTCATAGTACTCATGAAAGTCTTGGTCAAAAGAAATGAACCAAGTTTGATATCTTAATGCGATGAAGTCGCAAAATATTCAGTATATATACATATATACTTTTCAAAATATTGGAAGTCCTCTTCCGTGCATAATACACACAGAGTTCCAGTGTATAACTGTATAAAAAATATCGTTGCAAGGTGATCTCATATATCTAACCTTGTCTCAACGTTTTTCTGAAAATCTTTGTCATTCATAAGACAATTATTAACTAGATATAAGTTTAAAAGATGAAGTTACCAAATACTTCACTACACTTATATCATTTATAAATCTACTTGAACTACCATTGTTCAAAGTATAATGAGCTTTCAACAGTTCATCACATAGATGAGACTACAAGACAAGATTTGAATAGATTAACTCTTTAAAATATTATTAAAGGAAATGAAGTTATGACATACTTCATTAAGTTCTGATATATATATATATATATCCACATATACATCTTCCTTTATACATTTCCTGAAAACCTCTGCCATGTAAAGTATGAACAGAATTGCAATATCCAATAAATTTAGAAAGGAAAAGAATTTTGGCATAAACCAGATATCTTGCTGATCAGGCAAAGATACCCATAAGTAACCTTTTCTACTAGTAGATGGACGAATTCCCCACTGGTCATCACCCTGGTCGTAATAGGACCTTATGCTGGACTACCACTCAGCCATTTATGCATTTGATGGACTCCCACTGAGCCACTTACACTATCATGGACGCCCACTGAGCCCATGTTGCTTATGCCGACTCAATAGATGGACTTACTTCCCGAACGTTGGGTAAGTAATCAATTCATTTACCAAAACTGCAACCTTGTTGTGAATATAAAATACACCACAGAGCCGGATCCCTCAGGTTTTGAGCGAGTATTTAAATCCCCTTAAAAAGGAAGATCTTAAATATAAAAATGAGTTTTGGGATCCGCTCTAACTTTTAAAAATCATTTTGAAGACTCGAAAACACTTTAAAGAGTGTTTGGAGTAATACTGATTTATTAAAATAAATCAGTCCCGATATGAAAGGAATATCTGAATATTATTATTTAAATAATATTCCCATAAGAATAATTGAGGTAGAAGTTGGAAAACTTATACTTGAATGAATAGCAAATAACCAAAGATATACTTATACGGAAGTACTATCTTTATTTGAATAATCGAAAATAAGTTTGATTATTGAAAAATTATTCTTTAATAAAATAAAGAATATTATTTAGTAAATAATCGGAGTCATAAGTCCTCGAATGAATATTCAAAATAATATTTATTAAATAGAATAAACAGAGTCATAAGTCCTCGAATGAATATTCAAAGTAATATTCATTAAATAGAATTAACAGAGTCATAAGTCCTCGAATGAATACTATAATTAATATTCATGAAATAAAGTAGTCATACATCCTCAAATGAATATCCAATTAATAATCATTAATAATATAAACTGAGTCATAAGCCCTCGAATGAATATTCAAATAATATTCAGTAATAAAATAAAGTTAAAGTTATCGAATAAACCTTATTCGATTAATATATAACCATATATATATAAGAATATATATTATCCTCGGGAACATCGACTCCCGGTTTAGAAATATGTTTTCACCTTTGGGTCCCTATACTAAGGGTATATGCAAATTACCGATATTCTCTAGCATAGGTATTATCAACTGAACCAACAGATATATATGGCAAGAATACGAAACAGGCATGCATATATATACCATATCAGCATGCTTCAATATATCGCAAAATTTGCTAATTAACCAACATGCATCTATCACAAGATAATGCATATACATATATACATCACAACAACAGTATAACGGGTAAAAAACTTGCCTGAGCGACTGGGGGTTACGAATGGCTCGGGACGAGTCTGGTAACCTATAAACAACAAGTAAGTTGGAATTAAACCAAAGTCACTTTTAAATCTATACTTTAACTAACTTAGACTCTAACGCTTGTTTTGCGCTTATTGATTCTCTTAAGTCACTCGAGTACCCTCGGCTCCATCATTTTTAATAAATTAACCATTACGAGTTTTAAAGCGATTCCTTCGCGAGTGTCTTACCCACTGCCTAACACACTTACCATAAATGTTTCATACATTAATTAACCCTTTTTGGTCTTTAACCTATGTTTCAAAGTAAGGCGAGGGGAAAAGTTTTGTTCGCAAAACGCCGTTACATGAAACGATCGTTTCTCCTAAACCGTGCATCGGAATCGAACGAACTACATATCAAAACGAAGCTCGTAACATGAGCTATCTAAACATGGCAATGATCATAATCTAGCAGGGGGTTCTCGGGTCCTAATGTTATGCACAAAAACAGTCTAAAGAAAATCGGACGTTACGACGGCTATGTTTACGCGATTTCCCAATTTAAAACCATTCAAAACCAACCCAATTCAACCTCAAATCAAATATACAACCAACATCCATCCTTATCACATCATATCAGCCCCAACCAATTCAATTTTAACCTTCATACTTATGCCTAAGCTTGAATTTAACTATACTACATTCTTTTAACCAAAACAACAAGATTTACCAATCCGATTCAATACCATTTCAATCCCAAACTCTAAATCACAAACATCAAGCTACAATATCACCCTACTAATCAAAATAATCTTATAATACATAGGAATCTAGGGTTTGGAGATGATATACCTTCCTTGAAGTGGTGGGAGTAGCTAGGAAGCCTTAAGAAGCTTTGAGAAGTCTTAGGAATGCTTGGATCTTCAAGGAAAACAAGAAAAATTTCAAGTTAAAACTTGAAAACACTATTCATTGTCTTCTTCTTTGATTAAATGAAGAAGATTGAGAAGGAATTGATGGCTTAAACTCATGATATAGCCCTAACTAAGCATGAAGATGATTAGGGAATTAACTCACCAATTTAGGAAGCTTGGATCTTGAATTTTTGAAATTTCTTGCCTTTTGAATAGTAAAAAGCCGAGAGCTCTCAAGAACAAAGCCTTGGTTTCTTTTTGATTTTGATGAAGAATGAATTTGCTTGGCTTGGTTGATTTGTTTTTGTGTTTGATTTAGTTAATTACCTTGTTGCCCTTGATTTTGTGTGGTTAAAAAGCCACCACATCTCCTTCCTTCCCATGTCATGCCCATGTCATGTGGTGATGTCATCCTTCCCTCCTTGTCCTCTTCTCATTGGTTGGGTGACATCACTCTCTCTAATCCCTTTGATTAACTTCCTAATTGTTTGCCTAATGACCGCTGATCTGTTATACGGTTCGCTTAACTTTCGTTTTCGTTTATCGTTTGAGGGATCATACCCGGGATCTTATTACTTAGGTTCCCTTAACCTTTCTCAATACATTATATTCCTTTTTATGATCCTCTATTATAATCCTTTAATTTAAATCCTTTTATCCTGTTACCTTATACTCAATTCTTTCCGTATCTATTGGATTTCCGGGAAAAACCAAAGTGTTTGAATTTGGATTCTGACGATCTTTACATACACTTATATCCCATATAAAGTACTAATAAAATCTCAGAATATCCATATCAGAACCCCTACATAGTGTGGCATGAAAAGTTTTCTCATTCATCAAAAATACTATTCATAAGGGTTTCAAAATTTCAAAAAAAATTGGGGTTATTACAGTCTCCCCTCCTTAAAAGGATTCCGTCCCGGAATCAGATAGAAAATGAATAGGGATACTCTCTTAGCATTGCACTTTCTAATTCTTGAGTAAATTTTCCCACATTGTGGTCCTACCACCAAACTCCGCCTAGTTTGATAACCCTTCTCCTAAGTACTTGTTCCTTTTCACTCTATAACCCTTTCTGGTTGCTCCATATGGGTTACGTCTGGTTGCATGTCTATGCGCTCATATGCCCCTATTTATCTGGCATCCGAATTACACTTCCTTAATATTGATACGTGAAACACGTTATGACTTGCTACATGTTCTGGGGTAAGGCTAGCTCATACGCTAACTTCCCAATACTTCTTAATATATCCAAGGGTCCGACAAATTGTGGACTTAGCTTTCCTTTCTTTCCGAATCTCATCAATCCTTTCCAAGGGTTTCCAAGGGGATACCTTTAACAACACTAGGTCCCCTACTTCCTATTCTTTGTCCTTTCGTGTCAAATCAACATACTTATCATGTCCATCTTGGGCTACTACCAGCCGTCCTCTGATTAGATCTATCATATCCTTGGTCCTTTGGACCACTGCTGGTCCGAGCATCTTGCGCTCTACAACTTCATCCTAACATAAGGGAAATCGACATTGTCTTCCCTCAAGGATCTCATAAGGCGATATCTCAATACTGACATATGATCTATTGTCGTAAGAAAACTCAATCCGTGTTAGGTGATCATTCCAAATTCTTTCAAGTCTATTGCACAGACTCTCATTATAGCTTTTAGCATTAGAACTTTTGCTTCTCAATACCCATTCTTTTCCAGTTCGTAATCGCTACTACCTTCCATTCCTAATATTATACTGGTTATACTTTTGCTCGTTAGCATTCTATAACCTTTTAATAACCACGTCAACCTTAGTATCACGAATGTGTTTCCATTCCGCATACTACCACCACTTTATTACTCCTTTTTCAGTTGTTTCTATTTTCCAAAATTTGATCAATCAAATTGAAGTAAAGGAATTTGTTGAGAGATCACTATGATCATGAACACTTGTTATATCGCATAGTTAGTACAGAAGGTGGCCAGCCTTTAGTACTTGATAAGCAATTAAACAATAGCTGGTATCCTACTCGGCTTCTATCACACAGATAGATAGTCATTCGGCAATACCTCCCCTTCTGGAAGGGTTGTTCTTCTCAGTTTACATGAAATGAAAAGAGAGAAAAGAACGAACTGAAGAGAATTGTATATATGAAAAAAAAATATTGCCATAAAATATCTGGCTTGGAACCTACCTCTGAATTATAGAGGTTTGTCATAGGAGAACAAAACATATATGTATATATAACAACATCAAGTATTATCGCATCGCATTTCACATGCTTAAATATTTTTGCTATTTTGTCCATCATTCTATGGACCCATGCTCCTCCTTGAGCTTATACACAATCACCTTTGAAACTCCCTCGATATCGAAAATCGAACCTGGGATCTCATTCTAGACATCATCGTTACTAGAATTCTTTGCTTGCACCACAACCTTCCTCGTATAATAATACGGCTCTCTATTGATAAGAAAGAATAAATATTCAATAGGTAGATACTCTACTTAATTAGTCTATCAATGATAACTTATACATTAAAAACCTTGTTTTCCACTCTATTATGTTATGGGTTCTTTCTTTCTTGATGGCAACCTCCCTGACTATCACATTCTGGGTTTGCCCTAAATCCTATTCCTCAAACTATGGCTCTCATCTAAGTTTTCATCCTTAAGCTCTTGAACTTTCGGAACCCAAATTCTATAGGAATACCTCATTATTCCCTTATCATCTTTCTCGGTATTAATCTCATATTTATTTGTTGGCTCTCTGCCTTCATTCATCACCTTTTTCTGGCACAATATGCTCTCTTCCGATAATTCAGACTGTATTACAATCTCAAACGGCTTTTCGGCACCGGCTCCGGTTACCTTCACTTCTATTTCCATTTTCTCAAAATCTCTTATCAACTCTCCCAAGACATTATCATCTTGAGTCTCTCCTTTTTACTAAGGCATCAGCCACCATATTAGCTTTCCCCGAATGATAAAGAATCTCCCAATCATAATTCTTGATTAGCTCTAACCGCCTCCTCTGGCGTATGTTGAGCTCTTTCTACGTAAAAATGTACTAGAGCTCCTATGGTTTGTGAATCTCGCACTTCTCTTCATACAAGTAGTGCCTCCAATCTTTGGGGCAAAACTATTGCCATGAGCCCAAGCTAATAGGTGGGGATAACGAATTTTATATTCCCTTAATTTTCTTGACGCGTACGCGATTACCTTGCTGTGCTGTATAAGAAGCACCCAAATTCCTTATGCGAAGCGTCAATACAAATCACAAAATCTTCTTTTCCATCCGGCAATGCCATCATAGGGGCTGTCACCAATCTTTGCTTCAGTTCTTAAAAGCTGTTCTCGCATTTCTCTGTTCATTCAAACTTCTCAGCCTTACGAGTAAGCCGCGTTAAAGGGGGCTACTATCTTTACAAACTTGAACGAACCTCCGGTAGTGATCGACCAATCCTACCTCTGGTAGTCGACCTAACCATGGTCATCAATTCATCAGTGGTCCTTTATTCATTCTTGTCAGGATCCTCCTCAACAACTATCCCTACTAGGACAACATCCTCAACCGCTACATCCTCAATATCAACATCATCCGGTCCCGCATTAGGATACTCTATCGGATCCACAATCCGATCTTCAATTAGTAATAAAACATCATCGCGCCGTTGCTCCTCAACCTCAGGGTTCGGAGTCCCGCTACCATATACGATAATGAACTACGCCTCTATCGCTCCATTTATAAGGGTTCCCATAAGGGTTTTAACTGTCAGTACTACGTTAGGTAGTCCGACTATGAACTTGGCAAGAGTTCTTATTATCTTAGTGAACTTATTATCTTAACGTCACATCATCTCTGAGGTTTATAACGCTTAGCTCTGATACCATTTCTGTAACACCCCCAAATCCGGGGTCGGGGATCCGGGTTGTCACGAGTTCCATTTCCCTTAATAACACCCAATCTTAATAATTACTCAACTACTCTGTACTGTGACCCCACAATAAACACACACACCACACGTTATAGTCTCAGAGATGAACATCCAAAAATAACCACAAGTCATTTTATTCCACAATTATCTGCCCATACACCTTAAAAGGTTTTCTGAATAAATTTACATTTCTTTGCCATTATTACAATTCATAAATATACATAAATCTGGTACATCAAAAGTTGAAAGCCTAGTCTATTGGTAGTTCCTACCTCAGCTACGGCGGCATCAATGCTTCTAGAAAACTGCGGAACGTCTCCTAATCGCTTGCGAATCGGGAGCTTGGTCCTGTTGATCTTTTCTATCTGTTGTTGTGTGACGAAAGAAGAAAGCAAGGGTGAGCAGCAAGCCCACCAAAATAATATGTCTAATGATTAACAATATGAGCCTTCTCATAGTACTCATGAAAGTCTTGGTCAAAAGAAATGAACCAAGTTTGATATCTTAATGCGATGAAGTCGCAAAATATTCAGTATATATACATATATACTTTTCAAAATAATGGAAGTCCTCTTCCGTGCATAATACACACAGAGTTCCAGTGTATAACTGTATAAAAAATATCGTTGCAAAGTGATCTCATATATCTAACCTTGTCTCAACGTTTTTCTGAAAATCTTTGTCATTCATAAGACAATTATTAACTAGATATAAGTTTAAAAGATGAAGTTACCAAATACTTCACTACACTTATATCATTTATAAAGCTACTTGAACTACCATTGTTCAAAGTATAATGAGCTTTCAACAATTCATCACATAGATGAGACTACAAGACAAGATTTGAATAGATTAACTCTTTAAAATATTATTAAAGGAAATGAAGTTATGACATACTTCATTAAGTTTTGATATATATATATATATATCCACATATACATCTTCCTTTATACATTTCCTGAAAACCTCTGCCATGTAAAGTATGAACAGAATTGCAATATCCAATAAATTTGGAAAGGAAAAGAATTTTGGCATAAACCAGATATCTTGCTGATCAGGCAAAGATACCCATAAGTAACCTTTTCTACTAGTAGATGGACGAATTCCCCACTGATCATCACCCTGGTCGTAATAGGACCTTATGCTGGACTGCCACTCAGCCATTTATGCATTTGATGGACTCCCACTGAGCCACTTACACTATCATGGACGCCCACTGAGCCCATGTTGCTTATGCCGACTCAATAGATGGACTTACTTCCCGAACGTTGGGTAAGTAATCAATTCATTTACCAAAACTGCAACCTTGTTGTGAATATAAAATACACCACAGAGCCGGATCCCTCAGGTTTTGAGCGAGTATTTAAATCCCCTTAAAAAGGAAGATATTAAATATAAAAATGAGTTTTGGGATCCGCTCTAACTTTTAAAAATCATTTTGAAGACTCGAAAACACTTTAAAGAGTGTTTGGAGTAATACTGATTTATTAAAATAAATCAGTCCCGATATGAAAGGAATATCTGAATATTATTATTTAAATAATATTCCCATAAGAATAATTGAGGTAGAAGTTGGAAAACTTATACTTGAATGAATAGCAAATAACCAAAGATATACTTATACGGAAGTACTATCTTTATTTGAATAATCGAAAATAAGTTTGATTATCAAAAAATTATTCTTTAATAAAATAAAGAATATTATTTAGTAAATAATCGAAGTCATAAGTCCTCGAATGAATATTCAAAATAATATTCATTAAATAGAATAAACAGAGTCATAAGTCCTCGAATGAATATTCAAAGTAATATTCATTAAATAGAATTAACAGAGTCATAAGTCCTCGAATGAATACTATAATTAATATTCATGAAATAAAGGAGTCATACATCCTCAAATGAATATCCAATTAATAATCATTAATAATATAAACTGAGTCATAAGCCCTCAAATGAATATTCAAATAATATTCAATAATAAAATAAAGTTAAAGTTATCGAATAAACCTTATTCGATTAATATATAACCATATATATATAAGAATATATATATTATCCTCGGGAACATCGACTCCCGGTTTAGAAATATGTTTTCACCTTTGGGTCCCTATATTAAGGGTATATGCAAATTACCGATATTCTCTAGCATAGGTATTATCAACTGAACCAACAGATATATATGGCAAGAATACGAAACAGGCATGCATATATATACCATATCAGCATGCTTCAATATATCGCAAAATTTGCTAATTAACCAACATGCATCTATCACAAGATAATGCATATACATATATACATCACAACAACAGTATAACGGGTAGAAAACTTGCCTGAGCGACTGGGGGTTACGAATGGCTCGGGACGAGCCTGGTAACCTATAAACAACAAGTAAGTTGGAATTAAACCAAAGTCACTTTTAAATCTACACTTTAACTAACTTAGACTCTAACGCTTGTTTTGCGCTTATTGATTCTCTTAAGTCACTAGAGTACCCTCGTCTCCACCATTTTTAATAAATTAACCATTACGAGTTTTAAAGCGATTCCTTCGCGAGTGTCTTACCCACTGCCTAACACACTTACCATAAATGTTTCATATATTAATTAACCCTTTTTGGTCTTTAACCTATGTTTCAAAGTAAGGCGAGGGGAAAAGTTTCATTCGCGAAACGCCGTTACATGAAACGGTCGTTTCTCCTAAACCGTGCATCGGAATCGAACGAACTACATATCAAAACGAAGGTCGTAACATGAGCTATCTAAACATGGCAATGGTCATAATCTAGAAGGGGGTTCTCGGGTCCTAATGTTATGCACAAAAACAGTCTAAAGAAAATCGGACGTTACGACGGCTATGTTTACGCGATTTCCCAATTTAAAACCATTCAAAACCAACCCAATTCAACCTCAAATCAAACATACAACCAACATCCATCCTTATCACATCATATCAGCCCCAACCAATTCAATTTTAACCTTCATACTTATGCCTAAGCTTGAATTTAACTATACTACATTCTTTTAACCAAAACAACAAGATTTACCAATCCGATTCAATACCATTTCAATCCCAAACTCTAAATCACAAACATCAAGCTACAATATCACCCTACTAATCAAAATCATCTTATAATACATAGGAATCTAGGGTTTGGAGATGATATACCTTCCTTGAAGTGGTGAGAGTAGCTAGGAAGCCTTAAGAAGCTTTGAGAAGTCTTAGGAATGCATGGATCTTCAAGGAAAACAAGAAAAATTTCAAGTTAAAACTTGAAAACACTATTCATTGTCTTCTTCTTTGATTAAATGAAGAAGATTGAGAAGGAATTGATGGCTTAAACTCATGATATAGCCCTAACTAAGCCTGAAGATGATTAGGGAATTAACTCACCAATTTAGGAAGCTTGGATCTTGAATTTTTGAAATTTCTTGCCTTTTGAATAGTAAAAAGCCGAGAGCTCTCAAGAACAAAGCCTTGGTTTCTTTTTTATTTTGATGAAGAATGAATTTGCTTGGCTTGGTTGATTTGTTTTTGTGTTTGATTTAGTTAATTACCTTGTTGCCCTTGATTTTGTGTGGTTAAAAAGCCACCACATCTCCTTCCTTCCCATGTCATGCCCATGTCATGTGGTGATGTCATCCTTCCCTCCTTGTCCTCTTCTCATTGGTTGGGTGACATCACTCTCTCTAATTCCTTTGATTAACTTCCTAATTGTTTGCCTAATGACCGCTGATCTGTTATACGGTTCGCTTAACTTTCATTTTCGTTTATCGTTTGAGGGATCATACCCGGGATCTTATTACTTAGGTTCCCTTAACCTTTCTCAATACATTATATTCCTTTTTATGATCCTCTATTATAATCCTTTAATTTAAATCCTTTTATCCTGTTACCTTATACTCAATTCTTTCCGTATCTATTGGATTTCCGGGAAAAACCAAAGTGTTTGAATTTGGATTCTGACGATCTTTACATACACTTATATCCCATATAAAGTACTAATAAAATCTCAGAATATCCATATCAGAACCCCTACATAGTGTGGCATGAAAAGTTTTCTCATTCAGCAAAAATACTATTCATAAGGGTTTCAAAATTTCAAAAAAAATTGGGGTTATTACAGTATTACTACCACGTTCACCGATAAATCATTATCTTTTGGGTGCCCGTGGTGGGTTTGTTATTTACCAACATTTGGACCAGAATGCATCGACTTATTTCAGACTCAGAATCGGAACTTGACCCAGTTTTCGAAAGAGGCTCGAGACTTAACCGAGGTTTTCACATAACGAACATGTTAGATTAGAATGTTTAACTTTTAATATTTTCGCAAGTATAATTTGTATGTAAGTATAATTCGGGATTATGCGCATCGATAAAATTCGTGAACAAGTTTACGACTAATTATGTAAACATATATGTTAGGACTTAAATCAATTGTAGAGGGGGTGAAAACAGTTAAACAATCAAATTGAAATAAAGAACTCAACAGATAAGAACAATTTTTATATTACTGAATAAAAACTCATTACAACACTCTCTTAAAGGATGAATAGACACTACACCATAGATTGCCTATAGCAACCCAAAAAAAGTATTGTTATAAGGCATAAATCCATTGCAATAGGGTTTATGGCAACGTATTTTAAAAAATCAGGCGTAATGTTTGGTCTCGTTTCCATACGGGCTTATGGTAAAAAAATTTGGGACCATATTGCAACATAATAAAGAGGTTGCAAATTCGGTTCATAGCATTGCAATACATGAGGCTTTCTATGGCAACATTATTTTGCAGCCTTTTTGTGATAATCGTTGCAGTACATGAACTTATGCAACATATTTCGAGTTAATTGCAATATATTTCGAGTTAATTGTAACATATTTTATTAACAAATTTGACGTACATTGCAACCATTTTACCCTCTACTGCAACAAAAATACTTTTAAAAAAATTGGGCATGACCTTTAGATTTCATTAAAAGCCACCAAATTTAATTGGTATATCCAAAATACAATCCAACAAGCGGTATAACACTGTTACTACAATATCCACACATAAACCAAGTCTAAGAAAAAATACAGAAGTTAAAGAAAAAATAACAAAGTTAAAGGTTACACACGATCTTAACATACACCTCAGCACATGTGGCAGTTTCGTCTCCATCCTCAGCACAAACATGCAAATTTAGACTTCTAGATTATCTTTACTTTCTTAGAAATAAAGTTAGACTTCTAGATGATCTTTATTTGCTTCTTTTCTTTGATGCCTTGAGGCATGCAAGCCTCACCGACTACTTTTAAAAATCTCGCAGATCCCACCAAAATAAAATGCTTTATGTCCTTGAGGATGCTGCAACAGTAAATGAAGAAAGAATTTAATCATAATTTATAGTCTGAAAGACACACACACACACACACCATGTAATAATACATATTTATGTGGAGTGAAGTTAAAAATTTGTATAATTTACCTAATAGACTAGGTGAAGTTAAAATAAGCATGACATTAGCTAATTAGTTTCAGTTTGAGGTAACTGTAAGACTCACCTTAACTGGTCAACCACCAATTTTTTATTAGTTTTTCTTTTTCCTGTACACGAGATATTGTAATAATATAAGTCCAAAATTCGTATATGCCTAAATGTTATGTTTTAAATTCTTACCTTGATATGAGATCGCGGTCCGAAAGAATACACCAAACATTATTAAACCTCTTGTGACATTAGAAGACTTACATTATTAAATACTAAAAAACAGAGAAAGACAACAACCAGAACAACCATAACATAAGCTATGAGTAAGTGTATATTAACCAAAATAATAAAAACTAAATATGATAAAGCGAATAGAAAAGAAGATGGAATAAAATCAAGAACTGGATAATAAGAAATTTCTCGCTTTTTATATGTTTAAATAATACATGATTCTTTTGATAATTAAGAATTGAGATATCTGGGGTCTGGTCTCTACCTCGTGCTTATAACCAAATCTTTGACGATCATTAATCCAGCAGCAAAGCAATTACAGTACATACAAGTCGGTTGGTTGTGTAAAGATAATATATTTATATATATAATCACAATAACGACATTGATGTATCTTATAGCAGGAAAATACAATCTCAACAACACCTTTTCAGTGCACATGAATATCGGAATCTAGATATAAATAAACATAAATAAATTGTTCTTATATTTATGTCACATCCTGAGCCCTTTTGATACAATTGCAAAAGCAATGGTACCTGCAACAATAATGGTAACCTATAGACTAATATTAATTATAAAAGGAAGATCATGCGCATAACAACATTCAAATTTTGATGAAAGAAAAAAATACACTACAACCGTGATTATAAATTTGCAACATAGATCTTTGTCTACTATAAAAACACAATATATCAGCATTGTTGTTGCAATCATAACTACACATAACTACCCATGAAGATAAATGGTGGTTCACTGCTCTCTTTTATAACACCAATATGTTGTCAATCTTTTTATCTAAATAAATATTAATCATGTTCCTTTATATCACACGTAAAGCGATAGTCAACCTTCAATTTACTTGTCATAATTTGCAATTCTTCTTGACACGAAATATGGCCACCTAAACTCGACATGAATTATCTTATTCAGACTTAATATTAAGTTTTTAATCATTATAAACCAGGCCATTAAGGTTATACAAAGTTAACCGTAAAATGTTTATCTCAATACTACTAGCCTAGACTGCCTCATTCCGAGGGTGATATCTCTTAACCTATATACTCAAATAAGTTAAAATATTTTTGTTGAGTAATATATACATTTCAGGTTATAATATATCATAAGTTCATTATATAATCATGATACACCATTCGATAAGTAGAACAGCTTCAGGCAGTCTTAGTAATTCATCTATAAATCATTGTCCACAAGTCTAGCAGTCAAAATATTTTACATGAGTATTCTTGAGACATAAATACAAAACTTTTGTTCTTTAACCATAAGAAAATTAGGCCTCAAAATACCTCAAAACTTCCGTCCAAAACAGGGGAACTTTGTTGAAAATAACACACAATCTTACACATAGCTAAAAATACAAGAATGATAACTTACAAAACTTTGTGGCACGTCAAGCAGATGCATTGGAAGATTCCTTGGAAGCTATATGTGTAATGGATAATAAAAATGTGAAACATAATTAGCACACTTTGCATACATAATTTAGAGAACAATAATTTTACAAAATGAAAATATGAACTATTTAACAACTAGAACACATAATTCAAAAATGTCTACATATGTGAATAAAAGAAACAATCAAATTCCAAACACCAAAATAAAAACTCAAACTGTGAACAACAAATCTCTAAAAATCAAAAATAATCCCAAATTAATTCATTAATGTTAGAAAAACCTTAATATAATCCATTATATAAACACCGATATATGAATTAAAGCCCTAATTAAACACTGAATTAATATAATCCCTAAATTGAGAGAAAAGATAAACAAAAAAAGCAAGTAATGCGATAGATTAAGCCCTAATAAATAATAAGCAACACCATTTCGATCACAGAATCCATTGACTGCTGCATCCCGATTTTATTGCTTGATTTTATTGGGCTGAGCTAAACCTTCGACAAAAACCAGATGAGAAATTAACATGAATACTCGATTAAAACAGATTTGGGGAAGAAGATAAACGGAGATATAAATTGTTTGAACTTCATTCTTAGAGTTCTTGGAGCTTGATTTCTTTTATGTCTGTTTGTCAGCATTGAGTTTTGAGTGTTTGGGTGTATGTTTTCAGTACAAAGAGGTCTTGCTTTTCTATTTTTAGTTTTTTTTCGTCTTAATTGCCCGGAAAAACAGATTAAGCCCAAATTTTGAGCTGCCCACTTAATTTATTTCTAGCCCGCTTAAATTTTTGGCCCAAAACTCTTATCTACGGTAATGGTTACTAAATTCGTTGCAATATCATGCAATTTGTAACGCCCTTTAAATTTCATCGCTTCAATGGCAATGCTTTTAAAATTCATTGCAATCTCTAGGAGCTCATCTCTCAATAGCAACTATTTTTAATATCCTTGAGAGCTGTTAGGTTATGTGTATGATATATCAATACACGTCACATGTAATAACCCCAATTTTTGGAAAATTTTTGAAACCCTTATGAATAGTGTTTTTGCTGAATGAGAAAACTTTTCATGCCACACTAGGTAGGAGTTCTTTTTTGGATATTCTGAGATTTTATTGGCACTCTATATGGTATATAAATGTATGTAAAGATCGTCAGAATCCAATTCCGAACACTTTGATTTTTCCCGGAAATCCACTAGATACGGAAAGAATTGAGTATAAGGTAACATGATAAAAAGGATTTAAATTAAAGGATTATAAGAGAGGATCATAAAAGGAATACAATATATTGAGAAAGGTTAAGAGAACCTAAGTAATAAGATCCCGGGTATGATCCCTCAAACGATAAACGAAAACGAAAGTTAAGCGAACCGTATAACATATCAGCGGTCATTAGGCAAACAATTAGAAGCTAATCAAAGAGATTAGAAGGGATGATGACATAGCAATGTGACATAAGCATGACATAAGGGGAAGGAGATGTGGTTGATTTAAAACCACACAAAGTCAAGGCTAGAAAGGTAATTAACCAAAAAAATAAGACAAAAAGCAACCAACCAAGCCAAAACATTTCATTTTCATCAAAAAACACAAACCCCCCATTTTCTTCATGAAGCTCTCGGCTTCTTTTCTTAAAAAATGAAGATCCAAGCTCCACCACTTACTATTTAGCAAGGTAATTATCTAAGCTTCCCCATGGATAGTTACATACTTCCTATAAGTTTAAGCTTCTAATTCCAAGCCAATCTTTTTCTATAAATCATGGAAGAAGATGGTGAATAGTACTTTCTTGAAATTAATTTTTGTGTTCTTGATTTCTTTGAAAGAACAAGCTTGTAGGAGGTTAGATTAAGGCTTCCATGGGCATTTCAAGGATCTTTCATGGATTAAAAGCTCCAAGGAAGGTATAAACTCCAAACCCTAGCTTTGGTTTTGAGTAATTAGGAATGAATATGATTGATATAGTATATGTGAAGCATGAGGCTTGTTTGTTTAAAGTTTGGTTGAGTTTGTAGAGATTAGTTGGTTTTGTGGTGTTTTTGGAGTTGTAAATCTTGTTAATTAGTTAATGAACTTAAGTATAGCTTTTAGTTCATGTTTGAGGGTAGTATAAAGTTGATAATATTGAGTTGTTGGGGCTGTTGGAGTGTGTTTTGGATGGATGTTGGTTGTATGATTGATTTGGGGTTGATTGGTGGTTGTTTTGGAATGGTTTAAATTTGGGAAATCGCGTAAACATAGCCGACATAATGCCCGATTTACCGTAGACTGTTTTTGTTCTTAACATCAGAACCCTTGAACTCACTGCTAGGTTTTGACCATTGCCATGTTTAGATAGTTCATGTTACAAGCTTCGTTTTAATATGTGGTTCGTTTGATTCCGATGTACGGTTTAGGAGAAACGGCCGTTTTAAGTAACGACGTTTCGCGAACGAATCATTACCCCTCACCTTACTTCGAAACATAGGTTAGAGACCTTAAAGGACTAATTGAAGTATGAAACAATTATGTTAAGTGTGTTAGGCAGTTGGTAAGACACTCGCGAAAGAATCGCCTTAAAACCCTTAATGGTTAATTTATTAAAAATGGTGGAGCTGAGAGTACTCGAGCGACTTAAGTGAATCGTTAAGCGCGAAAGCGAACGTTAGGACTCTAAATGGTTAAAGTCTAGTTTCTTAAGCGACCGGGGTTTAATTCCGACTTATGTTGTTGTTCATAGGTTATCGGACCCACTCTAAGCTTAAGTCTATCCGGGAGCACTCAGGCAAGTTTTCTACCCGTTATACTGTTGTTGTGATGTATATGTGTATATGCATAACCTTGCGATAAATGCATATTTGTGATTAGCAAATTCTTGCGATATATTGTAGCATGTGATAGGGTATATATGCATGCCTGTTTCATATTCTTGGATTATATATTTGTTGGTTAAAATGCTTACAGTTGCATAATACCTATGCTAGAGATAAGCGGTATTGGGTTTACCCTTAGTATAGGGGATCAAAAGGTGAACATATTTCTAAACCGGGAGTCGATGTTCCCGAGTATAATATATATATTTTTATATATATATGGTTATAGTTTTCAAAACTATTAATCGAATAAGGTTTATTCGATAACTTTAACTTTATTTTATTATTGAATATTATTTCGAATATTCATCCGAGGACTTATGACTCCTTTATTTTATTATTGAATATTATTTCGAATATTCATCCGAGGACTTATGACTCCTTTATTTTATTATTGAATATTATTTCGAATATTCATTCGAGGGCTTATGACTCAGTTATATTATTAATGATTATTAATTGAATATTCATTTGAGGATGTATGACTCCGTTATTTTATTTAAGAATATTATTTATAATATTCATTCGAGGTATTATGACTCCGCTTATTATTTAATAATATTCTTTATTTTATTAAAGAATAATATTTCGATAATCAAACTTATTTTCGATTATTCAAATAAAGATAGTACTTTCGTATAAGTATATCTTTGGTCATTTAATACTCATTTCAAGTATAAGTCTTACAACTTCTACTTTAATTATTTGTATAAAGATTATTCTTTATGGGAATATTATTTAAATAATAATATTCAGATATTTTCTAAATATATTGGGACTGATTTACTTCATTAAATCAGCATTACTCCAAACACTCTTTAAAGTATTTTCGAGTCTTCAAAATGATTTTTAAAAGTTAGAGCGGATCCCAAAACTCATTTTTATATTTAAGATCTTCCTTTTAAAAAGGGGATTTAAATACTTGCTCAAAACCTGAGGGATCCGGCTCTATGGTGTATTTTATATTCGCAACAAGGTTGCAGTTTTGGTAAATGAATTGATTACTTACCCAACGTTCGGGAAGTAAGTCCATCTATCGAGTCGGCATAAGCAACATGGGCTCAGTGGGCGTCCATGATAGTGTAAGTGGCTCAGTGGGAGTCCATCAAATGCATAAGTGGCTAAGTGGCAGTCCAGCATAAGGTCCTATTGCGACCAGGGTGATGACCAGTGGGGAATTTGTCCATCTACTAGTAGAAAAGGTTAATTATTGGTATCTTTGCCTGATCAGCAAGATATCAGGTTTATGCCAAAATTCTTTCCTTTCCAAATTTATTGGATATTGCAATTATGTTCATACTTTACATGACAGAGGTTTTCAGGAAACGTATGTATATATATAGGTGTAAATATATATCGGGACTTAATGAAGTATATCATAACTTCATTTCCTTCAAAATATTTCAAAGATTGAATCTATTCAAGTCTTATCTTGTAGTCTCATCAGTGTGATGAACTTTTGAAACTAATTATAACTTGAACGGTGGTAGTTCAAGTAGTATTTGGAAAAGATATAAGTATATTGGAGTATCTTGTAACTTCATCTTTTAAACTTATATCTAGTAAATGATTATCTTATGCATGACAAAGATTTTCAGAAAAACGTTGAGACAAGGTTAGATATATGAGATCACCTTGCAACGATATTTTTATACAGTTATACACTGGAACTCTGTGTGTATTATGCATGGAAGAGGACTTCCCATATTTTGAAAAGTATATATGTATATATATATATATACTGAATATTTTGCGACTTCATCGCATTAAGATATCAAACTTGGTTCATTTCTTTTGACCAAGACTTTCATGAGTACTATGAGAAGGCTCATATATTGTTAATCATTATACATATTATTTTGGTGGGCTTGCTTCTCACCCTTGCTTTCTTCTTTCATCACACAACAACAGATAGAAAAGATGAACAGGAAAAAGCTCCCGATTCGCAAGCGATTAGGAAACGTTCCGCAGTTTCTTATAGGCGTTGATGTCGTTGTAGCTGAGGTAGGAACTACCAATGGGCTAGGCTTTCAACTTTTGATGTACCAGACTTATGTATCTTTATCAATTGTAATAATGGCAAAGAAATGTAAATCTATTCAGAAACCTTTTTAAGGTGTACTGACATATAATTGTGGAATAAAACGACTTGTGATTATTTTTGGATATTCATCTCTGAGACTATAACTTGTGGTGTGTGTGTTTATTGTGGGGTCACAGTACAGAGTAGTTGATTGTGTATTAAGATTGGGTGTTATTAAGGGAAATGGAACTCGTGACAACCCGGATCCCCGACCCCGGATTTGGGGGTGTTAAATCACATATAGTTTTAACCTAATATGTGCTTATATACTACACAGTTACACGATAAATATAGAAAATATGTTACAAGTGAATAAGGAGTTCTAATACATATGCAACTATTGATTGTTACAATAAGTAAAGTACTACAACGACATATCTCTGCAAATATATCTTCTTGTGATATCTCCTGATTTCCAGGTTGACAAACACTAATATGAACAAATGTTGGTGACAAGTACTGATCAGTAAATACTGATGACAAATGCTGATAATGTCATCTTTGTCAAACTCTGATATCAAGTGTTGATGGCAAACTCTGATAGTTATATAGTGATATCATCAATTTCATCTTACAATCTCCTCCAACTTATGCACTAAGTAATTTATGTACAAGTTCCTAATTGATGATGCCAAAATCCAATTTGGTATATTAAAATATAAACTTTTAATAGGCACACACACAATAATATTAATTTACAATTTAACATAAAAACTACCATGATATATTCAGACAAATGTTTGTTAATGATACATGATGAAAAAGCCATCTTCATATTGACAATATTTGATGAACCTTTTTTTAATATTTAAAAAAAAATTATGAAGAAATTTATGAAAATAACAATTTTATACTTAAAATGAATAAGTAAAAATAGTTTGTATTTGTTAGGTAAATGTTAGTTGACAATATGTCATGATATTAACATATTATGAATATTAAAATCTATAATTAAGATGTAGATGAGATAAAATAGTGAGCTTTTTCATCTTATTCCTTTAAAAAGTGATCATGAAATTTATATAAATCTTGATTTATAGTAGAATTTATAGAAGAGAACGAAAATTTACCATAGGTACTACAAGTCTTAAACAATAAGTAATTAAATTTGTGGAATGAGAAATATGAATGTAAATCAATATACTTATATAAAGGACAAGGCGGAGGCGTTTATGTGGCGTATTTAGATCGCCTCATTTTATTTTTTAAATTTTCTCAATTTTTTTAATTAAAAATTATTAAAAACCATAATTATCTTATATTCTCCTAAATATTTTATCATCATTCGTAATATTCCCCTAAAATTTCAAAGGCTTCTTCCTTTAAGATTTTTGTAATATTTTAGATAAATAATTTAAGAAAACCTTGACTAAGAAGTTATGTAGTTTAAAATTTATTTGCAATTATTTAGAAAAAAAATTAGGAAAGTCTTGACTAACAAGTTAGGTGTTTAAAATTTGATTGAGGAAAGTCTTGACTAACATATTAGGTAAAGTAAAAAAGAAATATATTATCATCATTTGTTATTATAATAATATAAGATCCTTAAAAGGGCCTTCCTCTAACACCTTGAGAAATATTGGCGGTAGAAATATTGGGGGTAGCAGGGATCGAACTTGAGTCATCTGCCAGTCTGAGTTTTGATACCATGTTAAGGAAGCAGTCGCTCTAAAACCTCAAGATGTTAGAGAAAGGCCCGACATAATCTATATTCTAACACTCTCACTCACTTGAAAGCCCATTTTTGGGTCGAATAGTGGTTCACGAGTGCCCATATTTGGGGCATTAATTTTTCTATCGTGTTCATAACAAACTGTTAGAATATTGGGGGTGGCAGCGATCGAACCTGATTGATCTACCAGCCTGAGCTTGGATACCATGTTTAGGAATCAGTCACTCTAAAATCTCAAAGTGTTAGAGGAAGGACCTTTTAAACGAATCTTATATTAATATTCTAACGTCGTTCGTAATATTCTCCTAAAATTTCTGGGAATTCTTCTTAGTCTTCACTAAGAAGTTAGGTAGGTTTAATTTTAACTGAGAAAGGTCTTGACTAACAAGTTACATAAAGTAAAAAAGGCAATTAAATAATCTTATATATACATAAGTACCAACCGTTTGACATCAAAAATAAAGAACAAATCTTTAGCTAGGTTTTTATTGCAGTTTTAAACTTTATTATACATGATATTAAAAATTTTCTGCTATTCATTTTCTTAAGCCATTATTTTTGCGTTAATTGTTAAATTGGGTTTATGTTTTAATATTGTAGCATTTTCTTTAAGGAAGAAGAACTGTGGATGCTACAAGACTTAAAGGCTCGTTTTATACGATTTGATTATAAATATGGTATTTCCCGTTTAAATTTAAGTAATTTTAATGTAGTCAAATGATACATGGGAGCACAATACACACTCGAGATGTTGATAACAGTAAGAGTAAATTTGATATACATTAGCGAAAGATAAGCACAAGTCTGTATAGAAATCGGTCGATTTTTCATAAATACGGATAAATCGGTCCAAAATATTTGACTGATCGTTGAATTATCCGATTTGTCAAAAATCACCCAATAAGTCACAAATTGATACCTCAATCGAATAGTTCTGATTTCCAAAATATATCCGTAATCACGAGTGCAACAATAAAAACCTATCATTTATATATTAAATGCATTTACGCATTGGATTTAACATTATAATTATACAATATTTAGCGCATATTCAAGTAAATGCTATCATATTTAATAATTTTCTAAAAAATATTTGTATAGTGCTTCCATCAATCGTGATTTAGTATCCTAGTTTTATATATAACCGAGTAGTTTTGGCTTGTAAAAATATAAAGGGGAAAATCGTAGTATATTCATGTGATGGGGAAAAAGGGGCAGAAAGTTAAGAATAAATCTACTAGAAACTTATGTTCGTGTGGGCTGATGGATGAGTGACAAAAATAGCCTTTTAAAGTGATAATGACAAAAATAACCAGATAAAAGAAGTGGTTAATTTTAGAGGAATACATAATACGCATTTCAGATTGGAGTAATCAGTAGTACGCATTCAGGATGTGAGTAATCAGTAGTACCATTTGTTGTCATGATCCCTACCTCGTTACTGCTTAATTACGTTTTGATTATGTACTTGGGTTAATATGTTTTTTTGTGTGATTAAGTGTGAGTTTTTAGTTTATGTTGGTAATGTTGGTATATATTTTGTTGTAGAGTGAAAGAAGAGTGGATGAGATAATATGTGTTTTAAGCTAGAATTTTAGATCTTAATTGTGATAAATGTGTTTAGTAACTAATATGTTTAATATGAGTGTGATATACTAGAATGCATTTTGTGATGAAAAATTCAAAAAATCTTTTGGTCATATGGCATTATTCGGGTTTTTTTTCGTGGGATGGTTTTTTGATGGGAGCAATGTGCTGACCGTCCTCTGCATTATGAACTTGTGTGTGTTAAGGTAGTAGTTTGTTGAGTGATGACCCTTACTATAATAATTTGGGAGAAAAGACCCAAAATCTCACAAGCGCGGCAAAATGGCCCTTTTTATCACTCAAAAATGTAAAATAAAATTGTGTTTCCTATCAAAATGGAAAACGCAAGTTTTTCTTGCATTTATTAATGAGGCCCGACTTGATTGATTTTCAAAATCAAACAGAAAATGCAAGTTTTTCTTATGTTTAACAGAAAACGCAATTTTGTTTTGCATTTCTTTGTCTTCTAACGTAGTAATTATTTTATATAAATTCATTTTTAACTTTTATTTATTAGTGATACAAAAGGCCATTTTTCTTGATTGTGATATTTTGGACCATTTGTTCTTAATTGTGAAATTAAAGGCCATTTTTCTAGTTTGTTTGTTTGGAGGTTGGAAGCTTGTTGACGAGATTGACAATCCAAGATTCATGGTACCTTTCAGATATTTAAAAAAAATTCACAGCTAACAGATGTGGTTCCCTTAGATCGACTTGGAATTTTGCACAGAGACAGGTAGTATACATGATATCAGGTCTACTAGCAGTCAAATATAGGAGTTAGTCAATCGTAGCTCTGTAGTTAGTTATATCTACTGATGAACCAGTATTTAAATCTAACTTGGTTGTAGTGACCACGGGAGTTGTAGCAGTTGAACTTCATGCATCCCAAATTTTTTAAGTAAATTTCTGGTGTATTTTGCTTGATTGATGAAGATTCCTTGACTTGTAGTCCCAGAAAATAACTTAATTCTCCATCATACGCATTTGATATCTAGACTGCATTAGCTTGGCAAACCTCCCATAGAATTTATCATTAGTAGAGCCAAAAACGATATCATCAATATATATCTAAACTAGCAACAAGTCCTTATCATGATACTTATAAAATAGAGTTTTATCAGTAGTACCTCTTTTGAAACCACTTTCCAACAAAATTGAGCAAGTGTTTCATACCAGGATCTTGGAGCTTACTTTAGTCCATAGAGTGTCTTATCCAACTTATAGACATTATTTGGATGTTTTGGATCAATGAACCCTAGAGGATGTTTAACATAAACTTCCTCATCAAGTTCACCATTTAGAAATGCACTCTGCACATCCAATTGGAACACCTTGAAATTAATGTGAGCAGCATTAGCCAGAAAAATTCCGATAGTCTCAAGCCTTGCAACTGGAGAAAAGTCTCGTCATAGTCAATGTCTTCTTGATGCGAGTAACCCTTTGTAACAAACCTTGCTTTATTCCTTGTAATAATTCCCTCACTGTCAGCAAAAGCAATTCTTTGAGGGGTGTATGGAGAGAAGTTAAGTGTTGAATTCCTTGACTTAGAAGATAAGGTTTAAGGCCGATAAATTCTCCGGCAGTGTTAGTATATAACGGTTGAATTTTTTGTTTGAAGTAATTCCACAAGGCACTGAAATTTTTTAATTATGGGAGTGACTTCACTTTTTGTTTGATGGTATAATCTTGTGCAATGATCAACAAACAACACAGTATGCTTTTGTATCAACTGAAGTAACTATATAAAAGTTGAAGGAGGTATTTTGTTGGTAACAAGATATGATATAGAAGGTCATTCATAAAGTCCATTTTTATTCTGCCCGCGCACTGGAATTGTTCTTGTATCCAGGTCATTCACAGAAAATGTAAATGGAAAAAACTCAATTGATGTGAAATTATCATGGCTAAATTTTGACACATAAAGCAAATTAATTTTATAGCAGGTGCACATAAGGTATTGGTCAAATCAAAGCTACTATTATAAGTATGAAGTTTAGAGTTACCAGTTTGAGGAATTTCCATTTGCTTCCAAGTGATTGTGTGATCTCTAGCGACATTCTCGAGCAGAGTGTCCTTGTTTATCGCATCGTTGGCATTTACACGATTTGGTGTGGGGCCTGATATTGATTATTTTCGTCATGTTTGAGGGTTGGACTGGATATGAGATATATCAAAAGGTATGTAGTTGGTACACCGCTGGAACATGTTATTATTGTTGCAGCCGCCATGTCAGGCTATTGCAAGGTGATGGTTGTGGTTGGTATTTTTTTGGTTTCAAAATGCATAAGAAAAAGTTTCATGATCCATAAGTTCATATAATTCTTCATATGAGATTGGTGTTTGATGATTGTGGATGGCAGATGCAATCGAGTGATATTCAGTACAGAGTCCACTTAGTATTTGATGACAAGCTCTGCGTTTTCGACAGGTGATCCAGCGATAGCTAGTTCATCGGCTATACCTTTTATGTCTCCGAGGTATTCAGAAATAGGATGAGTATCTTTAGTTATTTTACCAAGTTGATCATGTAAGCTAAAAATACTTTCCTGAGATTTATTTGCAAATGCAGTGTTAAGTGAGATCCAAGTTGATTTTGAGTCAGGTGCTGTTGCGACCATGGAAGCGGAGGTGGGGTCAACGAATGCAAGGATTGCATTGTGGATAAGTTTATCTTGACAAAACCACAAGAAATATGAAGGAATGTGGATTAATTTATCAGGTTCTGTTATAGTAGGTGTTGGTACTTCAATGGTCCATGAAGAAGGAGTTCAAATTGGGCTTTCCAAATGGTGAAATTGTGGCTGCCCATAAGTTTTATTGGTTAAACTGCAAAACTTGGTTGGTGGCATGAGTGGAATCAGGGTTGGACATGGTAAAAGTTATTGAGGTATTGGATGTGGAAGAAGATGAAATCCTGAATTAGTCCTGATTTATCTCTATTAGTAGACGTAGGTGCTTTTCTTTTGGTTGAGATCTGGAGAGGCCATGTTGGTCATCGCTTCTTGTTAAAATTATATGTATGTTGTATTTTATTGTAATTTTTAGAAGAATGTTCGCTCTGTTCTTCCAGCTGTTGGTGATTTTTCTTAATGTTCACATGTGAAGAAACTGACTATGCACTGTAATTTACAGGGTAAAAGTGTTCGGGTAGAGTTTAGTGATGCAACTGCTTCGGCAGACTCCTCTGGGGCTCACACCATAAGTCAATCCTTTCCACGTACTGATGGTCAGCCATTGGCCCATTTTCTTAGAGCAAGTGCTAAGGTTCTTGATGCTCAGATAATCACCAAGCATCCATCAGTTAGGTATAAACATGACATCGACATAATTTTTCTTTCAGTCTACTTGCAATTCAGACCATACTGACTAAAAGGATTTACAAACTATAAATAAAAGAGAAGGGAGTCATGTTTATCCACAGTATGGCTTATAAATAAAAATTAACATTAAAATGGAATGGTATTACATTTTCCATTGGTTCTGCTTCCCTTTGGGTTCGCAACATGGCCCTCATTTGGGCCTTCTCCGCATTTTGCCTTGTGCTTTTGAGTGCCTCCCGAGTTTTCGCTCTCTCCTTCCGTTTAAGTTTTTCCTTCAACTTTGCGGCCCCTTCTTGTCTCAACATTTCTGATTTTCTCTTCAATTCCAGCTCTTCCTCTGTTTTCTCTTTCTTTTTCTCCAAAGTCTCAAAAGACTCGAGGCGGCCAGAAACAATGTGTGAGACACTTCCAAACTCGAAAATAGATTTGAAAGATATTTTTTCTTGCAACATATTCTTTTTTGGTTCTGCCACAACCAAGGATGAAAGCTGCAACTAGAGCTCCATTAAATTCCCTCTTAAGCTAATGGATTTTACTTTAGTTCTACTCATTTGAAATAAAGAGATGCAACCTGAGATACTAGAATAAACCTTCTCATGCAATTGCCTTATTAGACCCAAGAAATCTTGGTATGGGTCTTGATAAACATTATTAGCAGATATTAATTAAGCCTTAAAATCTCCTAGTTTTTACATTCTCCTTTGTATCCCTGTCCTAATAATATGCCAGTCGTTTGACCATTAGAAACCTTAATCTTGAAATCAGCTAGTTCTTTCTTCAATGTCTGCATAAATCAATTGTACAAATTTTAGTAAATTAGAAAATATAGTAAATTAGCAATATAAAAATGTTCCATATTTGGCCAATTTGTGTTATTGTTAATCGATAACGGATTTTTAATTGATAAATGGAACCTCAGCAAACATATAATTAAGAGTAGTGCTAGGTGTACAAAATATTCGTACATAATGACATGGCATTTGATGTGGGGTATTTTAATTAGTTTTGTTGATGTAAATACAGGTGGGTCATTCCAATTAAAACACACCACATGGCTTTATGTACAAAATTTTGTACATCATCCTGTACACCAAGCATTTTCCTGGAATTAAAGTGATAAAACTAACTCCAAATGAGAATGACTTTAAATATGTAATTTACATTTTGACCTTTCTCAGATGTAATGTGAAGAGTTGTGCAAGCTACACACTCTGAAATAGAAAAAAGAAACAACATAGAGGGACATACCTTAAGCTACATTTTAATGGGTATTATATGACTGAAAAGTGAATTATCTTCACTTGTGAAATATACATTCATAGAAATTTGATCTCGTAGCTCTTTCAATGTACTAATTTTTTGAAGAACCCGATTTTCCTCCCTTAAGGGATTGGTCTCAAGATCTATCATGAATTTCATGCGCCTTATCCATTGTAATACGAAAAAAAATCAAGGAAGCTATAATAAATTGAATTGAAGTTACACACAATGTCATGTGTTTTAATTTTCGGTAATTTATTAAAATAAATAAAACTTATTAACAAACCAATGCTTACCCTCACATTAATATCTATAACTAAATTTAAATTATTCACTTCATTTATTCTATCTTGAATAAAATCTATTTCCCACCTCTTTAGTTTAACTGATCTCCTTGCACCCCTCTCATTTGATTTTGTAGCTTCAAATTTATTAAAAATTGATTGGAGTTTGGCCAGTTAATAGGTTATTAGATTTATTACATCAACCAAGATATGATTATATCACATATAATGAAAGAAATCAAGTGATTACCCACTTCATTTCAATTTATATTCGAATAATATCTCTTAGAGTTTTCTTTTCTTCAATTAACATCTCAATATCTTTTATTTGTTCTTGAATCTTATTAGTATTAAATTTAGGAACTTTTGAGAGGCATTGAAACCAATTCGCCTTGGCCGTAAAACCCAGAGTTTCTCCATTTACAAATTCACCATCGGTCCACAAGAACACTCCAGCAAATTAACATGCTCACTATTAACTAATTCATTTAAAACTTAAGATTCAACTACAATTACATTTTTGGCAGGCATATCAAAATGGTTATGAATGCCAGATTCTAAATAAATCTGCATAACTTTCAGAGCCAACTGTATTCATTGTAGAGTCATTCTTCGAAGAATTTTCAATGTCTACATTTGAGACTACGACATTTTCCTACACAACACTTATAAGGATATAAAATAAATCAGTTACCTCTTCTGATTTAATCCCCGTCTCCTTGCTTTCTCCAAACTCTGCTTCATCTGCCCCAATCCCAGCAACCAACCCCTTATTTTTGAACCCTGCACCACTCCCATCCTTCAACCTAACTTGATCCTCAACTTCGCCTCGTAATCAGTCTATCCAACCTTTACCATATCAATACTTTCACTTTCAACCAATAATTCACCATGCAAAGCAATATCACTTTCTTTCATCACCAACAACCCACAATCATCCTCCTCCACCATATAATCGTGCTCAGTTCCCACATCCCTAACATCTACTTCCCCATTATCAACCCCCACACCACTCTCATCCTTCAACCCAAAGTGATCCTCAACCTTTACCTCACAATCATTTCCCCTTATCCTAAAAACTACCTCCCCATTTTCGACCCTCGCACCACTCTCATTGTTCTTGCCATGATCCTCAATCTTCACCTCACAATCATTCCCCACAACCTCAACAATAACACCCCATTTTCGACCCCTACACCACTCTCATCCTTCTCAAAAACTTGATCATCAACCTTCCCCTCACAATCAGTCTCTCCACCCTTTACAATACCAACACTTCCAATCTCAACCAACAATTCACCATGTAAGGCCCTACTTTTACCCGTATGCGTTAACAACCTATCATCATTCCCCTCATTCACAACAACCCCTCCCTCATTTTCGATGTCGACACCACCAACCAGATCACAATCACTAACCCCATCGACTAAAACATGATCACACGAATTGCCATTCCCCTTTATGATCCCACCACTGACTATCTAATGCAGATCCTGTGTTAAACTCAATCCAGCATCACCTCTTAAATCCTTAAAACACCCCATATGATCTCCAATACCAATAATGGCTGGTATTGGAGATGATATGAGGTGTTTTAAGGGTTTAGGAGGTGATGCTGGATTGAGTTTAACCCAGGATCTGCATCAGCTAGTCAGTGGTGGGACCATGAAGGGGAATGATAATGTGTGTGATCATGTTTTTATCGATGGGGTCAGTGATTGTCATCTTGTTGGTGGTGTGGACGTGGAAAATGAGGGAGGGGTTGTTGGGAATTAGGGGAATGTTGGCAAGTTGTTGACGGAGACGGGTAAAGGTGGGGCCTTGCATGATGAATTGTTTATTAAGATTTAAAGTGTTGGTATGGTAAAGGGTGGAGAGGCTGATTTTGAGGTGAAGGTTGATGATCAAGTTTTTGAGAAGGATGAGAGTGGTGTGGGTGTCGAAAATGTGGTGGTATTATTGAGGTTGCGGGGAATGATTGTGAGGTGAAGGTTGAGGATCATGGCAAGAAGGATGAGAGTGGTGCGCGGGTCGAAAATGGGGATTTAGTTTTTGGGGTTGGGGGAAATGATTGTGAGGTAAACATTGAGGATCAGGTTGAGTTGAACAATGAGAGTGGTATGGGGTCGATAATGGGGAAGTAGATGTTAGGGATGAGGGAACACGATTATATTTTGGAGGAGGATGATTGTGGGTTGTTGGTGGTGAAAGAAAATGATATTTCTTTGCATGGTGAATTATAGGTTGAGAGCGAAAATTTTGATATGGTAAAGGTTGGAGAGACTGATTACGAGGCGAAGTTGAGGATCAAGTCAGGTTGAAGGATGTGAGTGGTGTAGGGGTCAAAAATAAGGGGTTGGTTGCTGGGATTGGGTCAAATGAAGCAGAGTTTGGAGGAAGGAAGGAGACGGGGATTAAGTTAGAAGAGGTTACTGATTTATTTTATACTCTTGAAAGTACTGTGCGAGAAGATGTCATAGTCTCAAATGTAGACATTGAAATTTTTTGAAGGATGACTCTACAATGAATATATTTTGCTCTGAGATTTTTGTAGATATAAATTTGGAATATGACATTCATTACCATTTTGATATGTCTGCCAAAAATGCAACTGTAGCTGAATATAAAGTTTTAAGTGAACTAGTTAATATTGAGCATGTTAGTTTGCTGGAGTGTTCTTGTGGACTAGTGGTGAATTTGTAAATGAAGAAACTCTGGATTTTACGGCCAACACAAATTGATTTTAATGCGTCCAAAGTTCCTAAATTTAATACTAATAAGATTTGAGAATAGATAAAAGATGCTAAGATGTTAATTGAGAAAAATATCATAAATACATACTGACCTGTTGTTGAAGTTGTCGAAAGTACAATATATATGATTGCCATCTGAATATCCGAAATAATACAACCGTCGTTCCTACAACGAAGCAATATGTTTGCCTTCATATTTTGGTGTTTTCGGAAATTGATCATCTCAATCGAAAAATGTAACTGTAGATATATTATCGAACATTGATTTTGAATACGAAAGAATTCAAGAACAACAAAATGGAAACATTGATTTGAGAAAAATGTTGTGACATTTTCGAAAATAGATCAGCTCAATCGAAAATGTCATTGTATAACTGTTATTGAGCATTTCTTCTGAAAGTGAAAAGATTGATCGAGAAAAGTAATAACCTCGATATGTGAATAAACGAAACTAACTTATACTCCTTCTGTCCCTCCCGTTTGTTTGTATTTCAGAGAGAGTGTTTGACGCACATTTTAAGGTACATATAAAAAATAGTTATGCAACTTATTTTTATAATTTGACATTTTTCAATAAAAACTGAATGTTTAAATTTTTATTTAAAATATTTTTTTTGAAAAAATTATAAAACTATACATTATATTCACCTCAAAATGTGTGTTGGATGACACTCTCTCATAAATTAAATAAATGGTCGGGACTGTGATGTCCCAATCAATTGTTAACATTTTCTATTTTGGAATGTACCACTTCCATCCAATTATTAACATTGTAAAACTTTCCCAAAAAAATAAATTTTAATAAATTAAAAACTCAAATGGACCGCTTCTTCCCTCTGACTCCCACTAATTTCTAACCAATAATTATTAATGGGTCCTACCCCAACTACTTCTTACTAACTCTCACTATTTTTCTAATCTATTACTTAAATGTTGATGGGTCACACTACTTACCCACTTTTCTCACACATTTCCATTACCTCATTCTTCTTTCTTGATATTTGTGTCCAAACCAAATGGGACATTTCTTACACATTTCCATTACCTCATTGTTATTTCTTAAACTTTGTGTCCAAACCAAACAGGATGGATAGAGTACAATTTTAGAATATTTTACCAATTTTTAAAATTTGATCACTACATTTTCCTTTGCGCGATTATCCTATATATATAATACAATTTATATTTGTATCTAAAAAATGTTCTTAAAGAAAAAAAATACTATATATGTATTATTATATTTTTATGTAAATGAAATAATTGAAACTTTGAATATAACAAAATGTATAAGATTTATATTATACATTTATCATATATTTTTTAAATTGCATCTACGTCTTGGTAAACTAAAAACTTCAATTTAAGTCATTTTATCTATAATAATTATTTCAAAATTTGATAAATTTATATCAAAAGAAAATGACAGTGGAGCACCCCTCTATATATAAAAACTATCTCTCGTCATAATCTTAACCTAGAAGAAATTGTTTTTGCTATAATAATGCCATATTCATTATCTCAAAGAAAAAAGTAAACATTGTGAGATCAAGATATTATCTGTAATTTAGTTTGAGTCTTGTTCGTATATCTACAAACAATCTCGAGATATTCTGAGTTAATGTTAAAACAAATATATCATCTTTACTATATTATTAAAAATATTTAATACATAGGATCTCCCACCTAACAACGTACTCTCTACCCACGTATACACATATAAACTTTCGTTTCCATTCATTATGATTTCGCCGTCTCATGTGTTCACATGACGAAGTGTCTTGTAAATTGTAATGTGTATCACTAATGTAAAGGAAATTCTAAAATTCTCATTTACAGGTTAGGTATGTTGAATATAAATTTAAATAATTTATTTCCAATCGATAAACAAATCAAGATCAATCACAATATACTATAACATAGTCAGTTTTTAAAAAATAATTATCAAAATAATGTTCAAGATAATTTTTTTTTGAGAAGGTTCACTTTCAAATTTTTTATTAAATTATAAATATTTTTGGTTTTTTCCTAGAAATAATCTCGCTTGATCAGATTTACACATAAACAATGAATAAATTTTGCAAGTTATTTTAAAAATCCGGAAAACTTTTCGAATGAAACCTGTAATTTACGCTATATTAGACTTTCCTGAAAAAAATATTAGGATAACCCAAACTTTATCCCAAAAAATTACCAAATGAACATATGTCATTAATTGATTGGTCTCCTTGATATTATTAATATTATGGAATTTTTCATGTATAGATATGTGCTCACAATTCACAAATCAAAACATGTGATGTGCTATTTGCAAAAAAACATTTGGGCGACAAGGCAACACTGATTAAAAACTTTACTAGTTAAACTAATATTTAAGATTAATAACCAGTACTAAAATGTATAAGAAAAATTATGTACGTGACATAGAACAGAAAATTTGGATCGACACATGTTAATCCTTAAAAACAAATATGAATCTGCAAGTATGAATTCGAAGAGTTGCCTTTAAAATTTAACAGTAAAATTGAGAACTAAGATACTAACGGTTCCATCATAGTATTTTTTATGTAGGGATATAAAACTAAAAAAGAGAACTAAAAATAAAATATAAAATATAAGTTGTGCAGTTTTAGCATGAATAAAATCTTAGTGAGTGATGTTTAAAAATACCCATTTTTTGGGTGCAATGGCTGAAAATACCCATTTTTAAAATACATGGCTGAAAATATCATTTTGGTTACACATTTTGTAATTGGGTAAGTGTAATACGCATTTGAGAATTGGGTATCAAAGAAAATTACTAAAGATACGCATTTGTAGTTTGGGTATTATCATTGGGATACGCATTTGCCAAATGCGTATCTTAAAAAAATAAAAAAAAATAAATTGGATACCCATTTGACAAATGCGTATCTAGTATAAAACAGGATACCGAAATGGCAAATGTGTATCCAAAACGGTATTTTAAGTCATCCACTTCCACAATGGGTATTTTCAATCATTTACACCAAAAAATTGTTATTTTTAACATTTTTTCTCTTGATACACAAAAATTATTGTTTTTATTTTTCTATTTTGACATGGTCATACAATGTAGCAGCATGAATATGCCACAATGCATCCTCGCATGATCATATCATGCACGGTATCTCTTCCCATTCGATGACAACCATGTTCTTTTACCTTTTACTCTTTGCAATCCATATTGACCTCAATATGACCCAAATAATTGTCTTATTCGAAAAAAATGGACCATGCGTTTTCATCTTTCATGTGGAATAAGAAGATCATATGTTTTTTACTTATCTTTCCACGGAAAAACAAAAAAAAATCTCTTCACATAATCATTATAATTATAATTTATATCCAATATTAAATTTATATATATTAAAAATATTTATTTGAGAAAAATTGATAAACATATTATAGTTATCATAGAAATGAAATAATAAATAATTTTTTTAAAAAAAAACAAATTGTATTTTATATATACCACGTGAACCAAGGTAAACCGTATTTAAGCGACACGCTCTGACTCAGGAGGCATAATCTCCTCCCGTGAGATTCGAACCTGTGACCAAGAGGATAGTTATCCCATCTTTAACCAACTGAGTCAACCCTTGCGGACCAACACACTTTTAATGTAAATAGTTAATAACCCTACGATACACGATTATTTGTAATATTACATTATTTATTTTGAATTTATTTCGAGTTGAAATATAAGATAAGAAATTTATTCATAACTTATTCTTTTTTTTAGTCCAAAGAAAAGTATATAATATCTATTTTAATTGGTAAAAATATTTTTTTAATTTAATTTAATTTTATTTATGGGTGAAAAAACTAAATAACCATTTTTAAATAACAATTGCCCAAAATACCCACCAGAATTTTAAGCTGCCCAAAATACCCACCAGATACTCCATTTTTAATGGAGTATCAGCTTGATACTCCACTGACATAGAAGTGATACTTCTTTCCCAGTGGAGTATCATGCTTGATACTCTTTTGTCATTGGAGTATCGACCTATATACTCCTTTGTTAGTGTAATAACATGTGAGATACACCTTTGTCAGTGGAGTATCATCTAAAATTTTAAAATTTTTAAAATTATTAAATTTACTTTACTTCATTTTTTTAATATTTCTAAACCCCGCATGGGAAATTGTTAAACCATAAAATTTTAAAATTTTAAAATATGGTACATGTTTAAATAATAAATATTTAATAAATATTTAATTTTTTTTAAAAATATAATGTTCCAATGAAGGTGGAGTATCAGACCTGATACTACCCTGGGAAAGGAGTATCAAGACTATTACTCCGCTAATAGAGGAGTATTAGTCATGATACTCTACTGACAAAGGGGTATCATCCTGATACTCCACTAGAAGTGGTGTATCATCGTGATACTCCAGTATCAGTGGAATATCTGATGGGTATTTAGGGCGCCTTATTTCAGAATGGATATTTTAGGCAAAAGGACATCTAAAAAGATGTATTTTGGTCATTTTTTCTTTATTTATCCTGTATTAATTGTATAAATCTCTTTTAGCCCGTGTAAATAGTTATATTATTTTGTTTTAGTATGACGCAATTATAGAAACTAACGAAATATCTATAGTTTCGTTTTACTAAAATATTATGGATATTATAGACGGAGAAGAAAACTTGTAATTATATAGGCTCTTTAAATCAACGAAATCCAAGTAATTATATGTAGTTTTTTTAAAATGTATTATAGCCCGGGTTGAAAATTATTTAATTTTAACTCGGATGAGTTGTATATTTTATTTTAGCCCGATGTATTTATAACGACTAACAAATTATCTTTTAATTTAAATTTTATTTTAATCAGGTTCAATAGTATAATATTTTTTAACTTCTTCAGTAGTATTTGTTAGGTAATGAATACAACACAAGGGGGGTGAATGTGTTTTGGATTATTTTTAAGCTTTTTGAACTGTTTTGGATGTGGTGAACAAAATAATCTAATTTGTAGAGGTAAAGTGTTTTAACAGAAATAATAAAACATGCACATGAACACACTATTTTCAAAACTCACTTAATTTTATATTAAAATCAAGTATGACTTGCTACAAATTTATGGGTTCTTTGTTGATAAAGAACTCAGCTTCTTTCTTGAGAGAGTTACAAGATTTTTAGATCTATTTGTTACAACTAAAACAAAGCATCCATTGTTTACATTATAGAACAGTAAACACATGTTATACACAACATGCAATAGCATGTACTAAACCTTACTTTAAGTTAACTAAAACTTTCTATTTCTAGCTTAGTGTATGTTGGCAAATCGTGCATGTATGTGATTTTACTTTGTTAGTTAATCTTGGTCTTTGATCTTGTACTCTTCAAGCTGCCTTTTGTAGTTCAAATCAGTGATTGATTTGTTTATTGATTGATAATATTGGATCTTTATCAGGTCTGTATTTCTTACTTTCAGTTTTACATCGAGATCTCCAGTTTGAACTATAGAGAACTGACATCTCGATAGCTATAATGACTTATCGAGATCTCTTAGTTCTCTACAAGTATTTTGACTTGTCGAGGTCTCTGAGTTCTCAAATGTGAACTTGAATTGTCGAGATCTCTGAGTTCTCGAATGAGCTTGGCTTGTCGAGGTCTCCAAGTCTTTGCATGTAGAATTAACTTATCGATATCTCTGATCTTCATATCTTTATTTTGGATTATCGATATTTCTGAGTTCTCTAATGCAAAAATGACTTGTCGATATCTCTAATCTTCATATCCTCATTTTGGCTTGTCGATATCTCTGAGACTTCTCTATAAGCTATTTCTGACTTGTCGATAAGTCATTCTGGAGTTCTCGAATGACTTCTCTATATGACTTGATCTGTGACTTGTAGATTTCTGGACTTAGAATATTTTTCTCAAAACAGATTTATTCAACTCGAAGCTTCTTCACACTTTCTCTGAGGCATGATATTCATGATCTTCTACCATAGTTTATTCTTAGGCTTGAGACTGTTTACAGAAAAATACTCCAGTCTAATCTATTTACATTTTTACAGACTCAAGTAATACAATACAAAATGCAAACTTTGATTATCATACAACTTACTTAGGGTTATCAATTTGACTTAGTCTTGTTATAATAAAGGCATGTATTGCACAACAATCTCCCCCAATTTGTGAGAAGATTGCTTATCACAAATTCATGCCTGGTAACAAGACTAACCCCAAACTATAATGAACAATAGAAGACATAAGAACTGACAAAAATACACCATTTATACATAAGGATTTCTTGAGTTTAACAGATACATTCATTAATAAAACTTCTCATCTCTTGTTTCTTTTCTAATGAGGTCCTTTAACTCTACAAGCACTTCCAGTTCCTCTATGATTGGTGTTCCTCTTAGAGCTTCTACAAGTTTGAGTTTGTCTGCTAATGGATAACTATTCAAGAATCTAACCCTAAATCTTGAGAATCTGCCAGCCTTGATGTTTAGAAATTTTCCATCCTTGGTAACTCTGCTCATCCCCTTTACCTTGAGTTCCTCATATCTTTGTATATACATTTCTATTTCCTCAATATTCTTTCTTTTCCTCTCCTCACTTTCAGCCTTTTCTCTTGCTCTTCTTTCTTCCCTTTCTACAAACCATTCTGCTAGAAAATATCTCCATGTTTTAGTTGTTGTATCCTTGTCCTTTAGTAAGCTTATCACCCTTTTTATCCCTGTGGGAGAAAATGTGTCCATTAATTTACTGCCAAGAAATGTGAAGGTTCCATCCTGATAGTAGATTCTTACTTCCCCTAATGTTACAACCCAAACTATGACCATTTCTTCAGCTAATTGTTGAAAGTAGTCTTCATCTGAGGCGCACCAGTTTAGAGGTAGAGAATCACTTTAACTGAAATGGTTCCTCATGGCCCTCTCAGTAACTTGCATTTTCTTTGGTTCTCTCCCAACAGAACTATAATGAATTTTGGTTGGTGGCTTAACAGTAGGTAGGTTTGAGATTTTCTTTAGAGATGTTTGAGGTGATTGGTATTTTTGGTAGGGTGTTAGCAATTTGTTTGTACAGAAATTTGGGCTTTGAGGTTTGAGGTGGTTCAGTATTTGACTTTGTTGGCTTAGAGGGTTGATCTTGGTTGATTTGGATTGGTAGGGATTGCTTTTGTGGTTCTGAGGTGTCGTCCTTCTTCTTCCTTCTTCTCTTTTCTCCTATCTTCTTATCATCTTGCTTTTTCTCATCCTGCTTCTTTTCTTTGCTATCAGTTGCTCTAGAAGTTTGACTTGGATTTTTTCCAGGAGGTGGTTGATCATCTTGCTTCTGCTCATCATCATCCTTGTCATCCTTTATGTTAAATTTTAAGTTTGGCAACATGGTATCAGTATTCACAAGTTATCTGTCAAGAATATTGATCATCTCTTCATCTTCAATTTTCTTGTTCGTTTTGTGTTTCAGATCAGATTGAAGAGTCAATATCAGCCTTCATGTTTCCTCTTAAACAATTTTTAGGAATAGTGAAGAGTTTGCATTTCTTAGACTGAGGACAGATGTAGGCCACCCCCTTGCTTAGATAGAGATAGGCTTTAGGAAAAGCATCTATCTGAGCCTTCTTGAGTTCATGTAGCAATTGGATGTCCTCTGGAATTGCTGCATGTACCTTTTCAATCACTACATCCAGCTCAGATGCTCTCAATTTTTGAATATTGGAGAGAGATACATGTAGACATCTGTCCAGTCCATAGTCATTTACATTTGCTATAATCCTCTTCTCCAGAAAGTTATCAACTTTGATAATCACCACTCTAACAAAGTTGATATTGTTGGCCAATGCTCTTTTATATGTGATGTAGTTGTTGTGGAGAGACACCCTTAAAACTGACAGAAGTTCATTAAATTCTTGATCTTGGCAGGGTCCTTCTGGAAGCTTTTAGAAGTCTGTCTTTCCCAACATCTATTGATAATTGAGCTTTAGATGAGCTTTGACCAATCTGAGCAGTTGATGTCAATTTTCTAGGCTCCTTTGATTTGCCAGTATCCTCTGGTTGTTAAATCCTAACTTCTATCTCCCCCTTAGTCTTGGGAACAGGCATGAGTAGGGGATTTGATATTTCTTGCCTCACAGTCTCAGGAAGTGCAGGAAATGGAATGTTAAGCTTTCCCATGATAGCTCCCAAAGCCACAGAATTTTGCATTTGTAAATGCTTGTGAGAATCCACCAAGGTCTGTATATCTGCCTGTTGACTCTGCACTACGTAGTGAGAGCTTGAACTTGAGCTGTGAGTGAGTCATTGGAGTGCTGCAAAGTTGAAACTTGTTCTTGAAGAGCTTGAATTTATAAATTTGTGGATGTAGAAGTGGGTTGTTGAGAGCTTGAAGGTACTGAGGACCCAAAGGTTGCTTCCACAACTTCCTTTATTCCTTCCATGAGCAGTGCAGAAGGCTCATATCAACTTTGATACAGCTAGTTCAATTTTAGATTTGTTTCATTTGAACTTGTAATTTGTTGTTGAACCACCTTATGCAAAATTATGAAAGACTGTCTGAGATTTTTGACATCCTTTTCCACATAAGTCAGATCAAATCTTACCATTTGGTCACCAAAATGTTGAAATTTAGAAGTGATCTTGACTTGAGAAGGTATAATCTCATCCATCTCCTCTCTCACCGGCTTCCTGATCAGGTCTTCATGACCAATAAATTTTAGTTCTTGAGCTTTACCAAATAGGTGAAAAGCTTTGAGTTGAGATTTGTATACTTCATTGATTGCATCATAGACATCTTGTTGAGTCAGGACCTTTGCATTGCTTCCCAGTATGGTTACATATTCATCTCTAAACCTAGCCAAGTCTTGATCCATCTCCAAAGAAAAGTCATTAGACAAACAAGCATCTACATTTCCATCTTGCTCAGCTTCATTAACTATTTTCTGCTTCTGCTTTTCAACTTCTTCATTGTAGGTTAGCAGAATAGCTTGATAGTCTTGGTTGCTCACATATGTTGTGAGATGTTGGCTAGTCCAGAAATTTGATCAACAAGGAGATCGTCCACAGTTATTGGTTAAGTTTCAGCTGCTTGTAGCCATTGGGAGATGCTATGTGGTTGTTGTGGTTGAGAAGTAGAAGGTTGATATGATGGGTTAGAACCACCTGTGCCTAAGGTCACAGTTTGACTCACAGATTGCTCTGTGGTTTTGACAGTTTATTATTCCTCACTTATGGTGGGAACCTCCATTTGAATTGGAGTGGAGTTAGCTAGGTTACTTTCATGTACTCTAGCCTCAAACTCTTGTTCATTTTGCAGTGAGCTTGCACTTGAATGTGCTAAACTTGCCTCCCCTATTGCAGGATCATTGGAAATTGAACACTTAGTTTCAATTGTGAGAGCAATATCATCTAGGATTGTGAGGGGAGTTTTTCCCACAAGAGGAATCTCTAATTAAATTGGAGAGTATTTAGATAGCTACCCCTTTGGAGTACTACCCTAAAACCTAACAACCTGTGAAGGTTAATTTGTACATGAAGGTGCATTTATATTTATCACTGGGTGTTCAGTGAAAACTGATAAAACCCCTATATTTGTGTTGGTGTCATCAAGGTCTACCCCAGCATGTAGCCTCTCACCAACTAATTGTGGTTCCTGGGTGGTGATTACAGTTTCTAGAACCATGTCACTTGAAGTTGGAAACTCTTGAGAACCCGAATCAAGAGTTTCATTATAGAAAGAAGAAATTTGAGATACAAGATTTTGAGTGTCAGTATTGAGTGTTAGGAGCTCCCCTTAAGTAAATGAGGGAGCTTCAAGAGATATGCTCTCTTTATGTGTGTCATTCTTATTTCTCTTTCCATACACTTAAATTGCTTCAAGTAATTGCGCAGACTCCTTACAGGGTGCACTAGGGAGAGTGCTATTTTCAATAGAGACACCCTGTTGAGAGGATGCCCCTGGAGTCTATTATTGTCCATGTTTTACAACTACATCCTTTTGGGAGGATGCAGAGGTGGCTTGAGTGGTCAGCTCAATTTATTTTACCTTCTTTGTCTTTTTGACCAATGGTGACTCAGGTTCTGTTTGTTCCTCACCACTCTCATTTATAATAGACAGGGTTGCCTGCTTTCTCTTCTTTTTACTCACTTCATCCTTTTGAGATGATGAAGTGGTTGCCTTCCTAACAGCTAATGGTACAGAAGAAATGGTCTCAGTATAGGAAGGTCCCTATTGGTGTGCCTATGTTTGTGCTTCCACGGGTTCAGGGACCATTGTTATACTAGATTGTGCAATATTTGTCCCCATATCAGGCATAGGGTAAGGATAGGTCCTAAATCTCTCCAACATGAATGGAGTTTATTTAAGCCCTACATGTACCTTATTCTTGGGAAAAAGTGATCCAAATAGAATTTTGGATACTTGTTTACAGCTGCCCATTAATGATCTGTTTATACCTTCTAGCATATGTATGTCAAACTTTATGATTTAAAATAGAAATAATAAATCTAGGAAGAAAAATCTCCTTACCTCTTGATGCTACAGCTATTGTTAGCCCGCTGCTCAATTCCTCCAAGTTGTAGTGACCTACATTGATCTGTTTGTTGTGAGCCATTGAGTAGACCAGCTTCTGGACAACACTTGAAATGTTGTCAAACCCTAACTTTCTTCAGGTGAATGCTCTTATTATTGAATAAAATAAAAAGGATCATTCCCTTCTCGGGTTCTTTTTATTCAAACTTGCCAAGTTAACCTTTTCAGAATAATTGATGAAGTCCATTAATTCATATAGCTTCTCCTCAGTTGGAACCTTCACCAACTTGTCAGTTGGGATGCCCAAAGCCATGTTGACATAATTCTCAGAAATTTCCAATTGTTGGCCCTTGATTGAACAGTTTACAAAAATTAAAGCAGCATGATTGTCATGCACTAATGTTCTTGTCACAGCTATAGTCCAGAAATCCCTTAGAACATCCAAGTAGATTATGGGATTTGCAGTAAGAGCCCCTACAAGGTATATCTCTGACAGGAACTTCACAATGCTTTTAAAAGTTTCAGGAGCCTGGTTTGCATCTAGGAATGCAAGAAAGTTGGTTTCCTTTGGGATGAAGGGTACAATAATGTTTGATACCACTGATTAGCGGTTAAGGTTTAGTGGGTAAGCGAAATTTAAGAGAAAGAGTTCAAAACGAGAGAGAAATCAGTTTGGATTTAAGAGTTCTAGGTCACTTAGATTTTTCGAAAGCGTAAAGAACTGTATGTATAGATGTCTGATTATTTATAGTAAAAGCAAATGACTTATCGAGAACTCAAAAAAAAAGTTTTGAATTTGCTTATCGAGAACTCATTTTGAAGAGTGAATTACATATCGATAAGTCATTTTAATTTACTCTTTTAGGGAACTAAAATTGACTTGTCGAGATGTCAAATAAATACTTAATTTGTCCAAATTGGACTGAAATATTTCAAACTTTTATTGATTTAATCAATATAAATTTAGAATGAATTTATTTCAAAAGTAATATTCTAAAAAAAATTATTAGTTAAATCATTTCAGTCTGAGTTAAAGATAAGTTTTAATAAATTTGTAGACTTATAGAGAAGTCATAAAGTGACTTATCGAGATGTTCTGTAACACCCTCCAAACCCGGGTCAGAAGCCTGGGGCTCGCAACACACACCACAATATATAAACCTGCGTATAAAATATTATATGCATTGACCCTTCTTTACATAACCACGGATCGCAACAGGTTAAAGTATGAAAATAAGCCACAACCTTAACTTTTATTACATCATACCAAAACCCAACTAGTTCAACTTAGAACTGATAATGATATCGTTCTTACAATCTTGCATAACTCATCTACAATATAAAGCCCCTGCTAGCTCGATCCAATTTAACCTGGAATCCTAGCTTGCACACTGGACTGTGAATCCTCATTTCCAACAATTTCCTTTTCAACTGTTGAAAACATAAAAAAAGTTTGCAAGAGTGAGCTAACTAGCTCAGCAAGTCATAATAGCAACAACGGAGGTTAAACAATAACCAATTGAAATGATTCAGAAGAATCAAGTTTCTGAATAAGCAATGATTAGAATTGGATATTCACTTTTCATTTTAAAAACCAAGGTTAGGCTGCTGATTAGTCACGCACTAGCCTCGAGCAAAGCTCCCAACTTTGCTCTATATATTGGATCCAAGGCATGCATTGGCCTACTATGACCATAAATCTGGCCTGACCACGAATCTGGTCCATATTTATAAAACCATCCAATTCTAAAATAATTCAATATGATAACCAATGAAATTCAATAAGCTGAATAATAAGCAACATTTGTCTTAAAGTATAGGGTGATTCACAGTACCATGAAGGTATAACAAGGAATTCAAAAATTTTGGCTTTTAATCAAGGAAAGAATCAGAAAGTAGAAGACCAAGGGTTCAAGGGTTCCAAGGATTGGTCTTCTGTTAAACAAGGAATAAGGGTTGGTATATCGAGCAATTCAATATCAGAAATCAGTATGTGGTAGATATGTATTTGTGGAGTAGTATCGTATGTGTTTGGCTCGTATCTGAGAATTCAATAATCAATGGTTTATGAAGAATAAGGCTTATGGCTCAAGATCAATAAGGATCAGGGTTCAAGGTTAAATAGTTTAAAGTGCTTGCAATATAAAACATGAGTTATTTTGAATAATAACGACATGTTATGAGACAGTTCGAAAATATTTGTAATATATCTTGAAGAAAGGTTCAGAAGTACTTGCCTTATCACAGTTGATTCCCAACTTTACTTGTACTCATCTAACAATGTTACTTTTTAGTCACAATTCTTCTTTTTCTATGCATTTCTTTTATTCATCAATCACTTGCCTTCTCTTTCTACGCTTTGATTCGATTTATGGATCACTGGTTTCCTTTTCTATACCTCGCTTACTCTGTTAGGCATCACAAGTATCGTTCAATATTCAATCTCATATTATTCTAATCGTCACATAGACGTCATAGGCTTTTATCTACCCTTCGTTTCACCGAAATCTGATTTATGGATTGAAAGTTAAGACTAAAACAGTCAAACAAAAACCACATATGCATATAACACATTAATCAGATAGCACGTAGCACATAGCACGCAAGATATTTGATCAAAATAATTTTTTAAAGAAGATTCGGGGCCAAAATGATTTTTTAGATATTTAATATGAATTTTTGAACATTTTTCGGAATTAAAACGGGTCTCCGAATCATTTTATAATTAAATAATAGGGTTCGAATACCCGAATCTAACTTTAATATAATTTTATAATAACTGTCGAACTTTGAAAATAATTTAAAATAATAATTTAAAGCTCGAAACTATTTTTCAGAATTTTTAAATCCAAATAAGTAATTAAATCTAATTAAATAATCAATTAAAATTAATTAATAACTAATTAAATTAATTAATCATTTAATATTTAAATTAATTGACTAATTAAATAATTAATTATTAACTAAAATTAATTAATTAAATAATTAAGATTTATTTTTAGGTTAGAAATAATTTTCAGAAATTAAATAATAATTTTTTTTGGAATTTTAAAATAATTAAAACAATTTCTGAAATATTTTAAAAAGAGAGAATACATTTTTTGAAAATTAATAAACAGGAGTCCGATTTTTGAACATTTTAAAACGTAATTTTGGTTTTTGCAAATTTTCGAAACCGAAATATTAAAAATGTAAGTTTTACAATCACTAGGGGGTTAAACTGTAGTTTTACAGTCTCCCCTTCCCTTTTTCATCTTGCCGGCAGGAACCTCATGGCCGCCGCCATGGAGCTTTTCCGGCGAGCCTGAAAACACCACAGAATCATGTCAAAATTTCAGGGGACGTTCTCTGTTAGCCTAGAAACACATGTGCAGGGTTCATTTTTGCAAACAACACACCGTTTGGCCGTAAAATACGACCAAAGTTCCGCCGCCGTCGTGTTTTAAAAACTCCGGCGAGCTCGAATATTCATCCTCTGTTCAATCCACTCACATCATTCGATTGCTTATCACACGATCTGTTTAATGGTACTACTCAATCATACCCAGAATCAGCCAAATTAAAAACCCCAAATTTCGATTGAAATTATTCAAGAATATAAACCCTAATTTATGAATTCGAGAATCAAACATCAATTTGAACATGTTATTGAACTCCAAATTAGTCATATAATATACCAAAATGGCTAGGAAAAGATTATCTACACGATTCCAGCATCAAATCACACAAACAACATCAAGAACAAAAATTCATATTTTAATCCATAAATAATTCGAATTAAAACAATTAAATAAGAAAAATACCTTGATTTCTGCACTAAAATAAATGGTTGATTCAGAAAGGTAATTTCGAGAGCTTCTATTTGATATATTGCACGCTTGAATCGGAGTTCGATAACGCCTTCGTCCGTGCGTTTGATTCTCAAGAACGCGACATTAATTCAACATTTTCTCTGTATTTTACGGGGTTTTACTGACTGATTATGATTATACGAATAAAATGAAATGATAAAAGGGCTATATATATATTTATGGAATATTGGTTCGTGTTGGATCGTTTTGGATCGTTAAATTAGTTACTTAGCCGCTACGATCCGATTTGATACCCATACTGGATAATTATCCAAACAGGGCTTCGTATAAAACACTTTATATGAAAATAACGTAATAATATCCCGTCTTTCGAGAATACGGGTTTTGTTGGTACACCGAAATAATTATCGTATCGAAAATCTTGCACCGGGCCACGCACGGGTCAAACCGTAATCCGGATTGAAAAAGTCAAAACACGGAAAATGTCTGGAACTACCATATTAGGTTAGGAAGGAGTTTTTGGAAGAGTTTCGGGTTGTAAAAACGTAAAAACGGTTGAGGTTGGACTATTCCCGGCTTTATAAAATAATTTTGTAATTATTCAGAAAATAATTAATAAATTCATAAATCAATATAAAATCATATAACAGTCCAAAAATTACCAGAAAAATACCATAATTATTTATATTTTATTCTGGTCATAATAAAATTAACATACTTATACTTTACCATATATAAGCATCCACATATCCACACCAATCATCGGATAATTCATCAAAAATCACATAATAATCACATAAAAATCATTTATTGATAAAAATAATTACACGCAATATCCCGGATATTCCATGTTCATTCGAGAAGTCTATTAATGACTCATTCGAGAACTCATTCAAGAAGTCATAATAAGTTATCGAGAAGTCTACGAGAAGTCTACCAAAGACTTATCGAGAACTCATTCGAGAAGTCAAGACAACCATTCGAGAAGTCCAAAATTGACTTATCAAGAACTTATTCGATAAGTCAGAAAATGAGTTGTCGGGAAGTCATTTATACTTATCGAGAACTCAGTTCTTGTAAGTCATATGTCATAGCCTATTTGTATATTCGAGGATTCAACTCAACTCAAATAAGAATGTAATAAGTAAATAGTGGATCTACCGTCATAGAGATCTCGCAAAGTAATATTTGTCAAAGGATTCAGAAACAAGGTTCATCTACAGACTTGAGGAGTTAATTCACTGGAAGAAGTTCAAGAAGTTGATCATGCCTCAGTGATATAAATCAAGATCGTGGATTTAATCAAGTGACAGAGATCTCGTCAGGTATCATTAATTATAAGGATTTAATCTGAAGAAAATCAAAGCGTCAAAGTCAAGACATGAAGAAACGTCACGGAAGTTAGTCACTCATGAACCAGACAGTACATCGAGTGTCAACGTTGAAGTGGTGGAATTGATTCATAATTCTCAGTGATTTTCAGAAGATATTCAGAAGAATGGATGCTGCTCAGGGTTAGTATTAATTCTCTATTAATTAATTAAGTCATATAATTTAATTAAGTAAATAAATTATATCTGCAAAGATTAATTTATTGATTAATTAAATTAATTGATTAATTAATTCAGAATTAATTTTAGGAATTTTCAGAAGTTTAATTGGATTAAATTCAATCTTAAATCAGCAAGACAATTGAAAATGAACTAGCATGACAATCTGGATTGTCATACCGATTGTCATGCCAGTTCAAAAGATTGTCCTACCGATAGTCATGCCAGTTCAAAAGATTGTCCTACCGATAGTCATGCTGGTTCAAACGATTGTCTTGCTAGCTCAAAAGGATAGTCTCACCGATTGTCATACAAGCTTAAAGGATTGTCATTCCAATTCAATTAATTCGGCTGTTGATAAATAGAAGCAGAAGTCATTCAACAAAACATCTCAATCATACAGAACACATTCAAGAACACAGCAGCCGCCTAAGAAATATTTCATTGTTCTCTGCTGAAATTCAAAGATCAATTTCTAGATTGCAAAGTTAAATCCAATCAACTAGAAATCATTCTCTTGTTCTTGTGTAACAATCTAGCGGATTAAAATCCCTAGAACTTAATCTCAAATCGCATTTAGCATTTGATCTTTTAATTACAAAAATAGAAAAAGTTCATGTCGAATTTATTCTAAATTTTTAATAATTAATTTGAGATTAATCCCTTGTAACCGATACCGTAGTTGTAACACCTTTCAAGTTTAATAAAAGTTTTATTTAACTTGAATTTTGTTTCACAATTTTATTTCGCATTTTATTCGATTAAACGGTATTGTTTACATTCAACCCCCCTTCTACAAACAAATTGGGACCTAACAATTGGTATCAGAACCTTCTGATTAACGAACAAATCAAGATCCTAGACTTTTGTGATTTTTCAACTCCTTGAATTTTTATTTATTCAAAAATTCATAATGACTTCACATAAAGTTGGAACCGTTAAAATTCCACAATTTGATAAAGAGAATTATATCATGTGGAAGAAGAAGAAGCTATTATTTTTACAAGTTGCAAATCCCAAATATTCAAACTTGTTAAAGAAGGGTATAAAAACTCCGATGGTTATTGAACCGGAGGTAATAATAGATGGTGTGGTGACTACTAAAGCTAGAACATATCCAAAAGAGCCCGAAGATTTTACTCCTGCTGAGAAGGAAGAAGCCTCCTTGGATGCCAGCCTTCAATTAATATTAATTGATTCCCTTGATCCCTTGATGAACAGACATGTGATGAACTGTAAAAATTCTAAACACATGTGGGAAACTATTGAGGTAATTAATGAAGGCACAGAGGAAGTTAGGGAGAACAAGTTGGAAATCCTAACCTCTGAATATGAACATTTCAAATCAAATCCAGGAGAAGGAATTACTGAAGTGTTTGAGAGGTACAATGCGTTGATCAACAACCTGAACATCAATGAAAAGTATTATTCAATCAGGGAGGTCAACAAAAAGTTCCTTTTAACACTGCCAGCTCATCTTGAACATAGAATCACTGCCATTAGAGAAGCTAGAGATCTGAGTGAGATTTCTTTGGACAGGCTCTATGGAGTGTTAAAAACCTATGAGTTGGAGCAGATTCAACAGAAGGAAGTCTACGGGAAGGATAGAATGGTCAGCACATCTACTGCACTTGTAGCTGAAGGTCAACAACAACAACAATCTCAACAGTTAGAAAGAATGGTACAGTTTTCCAAGGGTGAGGAAAATGAGTTAGTAGCAGAATATGATCCTCCTACTACAAATCAATCAAGTGATGATTTTTATTCCTTGGAAGAGCTGGAGCAATTGGAAGACGAGTCAATGGCCCAAATTGTCAAGAGATTCTCCCATGTCAGATTCAAGAGGAATCCCAAGCTTAAGTACAAGTCCAACTACAACAAATTCCAGAAAGGTGGATCTTCATCCTCTAACACCAGCAGTGGTGGATACAAAACAGGGATGGTTGATCGGAGCACCATTAGATGCTATAACTGCAATGAGTTGGGACACTTTGCCACAGAATGTAGGAAGCCAAAGCAAGTAAGAAAGAACTCTGAAAGGGCTTATCTGGCAAAGGGAAGAAGCTGGGATGATACTGACAGTGAAGATGAAGATGAAGGAAATCTTGCTCTTATGGCTATTGATGGAAAAGCTTCATCATCAAGAATAGAGGTAAAACTTTCTGATGCTGAAATGGTTTATCATCTAAGAGGTAACTTAGATTGTGCACGTCGTGATAATGAACTGTTAAGTTTACAGATCACAGACCTTGAGAAAGAGGTCAATGAATTAAGACTTGTGCACATTAATCAAGACAAATTAAAAGAACAGGTATCTTTTCTAGAGAATAGAGTTGACTGTTATAGAAAACTCGAAACTATTCTCAAAGATAAGATCACCGGTCTTGAGACTAAGGTTAGAGCCTACTTCAATTCTTGTTCGAAGGCTAAAGAGTTCTACAGTAAGCAAGCTGTTAATCAAACATCTGGAATAGGTTATGATTACAATGCTGCTATTGGAGAATTAGGCATAAACTCCCCTCCTCATGTATGTGCTAAAGGGAGGGAAGTACCACATGTGCTTAAGGGTGTTGATGAACCCCTCTATAAAGCATCAATTGCTGAACCATTTGATGCGACCTCTTCTGTTATTCAAGAAGAAATACGTGCTGAGGATCATGCTTATGAGAAGATTGTTTCCAAGTCAAGTGAGTCGAAAGTTCCAGTCAAAGTTGTGAAAGCAACTGAGACTAACTCAGACACACATGAGTTGGATAACAATAATGCCATGTCTACCATGCATAAATTACCTGCTGTTAATCACTCTCATAAAGCATGTAGTGTTGCTAATTGTATGTCTTGTGCTTTTAATATGATGTATGCTTATTTTAATGGTAAGCATGTGTCTAATGATAAGACTACTCCTCGTCAGCATGTGAATAACAAGAAGCATGATAGGTCTAAGACTGCCAGTCCTTCTAAGGCTAGAAAGGAGACATTTGTGCCTAAGCTTAAACAGAAATTTGTTAAGGCTGTTTACAAGGTCAAATGTTCAGTCATTGAGAAAGTTGAGACAATTAAAATTAAAAATGTTGTTTTGCCTGACAAAGGACAGTTCTACAAGTATGCCGGGCCCAACCAAGTTTGGGTTCCGAAGAAGGTCTAATCCATTTGTAGTGCAGGGCATTAAACAGGTGTAACCGGTAGTGTGGATTCTTGACAGTGGATCATCAAGACATATGACCGGAGATAGAGCCCTGCTATCAAATGAGGATTGAGAAAGCTGGCCCCCTGGTTACCTTTGGAGATAACATCAAAGGTTTATCTGAGGGATATGGCTGTTTGCAAGCTGGGAATGTTATCATTGTAATTTTGTATATTGTGCTAGGTTATTATCAGGAAGCAGTATCTAACATATAGCACCAGTGACGAGACTTGAGAATATTACGACATATCAGACACCTGCTGCACATTACACTTGGAATTGTACTCTAGTAAGATGTGTACAAGTGTACTCCTGGTTGGTAAGTCAAAAGAGGAAGTCAATGCACCACAGTTCATGGACTTTGCAGCTGCAGATCTATTGGACTATGCAATTTCTTCTTCACAATCTCACTTCAGGTTGGTATGAACTAGTATACTGCTCAAGCAATCGTCAAGGACATGGTATGGCATTCTAACAGAATTTATAATTTTATATGAATAAGTAGAGTCGTCATATTAATAACTATCTTATCACTAGGCACAATCATATTGTTTTATATGTGCAGTGGTATATTGCTTATGCAACATAACAATTAGTATCTAAAGTACTTGACAAGTATCAGTCAATGATATCTTGTTAACATTATGTTGCAGATATTTGTAAGCTTTTGATATGAATGAGAATTACTTAGACTTTACCCTAAGTGATCAATGTTTTATCAAAAACTCATTCATATTGAAAAACAAAATTAAACTTCTTTCTACATTAGTGATTTCTTATTTCATGTAAAATCTTTTGAAATCACTATTGTAAATCATTTTCTCTCTATTACCATATGTTCTGTGTTACAGGTTCAGTCTCCAATGACTTTCTTTCATTGACAGTCATGAGGTTGAAAACCCACAAAATCTATCCCAGACTGTAAAGACAAACACAGAAACAGAATCAACCAACACTCTCTTACCACTAAATATAGTATGAATGAGCGTGAGGGAGATAGTGCCTTAGTGCACCACATAAGGAAGGTTCTGTAGTCAACCCAGTAGCTCTGTCTCCTACATAGATGAGTAGTATTTAAACTGAGACAACTGCTAGCCCCCATACATCTTCTCAAAAAGATGTAATGGCTGAAAAGGCACAAAAACAGTTACTAGATTCATTCTCTCAACAGGGTGCGTCTATTGAATTTTGCCTGTCGGCCAAGGCATCCGATGTAGTGTCACCACTTCAAATATAAACAATTATTGATGCACTAGGAGAGGTTACACACACAAAGGATGAGTTGACGGAAATAAGAGTTTCGACCATTTTAAGGTCAGATTCGATTGTTCAAGGTTCGTTAGTGGACCAATTGCCTTTACAGGTGTTAGGAGAGGATACTGATCCAAAAGCCATATGTCAGTGTTCAGTGTCTACCTCCCCAGGCTTAAATCCCCTGGATGCATCTGCGGATAGTGGATCTGACATAGGCGCAGATCGGCAACTTGTTGACAATGATTCAGATATTACCTGATGAGTCACAAGGAAATGTCTTCACAGGCATTAGAAGGGAACTGTGATCTTTATGCTAAATTCTTTGGATCATTGTTTACCTTCCCAGAATTCAAATCTGGAACCCTAAAAGGGAAACTAGCAACTTGTAAATTATGACTCAGATTCATCTGACGAGTTTAACAAGGATGGGGATTTGTGAACTCCCATTGCACCACCTGTGACCTCCTTAAGGATGGCTAAGGTGATTTTCCTTGCAGGTACAGCTGATTTTTGGAGCTATGAGTGGAGTGATACACTTGTGAGAATGAGTGTAAACACGAGTGGAGAGAAGAGTGAAACACATGTGAGGTACACTAAAACACAATCACACACTCACAGTGAGGAAGAAAGAGAAACTACTTGTTATTTCTTTTCCAACCAAGTGAAATATGAGAACTCCTTCAGACGACGGCATACATTCCTTCTTTAAGGGGGAGATAAAAGCTTAAGTAATAGTTTGGAGGATTCCTCAACTAAGGGGGAGAAATAGCAGGGAGGAAGAAAAAGATCATATGTACACTACACCACACCATTGTTGTTTGTAACTACGGATCCTATTGTACGGGAGAGGTGGTAAACACAAGGTGATTTCCTAGTAAGGGAAGAAGCTGTTAGGGGAGTACCATTGGTTTTTATCTGCGGATCCTATTGTACGGGAGAGGTGGTAAAACGAAGGTGATCTTCTTTAATCAGTTGATTCTCATAGGGGGAGAAGCAAGAGAAATATGGGCTTCTCAATAGGAAATGTGGTTGTACAAATGAAGATGGAACTACTTGAAGATATGTTCAGTCTAGAGGAACATCTACTTGGAATCTGGAAAATGTTAAATCTCATCCAGAACTTTTCTGCTATTTACTTTGCATGTATGTTTATATCTTTTTCTTATTTGTTAGTTGAGTTATCCTCTAGGTATTTGTGTGTTATTGTCTAACAAACAAATAGGGGGAGATTGTAAGTCATATGTCATAGCCTATTTGTATATTCGAGGATTCAACTCAACTCAAATAAGAATGTAATAAGTAAATAGTGGATCTACCGTCATAGAGATCTCGCAAAGTAATATTTGTCAAAGGATTCAGAAACAAGGTTCATCTACAGACTTGAGGAGTTAATTCACTGGAAGAAGTTCAAGAAGTTGATCATGCCTCAGTGATATAAATCAAGATCGTGGATTTAATCAAGTGACAGAGATCTCGTCAGGTATCATTAATTACAAGGATTTAATCTGAAGAAAATCAAAGCGTCAAAGTCAAGACATGAAGAAACGTCACGGAAGTTAGTCACTCATGAACCAGACAGTACATCGAGTGTCAACGTTGAAGTGGTGGAATTGATTCATAATTCTCAGTGATTTTCAGAAGATATTCAGAAGAATGGATGTTGCTCAGGGTTAGTATTAATTCTCTATTAATTAATTAAGTCATATAATTTAATTAAGTAAATAAATTATATCTGCAAAGATTAATTTATTGATTAATTAAATTAATTGATTAATTAATTCAGAATTAATTTTAGGAATTTTCAGAAGTTTAATTGGATTAAATTCAATCTTAAATCAGCAAGACAATTGAAAATGAACTAGCATGACAATCTGGATTGGCATACCGATTGTCATGCCACTTCAAAAGATTGTCCTACCGATAGTCATGCCAGTTCAAAAGATTGTCCTACCGATAGTCATGCTGGTTCAAACGATTGTCTTGCTAGCTCAAAAGGATAGTCTCACCGATTGTCATACAAGCTTAAAGGATTGTCATTCCAATTCAATTAATTTGGCTGTTGATAAATAGAAGCAGAAGTCATTCAACAAAACATCTCAATCATACATAACACATTCAAGAACACAGCAGCCGCCTAAGAAATATTTCATTGTTCTCTGCTGAAATTCAAAGATCAATTTCTAGATTGCAAAGTTAAATCCAATCAACTAGAAATCATTCTCTTGTTCTTGTGTAACAATCTAGCGGATTAAAATCCCTAGAACTTAATCTCAAATCGCATTTAGCATTTGATCTTTTAATTACAAAAATAGAAAAAGTTCATGTCGAATTTATTCTAGATTTTTAATAATTGATTTGAGATTAATCCCTTGTAACCGATACCGTAGTTGTAACACCTTTCAAGTTTAATAAAAGTTTTATTTAACTTGAATTTTGTTTCACAATTTTATTCCGTATTTTATTCGATTAAACGGTATTGTTTGCATTCAACCCCCCTTCTACAAACAAATTGGGACCTAACAGTTCTCTCTATACTTTTGTTGTATTTTAATTTTGTCTTTTATCATTTATAAATATTGATCATATGAAATAACAAAGTGACAGTTTACTTAGAATTTGAGAAATTCCAAGTTAATGAAAATAAAACGAAAAATAAATATGCAGAGATATCTGAAATATTTAAAGTTCATATTTTAATTAATTTCCAATTAATCAAATGATTTTTGATTTATTAGAACTTAATCTGCTGCAAAACATTAGCTGAGTTATTGCCTTCAAGATGAAGAATTAAGCATTCCAATTTCACCTACAAGTCTAGTGAAAGTAGCTTCATTCAAAGGTTTAGTAAAAATGTCAGCTAATTTTTTTTCTGTTGGAACAAAAATGAGCTCAATGGTACCATTAGCAGCATGTTCTCTAATAAAATGATACCTTACATCAATCTGCTTTGTTCTAGAATGATTTAACTGGATTATCCATAATAGATATAGCATTATTATTGTCACACATAATTGGGATTTTGTGTAACACTAGGCCATAATCCATTAGTTGATTTCTAATCCAAAGCACTTGAGCACAGCAACTTCCAGCAGCTATGTATTCAGCCTCAGCTGCGGAAGTTGACACAGATTGTTGTTTCTTGCTATACAAGGATACAAGTCTATGTCCAAGAAACTCACAACTTCCACTTGTGCTCTTTCTTTCAACCCTGCATCCAACAAAATCTGCAGATGTGTATCCAACAGCTTCAAAATCAGTTCCCTTAGGATACCATAATCCCAAGTCTGGAGTCCCCTTCAAATATCTGAAAATTCTCTTTACAGCCATCAAATGTGATTCTTTTGAATTTCTTGAAATCTTACACACATACATGTTACAAACATGATGTCTGATCTACTTGTAGTTAAGTATAGAAAAGATCCAATCATTCCTCTATAGCTTAAAATATCTACACTTTTGCCCTTTTTATCTTCATCTAACTTTGTAGCTGTAGATGCAGATGAGCAATCAACCATACCAAACTTCTTTAACAAAACCTTGACATATTTAGTTTGATTGATGAAGATTCCATCACTTCTTTGACTAACTTAAAGTCCAAGAAAGTAACTCAATTCCCCCATCATACTCATTTCATATTCACTCTGCATAAGCTTGGAGAATCTTTGACACAAATTTTCATTAGTAGATCCAAAGATAATATCATCCACATAGATCTGAACTAGGATCATATCATCACCATGCTTCTTGTAGAAGAGATTCTTGTCAATAGTACCTCTAGTAAAATCATGTTTAATCAAAAATTCTGACAGTGTGTCATACCAAGATCTAGGTTCTTGTTTTAGTCCATAGAGAGCCTTGAGTAACTTGTATAAAAAATTTAGAAATTCTGGATCTTCAAAGCCAGGTGGTTGTTGCACATAAACTTCTTCTTCCAACCCACCATTAAGGAATGCACTCTTCACATCCATTTGATATACCTTGAAATTGGAGTGTGCAGCAAATGCAAGAAAAATCCTTATTACTTCAAGTCTTGCAACTGGAGCAAAGGTCTCATCATAATCAATTCCTTCCTCCTGTGAGTAGCCTTTTGCAACCAACCTTGCTTTGTTTCTGGTGACAATTCCATTTTCATCCATTTTGTTCCTGAACACCCACTTTGTTCCAATTATACTCATGTTCTTTGGTGCAGAAACCAATTCCAAACTTTATTTCTTTCAAACTGATTTAGCTCTTCTTGTATAGCAGATATCCAATCAGGATCATGTAGGGCTTCCTCAGTTTTCTTAGGCTCAACTTGAGACAGAAAACATACACGAAGACATTCATTTGCAGTTGCACTTCTAGTCCTCACTCCAACATTGGGATCACCAATAATTTCATCTGTATTGTGACTCCTATCCCATTTCCTTGTGTGAGTTTGCTGACTTGTGTTTTCTGCTTCTTCTTCATCATTGGTATGACTTCAAGAATTTTCTCCTCTTTCTCCCCCTGAGTTTGTGCTATCAAATTCAGGTGTTTGAGATCAGCTTCCATTCTCATAATTCACTTGATCAGTAGGCTCTTCATCAATTCTGTAAATTATGTTGACTTCAGCTTCATCCTCAGAATCACTGTCAATTTTAATATTTTTAAATTATAGGGCTTGACTTCATTTTCACTAAGGCATTCCACGCCTGGACATTTGTCATCATCAAAAGTAACATCTGTGCTTTCCATAATTTTCTTCTTTTCAATTACATAGACTTTGTATGCAGTTCTCTCCAATGTATATCCCAGAAAAATTGCTTCAAAAACTTTAGAGTCAAATTTTCCCACATATTCAGAGTTGTCCTTCAAAATATAACACTTGCTTCCAAACATGTGAAGATGCTTCATAGTAGGATTTCTTTTAGACAAGATTGAGTAGGGTGACTTTCCAAGATTCTTGTTAATGACAAATCTATTTTGAGTGTAGCATGCAGTGTTCACAGCTTCTTCCCAAAAACTTGTTGGCAACTTTGCATCTTGCAACATTGTTCTAGAAGCCTTTACTAGTGTTCTATTCTTTCTCTCAACTACCCCATTTTGCTGAGGTATTCTAGCAGATGAGAGTTCTTGAACAATGCCCTTGTCTTTGCAGAATTCAGTTAAGGTTTCATTCCTGAATTATGTTCCATTATCACTCCTCAATCTTTTCACACAATTCTGATCTTCAGCCTGTTTCTTAATCTTCTTGATGTGTTCAATTATGATGTGTGGAGTCTCATCTTTGGAATGCATAAATTCTACCCATATATATCTTGAGTAGTCATCCACCATCACAAGTGCATATCTCTTTCTTGAAATTCACAGGACATTAACTAGTCCAAATAAGTCCATGTGAATAAGTTGCAAAGGTGCACTTATAGAATTCACAGTTTTACTCTTGTGACTTGATTTTTTCATTTTTCCCTTTTGACAAGCATCACAGACTTCAGCTTGAGCAAATTCCATATTAGGCATGTCTCTCACTAACTCCTTTTTGACTAGAGTATTGATTGCCTTGAAATTCAAGTGAGATAGCTTTTTATGCCATAGCTTGATTTGCTCTATAGATGCCTTGGTTTAAAAGCAACAAATTTCATTCTCATTTGTTGAGTCTAAGTTTACAACAAATAAGTTTCCTTTCCTTGCTCCTTTTAGAGCAACTTCACCAGTCATTTTGCTGATAAAAATGCATTCTCCTTTATCAAATGGAACCTTGAATCCTTTGTCTGCAAATTGACAAACACTAAGGAGATTCACTTCAAGACCAGCTACTAGTGCTACATCTTCAATGACAACATTCCAGAAATTAATTTGCCATATCCCATTGCGAAACCTTTGTTATTGTCTCCAAATGTCACTAAGGGGCCAGCCTTCTCCTCAAACTATGATAGTTGGGCCATATCACCTGTCATATGTCTTGAGCATCCACTGTCTATGATCTATATGACTCTTTTCCCTTTTCCCTACACACAATGAGGAATAAGTGTGTTTAGCAGCCCAAGCAGTGTTGGGCACTCGTGATATTTGTTCATCACTGAGAGTAAACAGTTCCATTGTAACAGAGTTTATTATATTGAATATATTTGTTTACTGTTACTACATACAGTAAAGATCCAAACAATCATGTCTGAAGAAGCAGAAAATCCAACCAAGCCCACCAAAACTGAAGAAACTAAAAACACTCAAATCCACAGTCGATATAAGACTATTAGGGTTCCCATACTGAGACCTTCTGAGTATCCCATATGGAAAGTGAAGATGGCTATGTTTCTGGAAGCTACAGATCCAGAATACCTTGACAGAATTAATGAAGGACCGCATAAGCCAACCAAGCTCTCTGTTGTAGTTGCACATCAGCCAGCAAACACCATACCAAAGGAGAAAAATGAGTATACAGCTGAAGATATCTCATCCATTGCCAAGGATGCAAAGGTAAGGCAATTGCTGCATAGTGCCATTGATAATGTCATGTCAAACAGGGTAATTCATTGCAAGACTGCAAAGGAGATATGGGATGCTTTGGAGACAAGATGCCAGGGAACTGATGCAATCAAGAAGAACATGAGGACTATACTCACTCAAGAGTATGAGCACTTTGACTCAAAAGCTGATGAGTCATTAACTGACTTATACGACAGGTTTGTCAAACTCTTGAATGATCTGTCACTGGTGGACAAGGAATATGATCTTGAAGATTCAAATCTAGAATTCCTCTTAGATCTTCCTGAAAGTTGGGATTTGAAGTCTACTACTATAAGAGACAACTATGCTCTTGATGAAAGTACTCTTGATGAAATTTATGGTATACTCAAGACTTATGAACTTGAGATGGATCAAAGGAGCAAGAGGCATGGGAGAAAGTCAAGGACAGTTGCTCTTAAGGCTGAGGAGGAATCCCCCAAAGTAGATGTCTCAATGAAAGGCAAAGGAAAGGCTCTCATCATAAAGTCTGATTCAGAATCATCAAGTTCTGATGATGATAATTCAGAAACTGAAAGTTTACCTGAAATAGATGCTGATGAAGAGATGATGAAATTGTGTGCTCTTATGGTGAAGGGTATCACAAAGATAGCCTATAGGAAATTCAGAAGGGGAAAGAAGTTTTCCATGAAAGGTGATAGTACTGATAGGAAAGGGTTCAGAAAGTATGAAGGCAAAAGTGCAAAGTCTGACAGAGAAGACAACTCAATTGTCAAATGCTACAATTGTGGTGAAAGAGGCCACATATCTCCTGACTGCAAGAAATGAAAGAGTGAAAAAGGCAAGGCACTTGTCACAAAGAAGAAAAGCTGGACAGACTCTTCAGATTCTGAAGATGAGGTGAATTATGCTTTAATGGCAAATGCTGATGGCAACTTTGAAACTGTTGAATTAAAGGTACCTCAAACAACTAATGCATTTCATACTGATGATATTACTGAGTTGAGACTATATCTTAAAACCATGTTTATTAGCTACAGAGATCAAACTTTTACATGTGAAAGATTAACTTCTGAAAATCTTGCTTTTAAGAAAAGGAATGATTATTTAGAAAAATAGTTAGTTATGTTCCATCAAACTCAGAAAGAAAGAGATGATGCTTTTTATGTTAGAGATGAATTGCTAAAATTGAATAAATCTTTAAAAACTGAGTTAGAAAAAGAAAAAGAGATTATCAGGACTTGGACTAACTCTGGCAGAACAACTCAGAATTTATTAAGTAGTAGAAAATGAAAAGAGGGCTTAGGTTATGGAGATGATAAAAGTGAAAAAGAAACTGAATAAATTGAGCCAATTGTTGTTAAACAAACTGCTAAGCCAAAGGTAAATCCTGTTAAGTTTGTAGCTAAAACTGTAAAGTCTGATTCTGAAAAGATGAAAGAGTCTGTGACAGAAGTTAAGGAGAAGTCAACTTCTGACAAATTAGAACAGGATAAACAAGCTGAAGTCAACATAGGCTTAATGACAAAGAAGCAGCTTAAGCATAAGCTGAAAGAAATAAGGAAAGTCAACAAGGTAAAGGAAGCTAGGAAAAATAGGAATGGAAAGGAAGGTATGAATAAAAGAAATAATTATATGTCTGTTCCTAATGCTCCTAGAAAGAAATGTTATAACTGTGGACACTCTAACCATCTTGCTTCTTTTTACAGGAAGAATAAGAATATAAACTCTTTACCTCCTAAGTCAGGAGTTAAGAGTCAGTCTGTTAGGTTTAAACCACAAAATCCTTGTTTTCATTGTGGTAGTTTATGGCATTCCATTTATATTTGTAAGGAATATCATCCATTTATACTTATAAGGAATATCATAGTTTGCACTATGATTATTTTTAAATAAAACGTTCTTCGAAGAAAGTTACTTTAATTCCTTCTAGTGTAAAGTCTGATGCAAAGTCTGATATAAGTTTTGATAAACAGCATGTTAGCATAAACTCTGATATTAAATCCGCTGCAAATGCTAACAAACTTAAAAAGACCAAAGGATCCAAGCAAGTATGGGTCCTTAAAACTAACCATTAGTGGTCTTTATGATTGCAGGACAACAGGAGAAATATCCTAGTACTGGATAGTGGATGTTTAGGACATATGACTGAAAATAAAGCCCTGCTCTCAAACTTTATGGAGAAAGCTGGCCCAGGAGTTTCTTATGGAGATGGCAACATGGGAAAAACTCTGGGATATGGCAATATTAATCTTGGGAATGTCATCATTGAAACAGTAGCTCTTGTTTCGGGATTTAAACACAATCTGCTGAGTGTGAGTCAAATCTGTGACAGAGGTTATCATGTGGATTTCTTTGAAGAACACTGTAAAGTTGTAAGAAATTCTACAGGCAAAGTGGTTCTAAAAGGTTACAGGCATGGTAACATTTATGAAGCCAGACTTTCAACAAGTTCTAATGGTTCTGCAATCTGTCTGTTGAGTAGAGGATCAATTGAAGAAAGCTAGAATTGGCACAAAAGACTCTCTTATTTAAACTTCAACAACATAAATGAGCTTGTAAAGAAAGATCTTGTGAGAGGACTTCAAAAATCAGTATTTGCTCCTGATAGCCTTTGTGATTCATGTCAAAAGGCAAAACAAAGAAAATCTTCTTTTAAGAGCAAAACTGAGATATCAATTATTGAGCCTTATCACCTACTGCATGTTGATCTATTTGGTCCAGTCAATGTCATGTCTATTGTAAAGAAGAAATATGCTATGGTTATAGTGGATGAGTTCACAAGGTACACTTGGGTGTACTTCTTGCACAAGAAGAATAAACTGCATCTACTTTAACTGATCATGTCAGACAGCTGGATAAGATGGTCAAAGATTCTGTTAAAATTATAAGAAGTGATCTAAGTTCAAGAATTCAATCATGGAAGAGTTCTGCAAAGAGTATGGAATCAAACAGGTATTTTCTGCACCTGGAACTCCACAGCAAAATGGAGTTGTAGAAAGAAAGAACATGACTCTCATTGAAGATGTACGAACTATGCTTGATGATGCAAAGCTGCCAACCTACTTTTGGACTGAAGCTGTGCAGACTGCTTATTTTACACAGAATGCAACACTCATAAACAAGCATGGAAAAACACCATATGAGATGGTGAAGAAAAAGAAGCCAAATCTGAAATACTTTCATGTATTTGGATGTAAGTGTTTTGTTCTTAAGACTCATCCTGAACAACTGTCAAAATTTAATCTAAAAGCTGATGAAGGAATTTTTGTTGGATATACACTTTCCACAAAAGCCTTCAGAGTCTACAATTTAAGAATAAGAGTTGTCATGGAATCTATCAATGTATCTTTTGATGATAATAAGATTACTGGACTTGAAGATGTCAATGATCACGATCAGCTGAGATTTGAAAATGAAGACTTAAATTCTGATTCTATAAATTCTGTTGACTTATACTCTGATCCTGTAAGTACTGATATCATTGAATATGAGGTAATAACTCCAAAGGAAAATGCACCTGTCCAGGGGGAGCAAGTTGAAGATCCTACCACATCTCAAGACTCTCAAGAAACATCAGAACCTGTCAATGGCTCTTCAAGTTCTGATTTATTTAGTTCTGATGAGCCAAATTCTGATAATTCTGGAAACTTTGATACTTCAAATCCTGAAGGATCCAAGTCAAATTCTGAAGTCTCAGAGAGCATAACTTTAGGGGAAGCATCAGAAAATGCTGATGGAGACAGCATGGATCATGGGGGAGGATCCATCTCTATAAGTTAACACCAATCTGCAAGGAAGTGGACCAAATCACATACACCTGACTTAATTATTGGAGATCCTGAAGCAGGTGTCAGAACTAGAACTGCAACATCAAATGAATGTCCCTATCATTCTTTTTTATCTCAGATTGAACCAAAGAAAGTGGAAGAAGCTCTTCAAGATGCTGATTGGGTGCAAGCAATACAGGAAGAGTTAAATGAATTTGAAAGAAATAAAAGTCTGGACCCTAGTGCCAAGACCAAAGAACAGATCAGTTGTTGGCACAAAATGGGTGTTCAGAAATAAAACTGATAGTGATGGCATAATTACAAGAAACAAAGCAAGGCTGGTTGCTAAGGGTTACTCTCAATAGGAGGGTATTGATTATGATGAAACATTTGCACCAGTTGCTAGATTAGAAGCCTAAGAATCTTTTTGGCTTATGCTGCTCACAAAAAGTTTAAAGTCTTTCAAATGGATGTGAAAAGTGCTTTTCTTAATGGAGAATTGGAAGAAGATGTCTATGTTGAACAACCTCCAGGCTTTGTAGATTCAAAATTTCCAAATCATGTTTACAGGCTTGACAAAGCACTTTATGGCCTTAAGCAAACTCCTAGAGCATGGTATGAGACTTTAGCTCAATTACTACTGGAAAGTGGATTTCACAGAGGTACAATTGATAAAATGTTGTTCTACCTCAACCATGGAAAGGACTTACTTTTGGTACAGATATATGTTGATGATATCATATTTGGTTCTACAAATGCCAAACTCTGTGAGAGGTTTGCAAAGCTAATGCAGTCAAGATATCAAATGAGTATGATGGGAGAACTTAGTTATTTTCTGGGCCATCAAGTCAAGCAAAATGAAGAAGGTACTTTCATTTGTCAATCCAAATACACCAGAAATTTACTGAAGAAATTTGGAATGCAAGACAGCTCAACAACATCCACTCCCATGGCCACTGCAACCAAGTTAGACAAAGTTACTGGTTCATCAGTAGATATACTAACTACAGAGGTTTAATTGGCTCTTTACTCTATTTAACTGCAAGTAGACCTGATATCATGTATGCTACCTATCTTTGTGCAAGATTTCAGGCTGATCCCAGAGAACCTCACTTAATAGCTGTGAAAAGAATTTTCAAGTACCTCTAGGGTACAGCTGATCTAGGATTGTGGTATACTAGAGAATCAGATTTTAAGCTAATAGGTTACTCAGATGCAAATTTTGCAGGATGCAAAATAGACAGAAAAAGCACTAGTGGAAGCTGCCAATTTTTTGGAGGCAGATTGGTTTCTTGATTTAGCAAGAAACAGAAGTCAATCTCCACATCAACTGCAGAAGCAGAATATATTGATGTAGGAAGCTGTTGTGCACAGATTCTTTGGATGAAGAATCAGTTACTGGATTATGGGTTAGAATTTTCTAAAATCCCTATTTACTGTGATAATCAAAGTGTTATTGCTATGATAGGTAATCCAGTTCAACACTCAATGACAAAGCACATCAACATTAGGTACCATTTCATAAGGGAACATGTGATGGAAGGTACAGTGGAATTGCATTTTGTTCCAACAGATCAACAACTAACAGATATCTTCACAAAATCACTATGTGAAGCTATTTTTACAAGACTGGTAAATGAAAAATCATGTAATCTGTGCTTAAATTAAAAATTCATTAAATACTGATTGTTATCTGATGTGGATCTTTAAACTCTGAAAGTGTTTTGAATGTTCTGTGACTATTCAATCCAATGAGGATAACTGTGCTAGATGTTCACCTAGTAGTCTTTAACTTACTAGAAATCCCATGTTTGAATTAGTTGTTTATATGGAAACTCATTAAAACAAGCAAATTCTGATTTTGAGCTTAGTCAAGTTTACTTTGTGTATCTTATTACTAAGTCACAAACTAGATTATTGCTTCTTATCTGTCAAATTCTGATGTCAGTAAATCTTAAGGATGAACCTAAATGCTGATAAGCCTCACTTATCAAAAGAAAAGAAAATAAAATAAAAGTCAGGTACTCCTTTGAGATCTAGAATAAATAATGTGGAAGGGAAGACCCAAGTGCATTGCTGGTATTAAGTAATATGCATTAGAAAAGCAAATAATTTTTCTTGGTGACTTTTCACATTCTCTGATTACTGGAGAAATACTCTAATAATAGCAAAAATTCTGATAAGCAGTTGTGACTCACTTACACTGAGAAGCCACTCTAAGAGGAATTTCAAAAGATGCATAAAATGAGCACAAACAGTTGAGGTGGACTCTTGTATAAATTTGTTCTATAGTAGACTTCATGACTGATGATAGATTTTAAGTACTTTTCTTATTTAGGCCTTATTTCTAAGATGTACTAAAATTTAACAGACTTTAATCTTTATCTGATATTCTGCTGAATGTATGAAGAATCACAGAAAAAGATATTCACTTTTTGAGTACAAAAGCCATATTCTGATGACTGTTAAAATCTTATATAAGTTAAAGTTCTGATATTCAATCCTGATGGAATCTCTGATGCTTACGTGGCATTATTCCTTACTTGACTTATTTGTGGTAAAAACTGAAACAGTCATATTTAATCAAAATATTTAGGTGAGATAAAAATAGTCATAATCATTTAGGGTTAGTGGTAAACGTGTAAGTCCTGAAAAACTGCATATGCACGGTAATTATTGCTTATTTCCCGTGCCCATTAACTCCTGCTTTAACTTTTTGCTGACTGTTCACACGTTGCCAGGTGTAAATTGTCTGCATGCTTCAAAAATATAACTGTTGAGTGGAGAGAGTATATATATGGGAGTTAAAAGATTTTCTAATCTTTTACTTACTTTTCTATTTTTAATCTCTTTTATTCTCTCTTTCTCTCTCTAATATCCTCTGAAGCGTTTTCTTACAGGACTTTTATCAAACACCTTGCAAACCCTATCTTTCTCACTTAATTTCTTACAGAGATGGCACCAAAAGACTTGATTTTTAATGGAGCTAAGTTTGTTCCTAACAACTACTCGTCTAATCTTAGCAAGGCTGAAGCTCCATCGAAACTTCACTTTATTCAGGATTTTCTTGCTAATTCTGATATTGGGTATGCTTTGACCCAACCTGAAGTAATATCTGAAACCCAAGTGCTGGAGTTTTGGAGAAGTGGGATCTATGATGATGGTGGTGCTCAAGAGTCCGCAAGTATTATCTTTATAACAGGGGAGGATGAGCATGTCGTGACTTTGGCTATAGTTCGCCAATCATTGCAGTTGCCTGAGAACTGCGCTTATACAACTGTTACGGAGCCAGTTCTTCAACATATGATAGCCATTCTGGGGTATGAAAATACATTTGAAAAGCTGGGTCAATTGAAGAGACCTTACATAAGGAGGGAATGGAGTTTCTTCTTTGATTGCATTACAAAGGCCTTCGCCAACAAATGTTCTAATTTCGATGCAATCCCCATACTCAAACAACAAATCGGATATGCTCTCATTAATCAAACTGATTTTGATTATGCAAATGTTGTTTTAGGCTTTGTTGGGGATTGGATGACAGAAGATAGGAATACTGTCTATTTTGCTAGATTATGTCAGCTTATTTATAGTTTTTGTTGTGTTGATAAGCCCCAATTAGCTAGTGAATCAATTTCACCATTTAGACTAGCTAAAAGAGCTTTTAATGACTTATTATCTACTGATAATAAGAAGGTTTTGTTAAGACCCCTCCAAATTCCTTTATATGTCAAACAAGCCTTAATAAACTATGATCCAGTTACATACACTGCACTATATCCTGATGTCCAACCATCTGAACCTGAACCATCAGCACCTCAAACTTCTCAACCACAACCACAACCAACTATTAGAACATATTTCAAACCATCAACTCAATCATCTCAACCTGAATCATCAGCACATACCATCAGATCTTCATCTTCCAGGCCAAAGAGGACAAAGTCTGTTCCTCAACCTCCATAAAAGAGAAGGAAGATGATTCTTAGAGATGAATCTGATAGTGATGAGGACACAATTGAAGCACCGGTTCATGCATCAGAACCTGTGATAGTTGAAGCTGAGAATGTTACTTCTCAGAAAGAAACAACAGCTCAAAGTTCTGATACATTGAAAAGAAAGAAATCTGTAAGTTCTGTTGCTGATGAAGCAACTCCTTCATTGGCATGAAGATTGAAGAAAATGAAGGCTAGGAGGTATTTGGCTAAGGCTCCATCAGAGGATATTGAGAAGCTGAGGAAGGGGATCAGGAATCTCTGATCTCACAAGAACCAATTATCGTTAAAACTCAAGCCAAAGACACTGCTAATGATACAGTGGTTACCCCTCTTGTCTCTCCTATTAAAGCTACAGATGATGCTAAAGAACAAACTGAAAACTCTGAGATAGATATTCACAATTTGAATATACCAAAAGTTCTTTATTTGGAAGCTCCATCCACAGAAGCTCAGCCATCTACAGTCAACTCTCCAATTTTAAATGCTGAGATACTATCTACACCAGCTCCGGAGATAAATTCTGATGCTCATAATTTAAATGAAGTTGTTCCTGAATCTCTAGTTGCTTCACACACTGTTGTGTTGTCAGAACATAATGAGTCTTCCTCAAGTTCTGAAGACAGTGTTTCTGTTGAGACTCCAGTTCCCATACTAGGCAAGGAAGCATTGATGAAGAAATTTGTTGAAAAGGAAGCACCTATTCCTTGGAAGGATACTCACGGAGGTGTGGAGTGGACCAAGAATTGGAATGAATCAGATTTTATTCCAAGCCCTAAAATTCTGACAGGGCATATCCCTAAAGCTGATGAGTTGCTCACAAATGCTGATTTCAAGACACAACTCAAGATCCCAGCTCTATCTACCAAACATCTTCAAGGTCTACATTCTTCTACTTATGAAAAGGTTGATACACTAAAGAAACAAGCTGATAAGCTAGATCTACATATCAAGCTTGACAAGAATAGATATATCAGACCTACTCTTGAGAAAATTGAAGCCATTGAGAAGATTCAAGAGAAGCAACATGCCCAAATTGATGAGGTCCTGGCTAACCAAGCTTCTCAGAAAGCTCAATTGGATGAAATTCAATCTTCAGTTGAACTTCTTCTCTCTCTCTCTCTTACTTCCTAATGATGCCAAAAAGGGGGAGAAGGTATTTAAGTCCAAATGCTCACCTACTAAAATACTGAAGAAGAAGGATGACAAAGGTGATGACCAGGGAAACTCTGATAAGAGCAAAAGTCAAGGAAAAGTTCAAGGAAAATCTTCACAGAAAGTAATTTCTGATGTTAGCAAATCTTCTACACATAACAAGTCAAGTTATGATAAACAAAGTCTGATGTAAAGTTCTGATATTCTGATTCAGTCAGGATCTAAAGACTCTCAGAAGTTTTTACAAACTCTGAAGCTAAAAGGGAAGCAGACTACTGTTTATTACAAAGATCCTAAAATCTAGACACTTGATGAGGAGATAGCTAGAAGATTATTTCTGAAACAAAATCCAGGAATGGATTTGAAAACTCTCAAGGAGGATGAAGCTAGATTTGCAGCTGAGAAGACAAATCTTAAGTCAAAAGCTTCTGATGCAAAGAAACCTCCAAGGCCTAAGGAAAAAGTTGTGATCATGAAAAAGTCAAATTATGAGACTTCAAAGTCCAAGACTAGATCACAAACTGAGATTGATCCTAAGTCAAAAGGAAAAGAAAAGTTGGTGAACCTTGAAAGATTGAAAAAAAGATAAGTTCTTCTGTTCCAGTCTATCAAACTATATTGCATGATGATGATTTGATAGAAGATGAAACTGTTCAAATTCTGAAGAGAAGAAAGATAATTGAAGAATCTAAAACAACCTCTGACACTGCTCAAGTTGTTCAGAATGAAGAACAGCAAGTTACAGAAGAAATATCAAATTCTGATCAAGTTGATTTGAAAAAGATGACAATTGCTGATAAGAAGAAGCTGTTATGGAAGAAAGCTACTCCAGTTGAACCAAAATCAAATCTTATGATTAATCAACTCGCAACATTTGGGTTGAGAGCTAAGTAACCTAGAGATAAAGCTGGATTAGGTTCTGATGAAGAGAAGATACAAACAGGAGTAGAAGTTACTCTAAGATATCCTTTCATGTTGACAGACAAACCATATGAACAAATCAAACAAAAGCACCTTGATAAAGTGTTGTCTGCTCAAATTGTGATAGATGTTCATGATAAGGATAATCTAAAAGAGAAATTGATCTTCTTTCTCAATGATGGACTAACTTACAGACTAGCTGATACTGATGTACTAAAGAAGTCTGTCAGAGAACTTCAACATATTCACTATCTTCTGAAAGTAAAATCTGATATTACAAGAAGATGGTTAGAATACATTTTGAAGGCTATAAGAGATCATCACACAATCTCTGGTACAAAAGCTTCTCAGTATATACCAATGATTACTGAAGATGATGGAAGAGAAATTCCTATGCTGAAGAATTATGCTAAAGTGGAAGTTATTCTGAAAGGAAGATGCTTATGTTATAATGAAAACTCTTCACATTCTAAAGTTATCAGACTTGGTGATGGACTTGAAAGAACATCAATTCAAGCTCTCAGAACAGCCATTTATCAAATTGGTGATAGTAAAGATGAAGAACTGATGCAGGTCAAAGCACAGTTAGTTGAAGTTCTGACAAAAGCTGAAGATAAGCTGGTAAAAGATTTTGTTAAGAATCATTATGGATTCAGATTGATCCAGTGATGTTGGTAAAGCTACAAGGACTGTAAGTTGTAGTTAATAGTCTTATTAAACTCTTAGTGCATTTGAACTTAAATGTTTTTGACATCATCAAATCTATTAACTTGTATATTTTTGCATAATTTACAAGTTGGGGGAGATTGTTAGATATATTTAAGATGTCATGTCTAATATGTTTCATGTTTAGTTTTCAGATCTTAACAAACAGGAAATATCAGTACTTACTGGAATCAGTACTTACTGGAATCAGTACTTACTGGAAGTCAGAACTTAAGGATATCAGAACTTAGGTTATCAGAAGATAAATATCAGAAGATAGATATCAGAACTTAAGTACGGGAGGACTTACAGTTAAGGAAGGAAGCTGATTTACAGGAAAGAAGATCGAGACTAATACAAAAGAGGATATGCATGGAAAGAGTTAGAAGATAAGAAGACTTGTATAAGATATATGATTGATATATTTTAGGAGACAGAATTATATTCCATATCAATTAGAAGTTATCTTGTAACTGTGTACTATATAAACACATATATAGGTTTACACTATATGTGTTATCATTATCGAGAAGATCATACATTATAACCTAGCAGCTCTCGTGATATTTGTTCATCACTGAGAGAGAACAGTTCCATTGTAACAGAATTTATTATATTGAATATATTTATTTACTGTTACTTATGTTCGAAATCGATTTGATTGTATTAAATACTGTATTCAACCCCCTTCTACAGTGTTGTGTGACCTAACACTTCCTGTTAACAGAATGAGTAGAACTAGAATGAGTTGTTTCAGAAAGAATGGTGTTTATGGACTGTTGTGCATTCTCCTCTTTTGATGCAGACCCAACATTTACTTCTTTGAGGTCTACTCTCAGCTTATGACAACTTTTCATCACTTTCAAGTTGTAAGGGATGCAATCAAACTTATCACAGAATGAATAGGGATCATTTACATTTGCTTCATTGTACTTGCATGCTCCTTCTACTAGCTTGCTAACAACCTTTTTACAAAGGTGAGTTAGATAATTCACAGAGTCACATCTTTGATATTGTTTCCTTGGAGCATCTGCAACAAATGCAAAGTTGTTGCTTTTGTTTATCCCAATCTTCTCATTTATATTCTTCTTCTTCTTTCTTGCATCTTCAGTTTTTAGTTCCTTGACAGGTGTCTTGGAATCTTGGTTGACCATGGGTTTTTTTCTACTTTGAAAGATGGAGTTATTTCTACATTTTTCTTTTCATTGTCTTTATCAGCAATTTCTTGCTTTATGATCAACTCTTCTACTTCACTGAAGTCTACTTCACATGCCTTGAACATAGGTGAACCAACCTATCTCAGCATAGCCGGGATATCTTCATTTTCAGTTGTTTTTCCTTTACCACCTATAGCTTTCTTGTTGCTATTCAAAACATCATAATCAAGACCAATAGCTATGTTAGCACATGGCTTGTTCTTCTTATGGTACTAACCAACCAACTCAGATGCATTTCTGAAAGACTTCAACTTTACTTAATTCTTTTCCAGCTTCTCCCTCAACACAGCTTCAATTTCAGCAGCACACTTCAGCTTGTTTTTCAGATATTCATTTTCTTGCTTGACTGACTCAAGCTCCATAAGCAGTAGATCCAACTTTTTCTTCTCACTCTCAAGCTTCTCATTGGCTTGTGTTAGCCTACGAACTTCTTTAGTAGCTGCTACCAAGCTAGTGTGTATATGAAACATGTTCACTCTCATATTTTCCACAGTCTCCTTATACTGACTAGCATTTAAATCAATAATGGTTAGAGTTGGTACCTTTGATTTTGAAGTGGATGCTTCTCCATGCTCAAAGGCCATTAGTGCATAATTTTCAACTTCTTCATCCTCATCATCATTATCAGTGTCATCCCAACTCTTTCCTTCTGCAATATAGGCTTTTCCAGACTGTTTTTTCAAGAGAGCTTCATACTTTGCTTCCAATTCCAAATAAGCTTTATCCTTCTTCACCTTTTTGGGCTTTCTACATTCAGTAGCAAAGTGACCCAACTCATCACAGTTGAAGCACCTTCTCTTTGATCTGTCCACAGATCCTATTTTGTAGCCACCTTTGCTAGCTGAATTGTACTGAGCTTTTGGTTTTCAATTATTGCTGTATGAAGATTGTCCCTTGCCTTTGAAAAACCTTAGCTTCTTGACTCTTATGTTGGAAAAATTCCTAGCCATGTAAGCCATGGATTGGTCCATTTCATCTAGCTTATCAAAGGTGTAATATTCATCTTCCCCCATCTCCAATACAACTACTTCTGAGGTCCTTTGTTCTTTTGTTTCATAGGGTGAATAACTGGAACTTGATCATCTTTCTCATCTTCACTTTGTTCTTTATCATGAATAATCAAAGCACTTGAACCATCAACAACCTCTCCATGGTGTGCTTTCAATGATTTTCTTTGTAGCATTTCAAGTTCATAAGTTTTCAAGATTCCATATAGAACTTCCAAAGTCATTCTGCTTAGATCTCTTCCTTCTCTAATAGCTGATAATTTCTGTTCAAGATGGTTAGGAAGAGCTAGAAGGAACTTTAGGTTAACCTCCTCAGCTTCATAATATTCATTATGTAACTGCAAGTCATTTATCAATTTGTTGAATCTTTCAATAACTTCATTAATTCCTTATTTTGGTTTAGCCATAAACCCTTCATACTGAGAAACCATAATCCTCCTTTGGTTTGACCTAACTTCCTCTGTTCCTTCACACAGGATCTTATCTTCTCCCAGATATGTTTGGCTGTGTCATAGTTGACAATGTTATTGTACATTACATTGTCAAGTGACTCTATTAAAATCAGCTGCAAGCCACTATCCAGAGAGACTTTTTCTTTTTCAGGTTTAGTATATTCTGAAGGATCTTTAGGAGCATTATGTGCTGGAATGACCATGTCTCCATCTGTAGATTCCTCAACTCTTACCATGGGGGTGAAAGGCCCATTCTTGAGGATCTAAATATATAATGGATTGGCCATCCTTATGAACATTATCATTTTCTTTTTCCATAATATGTAGTTAGATCTGTCAAAGGTAGGGATTTTGATACTGCCGAGCTTCTGTGTATTCATTCTTCCAAGATCTTTAATCCGTTTGCTTTCAGATTTTGCTCCGATACCACTTGTTAGGTAATAAATACAACACATAGGGGGGGTGAATGTGTTTTAGATTATTTTTAAGCTTTTTGAACTGTTATGGATGTGGTAAACAAAGTAATCTAATTTGTAGAGATAAAGAGTTTTAACAGAAATAATAAAACATGCACATGAACACACTATCTTTAAAACTCACTTAGTTTTGTATTAAATTCATGTCTTTCTACAAATTTCTGGGTTCTTTGTTGATAAATAACTCACCTTCTTTCTTGATAGAGTTACAAGATTTTTAGATCTATTTGTTACTACTAAAACAAAGCATCCAGTGTTTACTTTATAGAATAGTAAACACGGGTTTTACACAGTATACAATAGAATGTACTAAACCCTACTTTAAGTTAACTAAAACTTTCTATTTCTCTCTTAGTGTATCTTTGCAAATCGAGAATATCTGTGACCTTACTTTGTCAGTTAATCTTGGCCTTTGATCTTGTACTCTTCAAGCTATTTTTTGTACACTTACACTTTTCAAATCAGTGATTGATTTATTTGTTGATTGATAATCTTGGATCTTTAATTGGTCTGCATTTTGTACTTTGATTTTTACATCGAGATCTCCAGTTTGAACTATAGAGAACTGAAATCTCGATAGGTATAATGACTTATCGAGATCTCTTAGTTCCCTACAAGTGTTTTGACTTGTCGAGGTCTCTGCGTTCTCGAATGTGAACTTGACTTGTCGAGATCTCTGAGTTCTCGAATTTGAACTTGACTTGTTGAGATCTCTGAATTCTCGAATGAGCTTGGCTTGTCGAGGTCTTCAAGTCTTTACATGTAGAATTAACTTGTCGATATCTCTAATCTTCATATATTTATTTTGGCTTATCGATATCTCTGAGTTTTCTAATGCATAAATGACTTGTCGATATTTCCAATCTTCATATCCTCATTTTGGCTTGTCGATATCTCTGAGACTTCTCTATAAGCTATTTTTGACTTGTCGATAAATCATTTTAGAGTTCTCGAATGACTTCTCTATATGACTTGATCTGTGACTTAAAGATTTCTTAACTTTGAATGTTTTTCTCAAAACAGATTTATTCAACTCCAAGCTTCTTCACACTTTCTCTGAGGCATGATCTTCATGATCTTCTACCAGAGTTTATTCTTAGGCTTGAGACTGTTTATATAAAAATACTACAGTCTAATCTATTTACAATTTTACAGACTCAAGTAATACAATATAAAATGCAAACTTAGATTATCATACAACTTACTTAGGGCTGTCAATTTGACTTAGTCTTGTTATAATACAGGCATGTCTTGCACAACAGTATTTTTTTTGTTCAAGTCTAATACAATAAGTGTTTCTTATTTAATGCAATAGTATAGATATGTTATAATATAAATACCTAGGTAGATAAAGATATAATATATGTTATTAATTGGTCCAATTCAACTTGGTCGTAATTTTGAGATCGGAGAAAACAAAGTATATCATCCTGTTACAATTTCTCTACTTCAATCGGACTTTAAATAAACTATAAGACATCTTTTCCGCTAAAATAAAAAGATATGTTAATTAGAATAAATAAATCTATGCTTTTAACAATATTTGAGATATACAAATTAAATATAAACAAATAAAATAATAAATTAGATTCATGTATATAAACCTGAGATTTAAGCAAGTAATGAGGCATGGCTTAGCTGGAGAAACATATAACTATTACTTTCCGTATTACCCTGACTAATAAAAAATGGGAAGTTCAAAATTATTAGAGGTAGACTTTGACATAATTTGACTTAACATATAATTTAACAATTTTTTATATAAGTAAGATTAGTTAAGTAATTTCAGCAAGTATCGACCAACTACCAAAGTTTTAATGTTTCGTCTATTATAATATAGTACAGATTCTTGTATTACGGGTACATCTATGTTAACTAAAGATTTTTTTATATATATTGTTATATTTAAATTTTTTATCTATATTAATATTTAGATTTCATAATTACTAACCAAAAAAATGATAGTGGATCTTCCTCTATCTATAAAAACTATCTCTTAAGAATTATTTTTGTCTTATATTAATATGTTATCTGTAAGCTTGAATATTTCTTATATATCTATAAATAATCTCGAGATACCCTAAGGTTTGTAGTTTGTATTTTAATTTAGTTTGTACAAGAGTAAGACGATATATATATAATCCATATACGAACATGTTTAAATATATAATTTAGTTCAGAAGTTACGTGTAATACCCCAGCCTCACATTTAGAAGATTTGGGACTTATGTTCAGTTTATAAGGCAAAGTACTACTACTACGTGCACTAAAAAATCATGATTTTTTGGAGGCCTGTGGTTGGTTTGTTGTTTACCTAAGTTAGCTGCAGGATTTGACTTATTTTGGACTCGTAATTGTGACTTGACCGATATTCGAAAAAGGCTCCGGAGTTGACCCAAGTTGTCACATATGGTAACGGGGCTGACTCTCAAAATCTTGATATGTCAAGTTGTCGGAGGTGGGGACACGAAGGATGGTGGTATTATCCCACAATGAATAGGGATTATGAGGTGGAGACATGAATCCAGATGGTATTATCACATTATGGCGAGAGAGGAACGATCCAGACCTATGAGTTGTCTATTCGGGCTTGAAGAGGAAGTTAAGAGTTTAAGTTAGGGAGTTGGTAACACCCTAGTCCCACATCGAGAAGATTTGAGACTTTGATTCAATTTATAAGGCAAAATTACTATTAATAGTACTGCTACTAAGTGCATCGATAAATCATTATCTTTTGGGTGTCTGTGATGGACTTGTTATTTACCAACATTTGGGCCAATATGCTTCGACTTATTTCGGACTCGAAATCAGGACTTGATCCAGTTTTCGAAAGCGGCTCAGGACTTAACCGAGGTTGTCACATGACGAACATGTTCGATTAGAATGTTTAACTTTTAATATTATCACAAGTATAATTTGTATGTGAGTATAATTTGGGATTATGCGCATCGATAAAATTCATGAACAACTTTAAGACTAATTATGTAAACATATATTAACGGTTTAAATCAACTATAGAGGGGGGCGAATACAGTTAAATAATCAAATTGAAATAAAGAACTGAACATATAAGAACAGTTTTTACATTACTGAATAAAAACTGATTACAATACTCTCTCAAATGATGAACAGGTATCCTTGAGAGCTGCTAGGTTATGTGTATGATATATCAATACACGACACATATAGTCTTAACCTAATATGTGCTTATATACTGCACGGTTACACAATCAATCTAGAAAATGTTTTAGAAGTGAATAAGGAATTCTAATACATATTCAACTATTGCTTATTACAATAAGTAAAGTCCTACACCGATATATCTCTGTAAATATATCTTCCTGTGATATCTCCTGATTTCCAGGTTGACAAACACTAATATGAACAAATGCTGGTGACGAGTACTGATTATCAGATACTGATGACAAATGCTGATGATGTCATCTTTGTCAAACTCTGATATCAAGTGTTGATGACAAACTTTAATAGTTATATACTGATATCATCAATTTCATCTAACAATCTCCCCCAACTTGTGCATTAAATGATTTATGTACAAGTTCCTAACCGATGATGTCAGAACTATCTAAATGCGGAAATATAAACATATGTACAATCTTACTATCAGTATATCAGACTTTATCTTCAGTCCTCAACTTTGGCAAAACCAGTAGCATCATCAAAGAATTTTTTAAGTAGATTTTCTTCAAGAACATTAAATATATTTCCATTCTCTGTTTGATATCTTTCAGCTCTTCAGTGGATTCATCATTTTGATAGATAGCTGCTCTGAGGTCATGAATGTTGGATCTACCAAGTGACAAGTCATCTAGCTCCAGACACCCAACTTTCTTACCATTTGGATTAAAAGTAAGAACGTTTATCCTAATAGATGTAGTTACTCTAGCTCCTCCTATAGGCATATCAATAGTTTGACCATTTTCATCAATGTATTTTGGAATGTACTTTGACTTGATGAGCATTAATTTCTGCTTCCTGGATACCAAGTCCTTTAAATAAGAAGACCATCTAGTTGTTGTAGAGTTGATTACCTTCATTAAAGTTGTGATATATTTCAACTCCTGCCATGGTTTGTCTCTCAATTATTCTTGTGAAATCTTCAACCTTTTTCCTGACTCAAGAAAATACATCATTTTTTTCTTTTGGCTTATTTGTTAACAATTAGCACTTTTCTAATATAGTGTATTTTAATATATATGTGCAGTTTTGTGTCAAGTCCCCGTGTCTAATTATATCCCAGTCCCAACTAATAATATCATCAAAAACATTTGTTGCAACAAACTTTAATTTTGTAAGATTCATCATTTTTTATTCTGATTGTAAAATAAAATTTTAAAAACAAAATACAATTTGGTATATTAAAATGTTAACTTTTAATAGGCACACACACAGTAATATTAATGTACAATTTAACATAAAAATGATGACGATGTATTCAAACAAATTTTTATTAAGGATACATGACGATAAAGCCATCTTTATATTGATAATATTTGATGAACCCTTTTTAATATTTAAAATATTAATATAAAGAAATTTATAAAAATAACAATTTTATATTAAAAATGAACAATTAAAAATAGTTTGTATTTTTTAGATAAATGTTAGTTGACAATATGTCATGATATTAACGTATTACGAATATTAAATTGTATAATTAAGATGTAGATGAGATAAAATAGAGAGTTTTTTCACCTTATTCCTTTAAAAAGTGATCATGTAACTATATAACAGCTTGATTTATAGTAGAATTTATAGAACAGAATGAAAATTAACTACATGTACAAATCTTAAACAATAAGTAATTAAATTTGTGGAATGAGAAATACAAATATAAATAAATATACTTATATAAATGACAAAGACGGAGGCATTTATGTGGCGTATTTAGATCGCCTCATTCTAACAAGTCAGGTGTTTAAAATTTAATTCAGGAAAGTCTTGACTAACAAGTTAGGTAAAGTAAAAAAGAAAATTTAATCATCATTTTTTAGAATAATAATATAAGATCCTTAAAAGGGTCTTACTTGAACATCTTGTGAAATATTGGTGGAAGAAATATTGGGGGTAGCAAAGATCGATCCTGAGTAATCTGTCAGCCTGAACTCTGATACCATGTTAAGGAAGCAGTCGCTCTAAAACCTTAAGGTGTTAGAGAACTTGATGTTGAACTGGCTTAGCTCGATCGCCCAATTAACAAGTCTCCCGGATGCATCAAGCTTGTGGAATATCTTTTTGAGAGGTTGTTCTGTGATCACTTTAATCTATCGGTCTTGGAAGTATTGCCTAAGCTTCCTACTTGCATGGACACGGGCTTAGGAAAACTTTTCCGAGTTTGAGTATCGAGTTTCTGCGCCTTTGAGGATTTGGCTCATATAGTACACTGGACTTTAGAGTTCTTTTTCCTCGTGGATGAGTGTAGCAGAGATGGCTGTTGAGCCAGCAGCTATGTAGAGAAAGAGGGGTTCTTCGGGCTCTGCTTTACAAAGAATGGGGGGATTCAGGAGGTGCTTTTTGACTTCTTCAAATGCTATATTGCACTCCGGAGTCCAGACTATTAACTTCTTATTTCGGGCTCCTTTGAGCAGATCGAAGAAGGGTAGGCATCTTTATGCGAGCTTTGGGATGAACCTACGCAGGGCTGCGAGGCATCCAGGTAGCTTTTGAATATATTTATGTGTTCTGGGAACCTTCATCTCCATAATTTCATTACTCTTCTCCAGATTTGCCTCAATTCCTCTTTCGCTGATCATGAATCCGAGAAACTTTCCAGAGGTTAGTCTGAATGCACATTTCTCTGGGTTAAGCTTCATGTTGTACTTCCTCAAGTTGTCGAAGTATTCTTTAAGATCTCTAATGTGATCCGTGATAGTCACGGATTTGGAGATCATGTCATCAACGTATGATTCTATATTCCTTCTTAGTTAATCTTTGAATATCGTGTTCATCATTTTTTAGTGAGTTACCCCAGTGTTGTTGAGTCTGAACGACATAATGAGAAAAGTATATGCAGCCTGGTGAGTAACGAAGGTTGTTTTTGTGATGTCTTACAGGTCCTTCTTGACCTGACTATACCCAAAAAATATCCATGAAACTTAGCATTACATGCCCCGAAGTCGCGTTGATCAGCTGGTCAATGTTGGTAAAAGGGTAGGAGTAGCTTGTGTAATCAACACAATTCCTCCACTTGTTATTTGGTTTTTTAACCAGCACCACATTTGCTAGCTGATCCGGATACTTGATCTCAGAAATGACATCATCTATCAGTATTTTCTCTATTTCCTCATCAATTGCTTGCTGGCGCTCCAGAGCAAAGTTTTTTCTTTTCTGTTGGATCGGCTTCTGTTTGGGGTCAACGTCCAAGTTGTGCATTTCCACAGATTCATCGATCCCGGGCATGTCCTCTAGGCTCCACGCGAACACGTTCGCGTATTCTTTCAATAGGTCAATTAGTTCTTGTTTAAGGGTCGTTTCTAGCCCTTTTCCGGTCTTCAACCTCCGGGTGGGGTTCCCGGGGTCGAACTTGATATCCATTGTCTGTGCTGCTGGTTCAACGTTGGTCTTTTCCTTGATTTCAACAAAATTTTGAATCCAGGCATCCTTGTTGGTTATGTTGTATCCCGAATCCTCTATGACGTTGATGTCCATTCTGGGTCTCTTGCCGAGGTGTTCCCGGTGATTTTTTCGGCTTTGTCCCTTTGGTAGGGACATGGCCTTCTTTATGTTCTTAGGCTCCATTTCTGCCATGAATAGTGCATGTCTGTAGCACCTATTTTCCATATCTCTGTCTCCTTTGAGCTCGCCAAATCCGCTCGAGGTTGGAAACTTGAGCTTTAGATTAATAGTTGAGGGTATGGCCCGGAGTTTAGTGATGGTGTGTCTCCCCAAGATTATGTTGTAAGAATAAGCTGTGCATATGACATAGAATTTCATGATGTGAGAAACCTGCTGAGGGGCAGTTCCAAATATGACAGGAAGATAAATCACTCCTCGGATTGGTATCATAAAATTGTCGAAGCCATAGAAAGGGTCTTCAAGGTAGGGGTCCATACGCAAATGGCACAATTTCATTCTTTTAAGCATGTGCTCAAAGATTATATTTGCAGATGATCTGTTGTCAACTAAAATTCTCATTACTTTGTTGTCTACCATATATAAGGTCACTACCAGTGCTTGATTGTGTCCGGGGTCCATTCCCTCATAATCGGCATAAGGGAAGTATATTGGCTCGTCTTTCGAGGGATGGATCATCATGAAATCACTGTCCATGTATGGGCTCCGGGGCGGGGAAGCAGTACCTCCAATTACGACGCTGACCACGTTCTTACCACTTTCTAGGGCTTTATCTTTGTCGTTCGGCTTGCTCTGCACGTACTGGTTCATGTTTCCCTTCTTGATTTGATCTTTGATAAACATCTTGAAGGAGAAGCAGTTCTCAGTTGTATGCCTGTGGTCCTCATGGTACCCGTAGTGTTTGTCCCTTGCTTTGTTCTTCGGAGGTGGAAGAAGGGGTTTCGGGGGGTAGTAAAAGGATTTTCCTTTAACTCTCTCAAGATATCAGCCCGAGACCTGTTACGGGGGGTCCACTCGGGCTCTGGATTGGGTTCTCTCTTGTCTCTTAGCTTTCTGTCACTCTTTTCTGGTCCAGAATAACCACTCTGGGGTGGGGTTCTCTGGGAGTGTTGGATGTAGTTATATTGTCTGTCCACCTTAAATCTTTTATCTCTTCTGTATGATGAGCGTCTCTCCGGGGACTCATCAGCATCATGGATCCTTCTATTCATCTTCATTAATTTAGAAAGTCATTCTCCTTTATGAATTTGGAGGCTAAGGCGTAAGCAGACGCAATGCTTTGGGGTACTCTATGGATCAAGTCTTTGACATAGCCCTCACAAGACACTGGGTGTAATTTCCTTCGAAAGATGTTCACAACCTCTTTCTCCTTTAGGTTGGAGAGTTGGTTAACAGGTTCTTGGAATCTCTTGATGAACTCAGGGAGTGATTCTTTACTCCTCTGTTTGATGGTCTCCAGGTGGCACATTTATAGCTCATTCATGCGGTTAGCCCGGAATCTCTTCAGGAATATCTCTTGGAAATCTTTCCACGAGTCTACGCTCTGGGACGAAATCTGACTAAACCATTTCTGAGCTCTCCCCGTTAGTTTTGAAGTAAAGAAACAGTACCTTGTGAGATCGTTGTCGTCGTAGATGTTTGAAATTTGACTGAAGTAATTAAGGTGCCCTTCAGGGTCGGCTAGCCCGTCGAAAGAGTCAGAGTTAAAGTGTTTAAGCCCGAATTTCCGGGGGGTAGACTCCAGCTTTCTATTGAAAGGGGTGGCTGCTGCACCTACTTCCATTTCGCCTTCAACTTTTCTTTTGAGGTCACGCAGGGCTCAGGCCATATGCTCTTGCTTTGATTCTTTCTTGGGTTTGGAGTCTGAAGTGACATGAACTATGTGGGCTTTCTTCTTCAGTTTCGCCTCTTCTTCTTGGATTCTTTTCTCTATGGTTTCCTTGGCCTTATCCTTTTCTTCTTCCCAAATTCTTTCCCGGAGTATTGCCCTTCTAATTTCATCTCGGGTATCATCAGTTGGCCTTTTCATGTTCTTGGCAATCCGGTCCAGGACCGAGCCACGGGTTTCTTCGGAGTGTTCTTCTTGATTCCCTCGACGGGTTTTAGGTTCAAGCTGGTTTTTCTCTTTCCACAGGTTCATTGCTGCTTGAGCTACTCCGGGGTCATGTTCCCCCAAGGGTTCATAGAGGTTTGGTTGTACTTGTGAGCCGATTTCTCAATATTAAGCCTTTGGTCTTCTAGTTGGAGTGCCTGAGATGAATTATGGGTTATGGGGAGCCCCTCTTTTATCTCTTCAAGGTCACCGTATCTGGGCGGGATCATGGTCAACGGAACTGGTCCAAAAATGGCGGTATTGCTCTTTCTTGTAGTCATTATTCTCAGTACAAAATAATCAAAATACCCCAAATACAATACTACAGATCCTTTTAAAGTACAGATGGTAAAAAAATAGTTTAGAGAAAGTATAAGCGTTAACCTTACTGGGGTGTAAAGTTTGGTCTCTTGGGCGGACTAACACGGCTAGAATCGACGACACCCCTGAATCCCAGGTTCGACCCCTCCTTCTAGCGCCAATGATAACTTCTTTTTTTCCCCGGGCTCTTATCCCTTTCCCTTACAGACAAGGATTCCTGTAAAACAGAACTGGAGGGGGTGGCAGCCCCGAGGCACCTCCGGTGTGAGGATAAGAAAAGGGTTTCTTGAAGAAGAAGGAGAATGAAAGAGAAGCTATTTGAATATATATCTGTGATGTGTGTATGTGTATAGAGATTCAAGAAGTAACCCCTAAAAACCCTTTTATTGGGCTTTTTATAGGCTCCCAATTTAGGTTTTAGTTGGCTTGTACCTTTTCATCTTGACAGTTGGTGATTCTTGGTTGGTGGATAATTGAATGGTTCAAATGGGTAACAGGGCCCGACTGTCTCCTTGTTGTTGAGATAGCCTGAGGTCTTAATACATGGACGACTGGGATGCTGCCATGCTACTTTGGGTAATATAGGACCGTTGCTATCATGTGTGAGTGCCACGTGTCCGGGGACCATCCCTAGTTGGGCTCAGAGTTCTTTTTCCATTGGATTTTTGTAGTATTTCTTTGGTCTAATTGTATTATGGCCTACCATCTAGTTTCCATTCGAAGCTGTCTAAGGGATAACTAGTGCCACTATAGCTTTCTATCTTTTTAGGGGAAAACTTGGTCAGCTTGAGATCTGTTTGTCTTGTGTACAGGGGTGGACCCCGGATTATAAATCTACTAGGGCTCTAGTGAATTTTTTTTTCGTGCGATTTAACAAAAATTTATTTGAGTAAGCTAGCATATACATGTAAAATGAAAATCACATAGTTCAACTATACTATTAATTTGAAATCCAACATATGCAAAAAATAAGTAATAAAGATACTAGTTCACAATGACAAATAAAAGAAGATATACTCACATCATTTGAGTTGTACTAGACGATTCTTTTGAGCATAAAATTCATCTATCACTTCATCTAGATCAATTTCTTCAGCATACTCTCTCTCAATGTTGATAAGCATAGTGTCTCTAAAATACTCTTCCCCCATTTTATTTCGAAGATCAGTCTTAACTAATTTCATGGTTGAAAAAAAAATTATGTAGTTGTTGTAGAAACAGGAAGTGTCAAAACAAGACAAATCAACTTATAAATCAAATTGTACTGTAATGCATTTCCCGTATCAACTAGTTGTACACATAAATCAGAAAGAGTAGAAAAATCCTGAAATTTAGCATGACTAACCATATTAGTCTTGTAATGATCAAGTTAAAGTTTAACATGGTACATCTCTTGTTATCCAAAATCAGCATGATAAAAGGTAGTAGTAAGTGCACAAATATGCTCAATGTCAAACAAGCTGAAATTGTTCTTCGGTTCCAAATATGTGCTTAATCTCAAAAGTTGCACAACATCATCATTGAACCTATAATGTAGCTCTTCTAACTGAAAATCTATTGCAGAATTAAATACATCATAATGATAATGATGCTCAATTGATTTATGATCTATTTGTCACACAAAACGGATAACATCCATATAACGAGCATTCATATATGGTACATTAATTTTATGATTTACACACATCGACGTGATATAATCCAAATGAACGTCAAAACCCTCATCTCTCAGAGATTGTAGAAATTCTTTTGTTGTTATAACTAAATCCATGACATTTAAGATATCATTTATTTACTTTGTAAGGCTCGACAAATCAAATCTGTAAGGCCCATGATCTTATGCATCAAATATATATAGCATAAATAAAAAGTCAAATGATTTCAGTGCCTTTAAAGAACCTCTAACTTCTCCACGCACAGAGTTCGAAGAGCTGCTACAATTATTAATATTTTCCAACAAAGAAATTATTGAACCAAACTTATCAATCAAGCCGAAAATATATTTAAAGTGAGAACTCCACCTTGTAGATCCAGATCACTGTAATTCCCAATCTGATTAAGTCCCCTTCAAGTCTCACATTCTCCACTTGCCACAGAATTGTCAACCTATATTCCATGTGCATTTTGTAACTCCAACAGGCGTTTATAAGAACCAATAACAATATTTATAATATTAGACAACATAGAAAAGAATTCCCAAATAGAATCTTCTTTTTCAGCAGCCCCAACCAATGCTAGTTGTAAACGGTTAGCAAAATAATGTACATAATAAGCATATGGGAAATCTTTAAGAAATAGAGCCTGTAACCATTAAATGCACCACGCATATTACTACCACCATCATATCCCTGACCTCTCATATTATGAATGCTTAAGTTATTCCGTGTCAGAACATCATATATTTCTTTCTTAAGAGTTAATGATGTTGTATCAGCCACATTAAAAATATCAAAAAAGCGCTCACGAATAATACCATGAACATCAACAAATCGAAGCATAATAGCCATATGTTCTTTATGTGATGCATCTATTGTAACGCCCCCAAATCCGGGGTCAGAGGATTTGGTCGTCACTATGAAACCTCAATCCAAATCAACCTGTTTAATAAATAAACAAATGCCAGCGGAAGATATTTAACATAAATGACCCCAACTAATCCAAGATCTTTTAAGGTTACAGTTCTAGAAACAAGATATCCAAATTCCACAATAATTTTTTTCACTTTCTTTTAAAACTCTTTTCAATAATTCTCAATATCCAAACTTAACCCGCTAGTATAACTTCGAAATGAAGTATACTAGGCCTAAATAAAATACACAACTATAATATAATATAATATAAACAACTTTACATAATAAAACTTACACTAGTCCGCAAACCCTGGACCAACCACCTTCGAAAAGCTTCTTCTTTGCTTCCTCGAATTACGCGGCTAAACAGCAAGCTAATCCTCACTGGAGGTTAAATGTAAAAACAGGCAAGTATGAGCGGAAGAAATGCTCAGCAAGATCATTATAGTAAATATATGGTCGTTTGATATAAAACCGATATCTGCATCAGAGCAACACATTTAAAATCATAATTGCTGAATCATAAAACCTTAGTTGAGGAATCCCAGATTTAATTCCTTAATTATATTCAAAACCATTTTGATATTTTTGAGCGAAATGCTTCAGCAATACTTTGAATCTTGACGAGAGCAAAGCTCATAAAATAGTGTTTACGGAAATATCGTAAACAACAATAACATGAAACAATGATTATGGATTGAATCATAAACTTTATTCAAAACCGAACTCTGGAAATTAATACTTATTTTGCTGTCATATCAAATTAGATATCAATACGAACTTTGATGCTCACAACATTCCATACTGAAGTCAACATCATTCATCTATACTAATACCACCTTTGATATTTAACAACAACGTAAGTATCAGCATAAATCACAATCTGAATCAAAACCGCACTTTACCATTATTCCAAAACAGAAACAGTTGATAAATCATTTATTCTATGAATATCAAAAATGATATGATAATTTAGATTAGGATCATTTTCCGACGGACGTACTATCACATGCTGATCAGCCCGTGTGATAGCACAAGGTCATGATTCATAGAAACGTGACCCCAAAATCACTAGTACTCAAATAAAAGGCATAACTAGCCTGTGGCAAAATGGTGTCATAATATTTCATATGGCACTTAGAAATAGCCCTCCGCTGGACCGTCCGTCCCGGTCACTTACGCAATTATAATCCAATCTTAAAACCTTTTATTGAAATGGGGTCATAATAACCGACACCCGAAATAATTTTATTCCCCCAATTCTTGGGTAGGAATATTCGCAACCAAATCACTTTTATCAAAATCCAAAATATTTATAAATCCGATAATTGGATAAGTAAAATCACTTGACTATTCTGAACATAGAATAACAGATGAGTATTTGCATAAACATAATTATTTAATTCAGCGATATGTAAAACATCTATCTATCTTGAACTGAGAATAGGGAAAGCAATACTTGCATGATAAGATTTAAAATAAATATCACTTGAACAATAAGTGATGATAGGGATACTTGCCTTTGGGTTTTAGCAGTTAGTCACACTCGCAATGACACATCTATTCTGACATTCTGTCTTAAAATATCACCGTCTTTCTTTTCAACACTTTACTGATATGCTGCTCCTGCGATTGCTAGAAGCCAGCTACCCAATATCATTCCATCTGGTCCTGATCATCTTGAAAGACTCGCATCTATAATTAGAAAATAACCTTTTAATCGTCTAATCGATAATCACTCAACGAATTGCGCGTTAAAACCCTATCGTCTACCCATACGATAGCCCACACATAAATATAACAGACAATCACAGGACTTTTGATCCACATACACACATAATTCATATAACACGTAATCACATAACTCACGTATCACATAATTCATATAACACAGGACTGGGTATGTTTAAAACTGAAATTGGGTCAAAATACGATTTATCGATCAATAATCGACTTAGAATGACTTTTAAAACAAGTAATCTTTCGAAAAAAAATGATTTGGGTCTCAAAAGTATTTTTATTGAAAGCAGAATATTTTTCTGAGTCTGTACGCGTTCGTTTCGTATTAAACAGACGCACGGTTGATTTTCTACGAATAAAATACGAATAATTCAATTAATAATAGTATTAATTGAATATTTAATACTCTATAGATATTTTTAAAAGCCCAAAATAATTATTAGGAATTATTTGGCTTAATTATAAATAATTATATTTTCTTTAACCATTTATAAATAAAATTAATTGATTAAATGAATTAATCAATCAATCAAATCCATAAATAATTAACTAAAATAAATTATAAATAATTAAATCAAATTTAATTTTTTTTTGAAAATAATAAAAGAAAATAATTTTTGGAATTAAATTAATTCAGTTAACTATTTAAAATAATTAACTAAATTAATTTTTGAATTTAAAAACAATTTTTGGAATTTCAAATGAATTTTGAATTATTTTCTAAAAATAATTCCCAGAAACATGTTTTGGAAAGGGGTCATCTTCTTAGATGGATCAAATATCAGCAAAGCACAAGAACACAGCCGGGAAGCTTGAAGAACTCGCCGGAATTTTCGGGAATCCGGCAAGCTTCAACACCTCCGACGAACCCCCGAATCCCACCAAAACATCACGAAAACTTCTGTTTTTCACACCAAACTCGACCAAAATCATTCCAGAAATTGAATGGAAGCAACTACAACATCAAACAATCAAACCCACACAAAAATTGATCAAAACCATCAAGAACAACAAACTTTCCGTCCAAAAATCGATTTACTTCGTTTCTCAACCATAATCGACGTACTATATATCAAAACGATGCTAGAAACACGTACAATCTAATCATATCATCACAATCAACAACCAATTAACGTATAACCTAAAATATTGAAAAATACAAACTAACAAAACCAAAAACTCGACTATAGCCCTCCGGCAATAGAACGAACACAAAAATGGTATGAATCGACTCTAAATAACATGTTAAAGCTAATCCTAACATCAAAAAAACCAAAAACTCCTGAAAATCAAGAACCCAATTCGTACTAAAATGATGAACTACGTTTTTTGAGCATTACTCCACCTCAGTTGATGATTCTGGTATCAAAATAACGGGCTCGAAGAGAGCTTCGATTCGACTACTAGATCGTCAAAAACGGAGCAACGGATCTCCAGATATCGCAAGATTAAGATCAAGAATGGATTGAAACCTCCAAGAACAAGTTCTTGATTTTTTTTTTTAATAAAAATAAAAATGAAATAAAAGAATAAATGGGCTATTTATATTTTCTGAAAAATAAATACCCCAAAATCAATTTAGGGTGTTTTTATTCCCTAATTAAAATAATTAAGTCCCAAAATTATAATTACGGGTAATAATTTTAAAAACAGTAAAATGTAAAATTCGTATCAAAATTTCCCAAAAATTGCGAATATTTCAAAATTGTAGAAATACTGGGTATTTGAAATACGATTGATTTTATAAAAATAAAAACACAAATTTTGTAGGGTTTGACGTCCCGGTGGGGTCCTGGTTCATAAATTTTTGAAAAATAAAAACGATACTTAATTTAACCGAAAAACTCGAACACGTATAAAATACATTCACACACATAAAATGAGATAAAACGAGTAACGCTAATAAACACGTATCCAAATTACGGATTGATTCATATAAATGCATCTTAACCACGTAACGAGTATCTCATTGGATCATATCGGATCCAAAAATAGGTTACTTAGCCGCTAAGTAAATATAAAACGATACAATATAATACCAGAATTGAATAATTATCAACACCGAGCTTTTTATAAAACACCATATACGAAAATAATGTAACAATATCTCGTCTCTCGAGAATACGGGTATTGTTGATGTATCGAAATGCGTATCGTATCGAAAATATTGCGCCGGGCCGCGCACGGGTCAAACCGTAATCCGGATCGAAAAAGTTAAAACACGAAAAAGGTCCGGAATTACCAGATTAGGTTAGGAAGGAGTTTTCGGAAGAGTTTCGGGTTGTAAAAACGTAAAAACGGTTGAAGTCAGATGATTCCCGGCTTTATAAAATAATTTTGGTAATTATTCAGAAAATAATTAATAATTCATAAATTAATATAAAATCATCTAACAGTCCAAAAATTACCAGAAAAATATCACAATTATCTATATTTTATTCTAGACATATAATAATTCAAATACTCAAATAATATCACATATAAACACCCAAACATCAATTCCAATTACCAGATAATTCACCAAAATTCACATAAAATTCACATAAATAATTCCAAATAGTTATAATAATAATATTTGAAAATATGGGATATTACATCTATTGATTCGTCAACTAAAATGCAAAACTTAGAATCTCCTACTTCATCACGGATTTTAGTTCTTACTTTAGAAGAAAGAATGTGCAAAATACCTTTTTGTACCTTTGAAGAAGTTTAAATGGCATTTTTTGGTGCATTTTCCAAAACAACATTTGAAATATCAACACATAGTCTATCAAAAACTTTTATCATCTAAATAAGATTACCCCTGTTACGAGAAGTTGATGATTCATCATGATCCCGTAATGCACATGCTTGCAAACTCAAGTATCGAACAACCTCTATAGTAGCTCTCAAGTGCAGTCTATTCTTCTTTACCTCTTCCAATGATTGACAATTTATGACCTTGTTAATATATCTTGTAACATTGGTCAACCCGTCAAGACATCGTATTGCTTTTTTATGAGGTGAATTACCTTTTCCAATATGCATCAAGAAAGGACATCTCTCATTGTCATTAACTATTTTTCCAATTCATGAATCCATCAATAGTAAATGCATGTTGTGAAGATGAATCATTTTCAAATAGAAAACACGAAAAATAGAATGCAGCATCTTTCAAAACTGAATACTCTAGCCAAGAACATGAGTTGAACCAAGATGCTTAAAATCGACGATGTTGATTTCCAAACTCAGTAGGTGGATATTGATCTTTGTGTAGTTTAGGTTGACATGCTCCAAGTCTTATATATTCACGCCTAATGTCATCACGTACATTAGGTGGATATTTCCAAATTGGATGTCGAAGACCTGGATCACATTCAAGATATGCAAGATTAATAGGACTAGTTATATATGTAGGAGGATCACTAGGAGTAACTGTAGTTGTGGCTGTAGCAATAGGAAGATCATGACTAGTAATAGGTGTAACACAAACAGTATCTGCATGATCAATGGTAATAGTAGGAGTAGCTGAGCAGTAGTTGTGGGAGTAACAGTATGAGCAACACTAAAAGTAGTTGTAGCACTAGAAGTAGTTGCAGGAGTAGTATTGGTAGTAAGAAAATAAGAAAACAGTATCTTTCTTTTTCGACCTTGATTCTTGTAACAAAAATAAAATTATTTAATAGAATAAATTCACAATGTCTTTAATTTTAAAGAGCACGTAAAGACTAAAATATATAATTCCTTTTAATATATAATTCTCGGATGTTAGCATCCTAGCAAATTTAGATTTCAAAGGACCATAATAACTAAAAAGTATTATGCGACGATTATCACTCATTCTAAGTACGGATACTTAATCTAAATTATTAAAAAATATTAATATTAAAAGATTAACCTAATTAATTTTATTACGTATAACGTATTTATAATCAGTATCACAATTAATTACTTACGTTAAATTTATACTTTGTATGATTATAAATTAAAAGAGAACATATTATAAATTAAAAGAGAACATATATATATATAATATAAATAAACTAATCAACCAAATTAAACAAATATATAAAACTTACATTGATATAAAAAGCGAACCAGGTAGTCAAGAACGAGAGCCGAGGCAAATTGCTTTATAAATGATGAAAGCAGGCAACCTAATTTTTAGTGTAGGGATTAGCAACACATCACATCACCACATGTCCGCCTCAAATACGTGTTTTTTTTTAATTTTATTTTGTTGTTGGATCTAGGCTGTGTTGAATGTATAAAATGCTGGAATAATACTAAAAATTAAATTGGGCCGTAAAAATTTAACCTGGCCCGGGGTTTAAAATATATATCATGTATTCTGTACTATATATATATATCTATACTATACTATAATAGCCGGAATAGAGATAATTTGGTTCAACGGTTTGGTTCAACGATAATTTCCTAATTTTGATTATTACAAAAATAGATAAATAGTGTTATATATCTAATAAACTACTAAATTATTAAACTACTACTAAATATAGTATACTTATCCTACTAAAATACGAATACAATTTATCCTATTATTAAAAGATATAAATAATAGTATTATATATCTGCTAAACTACTAAATTGTTAAACTACTAAAAATATTCTATTTATTCCACTAAATTACGACCACATGTTATTCTATTATTTTTATTATAAATTTATAATCATTATATATTTATATAAATATTTTAAAAATATAATATAACTGGATAAATAAAAATTTAAAATATTAATGGGAACTTGTGCATTGCACAGGATTTATGCTAGTATACTATAATAGTCGGAATGGGTATAATTTGTATTTTGGTTAACCCTCATTTTGGTTATCCCTTTTCATCTTAACCGTTAGATCTTCTTCATCAAATAATCAAAGCCGTTACATCCAAATACTAAAAAATACATTACACAAGTTCTCAGGTTCGAATCCCGTCAACAACAAACATTTATATTATTATTTATAAAAATACATATAAGTTCTCAGGTTCAAATCCCATTAACAACAAATATTTATATTATTAATTATAAAGATACATATAAGCTTTCAGGTTCGAATCTCACTAACAACAAACATTAACATAGATCACATGAATCATATAATATTTATACTATTTGAACTTAAATTTAAATTGTACATAATAAAAATATAATTATATAATCATTATTTAGTATTTAATTATTTATATATAATTTTAATAAATTTACATAAAATATAAATGAAAATATATAAATATTAAACAAGACGCGTGCATCGCACGGGGCGTAAGCTAGTATTGATAATTGATGTGAACAAGATTAGTTTCCCAAAAATGTAATATGAGATCAGATTTGATTTTTTTTAATCACTTATCCATTTGTTTGGTCATAACAACCGAGCATGATAGTGGATTTTATTTTATCGGATACAAAAAAACAATCAAATGACCCCCAACACCCGAAAGAACTTATATTGTATAATATAATGCCGTAGATGTATATGAACTTCACAAAAGTATTTTACTTTCGGAAACAAGCCTGTGAAGGAAGCACCTCTCTTGATTGAGGTCACAATCTAGTTTTCGAGTAGGAGATATTGCGTATATTTTTTAAGTGAGAGTGATCGAAGGTATTTATTCACGTCCTTGGTGGCAAATACAAAGAATGCGTAGTTTGGGAATGTAAGGTGATTCTTGATTATGAATCTCCCATCCACATATCCTAGACATGGATATAGACCCTATTGCAGGAATAACATACATTTTGTTAATTCTGACTATACGAAGAAAGTGTTCGGATTGCCCTCTAAATCCATCGTGTCTCGAGTCAATTGACTGTTTTGGACGTCAACCCTTTCGTGTAGTGCAGGTAATTTCAGTGTGTGTGGGTCTAGTCTAGTATGTACATATTTGGGAACGGATATAGCAACGGCCAATAGCAACGGCCAACTAGTACACTGTTTCCACTATAAAAATACTAGCTTTGTACGGGTGTAATGCACGGATGCACGGATGAACTTTTTGTACTTATATATATAGTTATTGTTATATGTTTATATTTGACATTAATAGCTTAAATATAATATATGTGTTATAATTTATTTATTTCTTCCATTTCTGAGTTTTTCACATTATAAATTTGTAAGAAGAATATTTTAATTATATGACATAATATATTTACGTAATTATTTTTCTTTTATTTATATATTTTCTTTTCTGATCAAAAATTAAAAAATTATTTGGAATTTCATCTTGCCGTATTTGTAACAATTATTTTATAAAATAAAAATTATCTATTAAAAAATATTTTAAATAAAACTTACCCATTTCAATTTTTTAAGAAAATGATACTACTTTTACCCGATTAACAAATAATTTGTTGATTGTTACTTATATTTATTTTTATTAAGATAATTGTTACATGATTATATATATAACACTTTTAATTGTAAATATTATAATAGAATAATAGGATAATTGTAATAAATATAATTTATACTTTATTTTATTAGATCTTTATTTCAATTTTAAATTGTAATAGATTTATTATTATTATTATTATTATTATATGTATTCCTTATTTTTATGTTCAAGAGGATTCATGTGCTTTAACTAAAAGACAACGCCTAATTTTCTCTTTTTACTAAATGAAATAAAACAATATAATATTTATAGCTTAATATAATTTAAATATTTTCGTTAGTTTATAAGAAATAAATGAAAATTATCTATTCAAAAATATTTTAAATCAACGTAGGCACTCCAATGTTTAAAAAAATGATAAAACTGTAACCCGATTATAAATAATTTGTTAATTGTTACTTATATTTATTTTTATTAAGATAATTGTTGCTTGTATTATATATATATATAATAATATAATACTTTTAATATTATTTTATATCATTTAAGAATACATAATTATAATTCAATTTCTTAATTATTTGCCTATTGTGTTTGTCATACAAATTATTAGATATTATAGTAGAATAATAAAATAATTAAAATAAATATAGTATATATTATAGCTATACTTTATACATGGAACCCAAGTGACGATCAAACCTAACTATCAAAACTCTCTTACTCTAATTATATATATAATATAATATAATTAATGTTCCCTTATTATTAAATTTTCTTAAAGTGCTCTAGCAATAATTAAAAAAATACGAGGTATCTCTCCGTAATATATTCTCTAATTACATTTAGACTTAGAAATGTATGTGGAAATGTATGTGTATATGCTTTGCAAATATACAATTCAGACGCGTGAATGAGCAAGTAAAGAAGAAAAGAGCCCTTGTAAAACTATCCCACGTACACACTATAAAACAAACTTAAAATTCAGCTATCAAAACGCAGCTAGTTATTTTATAGATATATTCGCTCCATAATATCAGAAAAATATCAATGATTAATTCACGTATATTTAGATTTTATTAATCGATTAGAGTAGGTGTCAAACTTTTGCGATCACAGACCGAGGCGGGTACCCCGGTATAATCAGGAAATTGGTATCAAAATTTAAACAAAAAAAATCATGCATCTTTATATCTAGTATTAAATTATTGCTATTTTTTAATTTTCATCCCCATTAAAATGTATATATATATATATGTATATATTATGAATGTAGTACTAAAATTAACAATATTTATGATAATTATGAATTTAAATACGTGAATTCAATTATATTATATATTGAAAATGTTAAAAATGACTTTTATAAATTTATTTTAATATGTAATAAATTATAAATAAATAGTAGTTGAAAAAAATTCGTCCCCCCAAAATCCCGTGTCTAGCTCGGCCCCCCTGTTAGCGATTTTTGTTGTAATTGAAAGTGATGTTGATTTCTTAAGAACTTTTTAGTAGTTCTAAAATTTATTTTATCTTATTGTTAATCAAATACATTCACATAACGGGTATAAATCATTTGAGTCACGCAAAATCAATAATGTATCGTATGCTGGTATATTTTTTTTCCTATGTGGATTATTTGCTGGCATGGACCTGGGTGCATGTGTGAATCCTATGCACCTTTTCAAGTACATGTAATTGTTTAGAGAAATGCCAAGTCCACATAAAGGAATACATGAATTTGTACAAAATGACTTGGCGGTATGATGTGTAATGTGTATTCAAGAACTTGTCGGCCAACTTACCTGTTATTACTTTTTCTTTCATTTTCTTTTCAATTTACTTTTATTTACTTTTATTTATACTATATTCTAACATAAATTATTATTTTTTAATATATTGAGATTCATTAAATTAATATACATTTCAAATTTTTATATTGTACAATTTTACATATATTGATGTACTCAAATAAAATAATTTATAAAAATAAAGAGTCTCAAGTAAAATATTTTGTAACCAATTTTTTAGTGTAAATTTGAATCAGTTCAAAAAATTTTAATCCATATGTTTTGTTAATTTTTTAGTTTTAGTTCATTATATTTTCAATATGTTTCACCTTTTAATTCTTTTTACCTTTTTCAATATATTTATGTCATTTATTTTATTTGTAATTTTTTTAATATATATTTATAAAATAAATTTTAAAAAATGAAGAGTCTAATATAATAAAAGAAATTAAAAATAAAGTAAATTTGATAGTAAAAAAATTTATTTTATTATCTTTGTAGGTAGATTTAAATAATATAACTACACAAGTTTCAAATAAAAAAAATTCAAATTAAAGGTTAATTAAGCAGAATCTTGTTCAAAAAATGAGATTACTTTTCTTTGTGGATTGAGTTTCTAGTGCAGTGTTCATCTTCCATCTCCATGATGCTATCTCAGACTCAGATTTTCATCCGACAAGTTAGTTTATACATTCCAAATGAGTACCAGGAACTTACAACATTGCAATGATACATGTACGACATCTATACACCACCATCAGTACTTATGGTTTTCTCCATTAATTTTATTTCTTTAATATGAATCATATATATGTTAGGTATAATATGCATTGTTATGTTTTAGTGTTTTGATTTTATTTGAATGATGTGTAAACTTGTTGTTATTTTTATATGTATCTTTATTTTTACAAATTATCTTATTTGAGTAGATGTATATATATAAAATTGTACAATATAAAAATTTAAAATGTACATTAATTGTATGAATCTCAATATATCAATATATAATAATTTATGTTAGAATATAGTACAAATAAAAGTAAATAAAAGCACATTGAAAAAAAAATGAAAGAAAAAGTTTAACAAGTTAAAGTAAGATGATAACAGTGAACTGACAAGTTCTTAAATATTCACTACACTCATCCCGCCAAGTCATTCTATACAAATTTCTGTATTCTTTTATGTGGACGGAGCATTTCTGGTTTGTTTAACGTGCACTTCCATTTACAACTATAAATTGGAATGCTTACCATTAATAAGTTTAATCTTGGCAAATAGCTAGTGTTCTGCAGAGGAAGTTTTTATATATTAAGGTAAAAAAATTAAGCAAAGCATAACCATATATATAATTAGAGAAACCTTATTCATTACAGAGGAGTATATATATATCTCTAAATATATCTCCTACATGACAGAATGTTACACACACTTCAATCTGTGGTGATCTCTCTATAACGAAGCTTAACAAACTTTATAGACAAACACACTGATAACTGCGTTATGATCAATTCAGATGGCTTTTATTAAGGTTTATTTATTTAATTAGCAATGCATGTGTGTGTGTATATACACACTTTTTATAGGCTAATTAAATACCAAGCGGAAAAGAGAAGGGATGAACATGCGGAGAAGACCGTTGCTACCGGTGGTGCTTGGAATTAGGCCCGCTACAAGTTTTGCATTTCCGGGGAGGGTGGCGTTGCATTCAGCCAGCGGCGTGTCAACAACTATATTACAACGCGGAAGGTTTTGGAGAAGGATTTGAAGAGGGTTCAAAAGAAAGTTAAAAACCCCTAATTCATTTGTTGTTGTATTTGCAACAACACTAATTCCGCACTGCAACAGTACTGTAGCATCTGCACATTTCATATACAGTTTTGTATTAGTCAACAATACTAATCATAGATAATCAGTTTTGAAGGTGGTTCTCTATATATAAAGATGGTCTCCCAACATGATTATAGTTTATATAAGAAAAGTAGGGTTTGTGCTTTTTAGCTTATATAATTATGCATGCATTATATAGTACTTACAAATTAACATGTATATACTCACTGGGGAATCTTGGGGTGTTGTCAGGGACAGTGCCATTGGGTGAAAGAGTAACATTGATCTGACAATACACGATTCCCCTAATTATGATCTCATCAGTCACACTTGGAACAGGCGAAAGTCCAATGTCTATGGCAGTGGAGGGAGGCACCATTAGTGCAGAAATGGCAACCCAGACGATAAGGAAGAGGGTGCTGGTGTAGGAAGCCATGGAACGTACCCTATATAGCTAGCTAACTTTTAAGTGATTACACAGAGTATAGATGAACAGATCCCTGATTGTTGACGAGAAAGAAGAATATTGTTTTGATGCGAATCGGAGGATCGCGGAAGAGCTTATTTATAGTGTTGTGAGATCAAAGCATGCATACGGAAAAGGTTGTTTTTGTGGGTTTAGATATCCCCATTGCTGCACTAAAGAAATACAGCTGTGTTGGGACCCGGGGAGCAAGTAGTAAGGGTTGAATTTTCATTTTAATATAGATTTTTGTCAAATCATAATGAGTTTTATTATTTAAAGAAATAAACGGTACTGTCCTGTGTCAACTATGTATTCCGCTTTCATAAGCTTAAACCAGATTTGATTTTAATATAGGGTTATGAAGCGAATAACACCATACAATTTAAGTGGAGGGGCAAATAAACTATTATGGTTAAAATGGGGTCAATTAAGCCCAATTATTGACAATAAAGGTTCTAAAAATCCCTTCCATCAAGATTGAATTAACGGAGTCAATTGCATTTAACATGATAATGATCGAACGCATATCTTTCCTGAAATTTAGGCTAATAAAAAAAGTGGGAGTTTATTAACGGGTGATATCATATGTAAACAAAACAACTTTTAATTTGTTCTCCCACAATCTTTACAGCCAAGAGACTTACAGGTATTATATTTTTAGTTCCTTCATGGTAATTTAAAAACATTATAAGTTCTCTTATTTCTGTAAATAATATCTAAGGTACATATATAGGACTGAGTGTTATAATCAAGGCATACATTCAGGCCTATAATATGCTAATCAATCTAATAAAAAGAATCTCTCAATATCAATGCCAAAATTTAAAAATCAATTATAATTTAATCTATTCCTTATACTATCTCCCGGATTAAATTATGCTCAGGGAATTCCACGCTCCTCCTCAGCGCGGGACGTTCGCGGAGTCCGTGCCTATCAAGGTGGGTGATAGATATTGTGCATACACAACTTGCCACTTAATTCTTCGAAAATAGTACGTGGAAGAGATTTAGTCAGAATGTCTACAACTTGGGACCTGCTAGGAGTGTATATGAGTTGCATAATGGTGTTATCAACTTTCTCAAATATGAAATGTCGATCTATCTCAATGTGTTTTTTTCGATCATGTTGTACATGATCTTTTGCAATGCTCATAGCTGCTTGATTGTCATAAAACATCTTGATAGGCTTCTTTATAGGAATCCCTAGTTCACATAACAATCTCCGTAACCATATGCCCTCAAAAATACCGAGTGCCAAGGATCTAAATTCTGCCTTTGCGGTGCTTCTTGCAACCACTGGTTGTTTCTTACTCCTCCAGGTTACCAGATTTCCCCATACATAAGAGCAATACCCTGATGTTGAAACATCTCTTTCAAATGTTTAACATGATCCACGGCTTTTTTTGATTTTACAAGCATATCGTTCACGTAGACCTCCAAGGTCTTACCAATCTACTATTTGAACATCATGTTAACCAACCTCTAATATGTAGCTCTGGCGTTGATCAATCCAAACGATATTATGATGTTGCAATATAACCCTATATCAGTAATGAAATAAGTACTCTCTTGGTCTAGACAGTGCATAGAGATTTGATTATACCCGGAATATGAAAGAGATGTGTCCTAAGTCCAATCATGTATGATGATTTAGGAATAACTTTTATGTAATCTGTTTTGATTTCATTGATATTAATAAAAGACTTGTTTTGGTTTTATTGCGGGCTTTATCTATTTAAGTGTTTAAATAAGATATACCATAGTTTAGAGTAAAGCTTTTTATGAATTATGATGAGATCATAATAATAAGACCTAAAAGATGATAACTCTGAACTTAAATATTTCCTGGTCGTAGGTTTACTAACTGGTAAATAGTAATCCGCAAAGATCGGTACATACTATGCTTGCTTCATTATGAAGGATGTCTGTTCTCATAGACATTTGTGTGGTGACACTATAGCTAGTATGTAGGTGCTTATTATAGAATAAGTTCACTGAACATGACTCACACAGCTGAACAACTGATGGAGTTCACTCACGTGTCAGCAGATGTTCACATAGTGATAGTTGTACAAGTATCCTTAGACTTGAGGTCATCATAGTCATCTTGTGTACACTGAACTATACTTTGGTTTAGTTCTTAGTCTCCAGGGACAATAATAACACTACAACAAATCTGTCCATTTACGACGGTTTTTTTTGAACTGAAACCGTCGTAATTGAGCCATTTACGACGGAAAAAAATCGTCATTTTTGCTCGAGTAGTAAGTTCAGATTTGCGTCACAAAATAAAATTGCGTCGGAAGTTAGGAAGCAGGGGCCCACATTCTCAATAAAATAATAAATATACTTACGACGAAATATATTGTCGTAAGTTGTAACTTATGACAGAATATACTGTCGTATGTTAGGTACTTATGACGGAGTAATCGTCGGATATTTTCTTAGGGGACCCACCTTTGATAAAATAATATATAAATTTACGACGCAACTATACGTCGTAAATTAGTAATTTCCGACAGAAAAAAATCGTCATAAGTTTGTATTTCAGGGTTTAAAAAAAATCTAGCCGGATTTCGGTCACTTTCCGGCAACCTCAATTCGACCCAGGACACAATTTTCAGTCTGATTTTAAGTTGTTCACCTATCCTCAATTAATCGGTAAACACATGTAAACGCTAAAATCGCTGAACAAATAAATAATCCTATCACCTACGACGTAGGTGCCTTTCTTGCAAATTGTTGCATCTTCATATGTGACATTCAAAAAATACCCAGTCTCTTGTCTCAAAAACCAATATCAAAACAAAAAAATATTATTTCGAGTTTTCATCATTTCCATCTCTCTCTTCTCTCTCATCGTTTTCTCTCTCTATCATTCCTCTTCTCATCACTCCCTCTCACTTCATTCCCCACTGTATGCCAAAAGTACTTTTTGGTTTCTCCTTCACTGTATGCCACAAGTACTTGACCCGACTCTCTAATAACTCGAACAACAGAGCAACCAACAAAATCGTGCATATCAGAAAGCATCTCAACACCGCGAAAATAACAGCCTTCCATTATCCTCAATTCCAACACAACAACTATTCAATCCATCTAATGCAGTTCCTAATTTCCGGATATGGATCCAAAAAGCCTACCAAAAAAATCACCGCCTAACAAAAAGCCTAACAAAACCACCGCATATAGTAACAACCACCGCCTCACACTAACACAACTACCAAAACAAACTGACAAAAACACACTCTCACTTACCTCCTTAACTAACTCAACCAGCTCCGAGTCTTGTTCCGCAATCGATACGAGTATTGATTTCGAGAACGGAGCGAGGGGAGTTGTGAGTGAGAAGAGAGAAAGAACGGAGAGAAGAGAAGATGAGGCGGCCTGGCTGATACTTTCGATCTCTAGCCTAATGCTCATTACGCTGATGACTTTATTATTGGAGTTCTCGATAATAACTAAAGGGGATCATTGGAAAGATCTTTTCGCAAGTGGCTTGTCTAATTTAGATCGAAAACTAAATGGGTCGCATTAAATTTTGGTTTTTGTTGATGTATTGGGGATTAAGATTGTAGATCTAGGAAGTGAGGAGAGAGAGAGAGGAGTGAAAATATTGGGATGTGATAGAGATATGTGAGAAATCTGTGTTTATGTTTCTCTTGTGTTTGTGTTTCTATTGTGTTTTTCAGTATTATCTAAGGGTTGTAAGTTATTTTCATGCTGGCAATCCGTGTGATACAGGTTCATGAAATAAGTAACTAACACGTAGCATTTTATATACCTCAGATTTCCATATCCACCAAAGGGTAATAAACTTATTAAAAGGTAAATAGTAAATCAATTAATATGTACATTATAATCGCTTTAAAAAAAATTATGATTCAAAATTCGTGTTCTAAAAATCCCCGCTTTAACTTATTAGTCCATATTAATGTGCCTGATCAATTTAATTTTTAGAATCCGATTAATCCTTATTTGATTTTCTTTATAAAAGTATATATAAAAAGTTAACAAAATTAAAATACTATATTCATATAAGAAGACCAATTAATATTTAAATTCAATTTAAAAATTTCTAATAAAGTTTTAACAACCACCTAGTTAAAAAAATATTATCTTAAACCAGACTCTTTCACGATTAACAAATTTTTGAATGATTTTTTAATGATCTAACTATAAGGATGTCAATATCTAAGTATTACAAACTAATTTAGAAGTAAACTTTTACCGATTAATTTATATTTTAAACAAAAGATACTTTTAATCGATCACATATAATTTTAAATACAAAAAATTTCAAAATAGTTTTACTTGATTTGTCATTTTAACAGTCAAACATCAGTTTGACTAGTGCATCTAAGTAGTGTTTAATCCTTAATTAGTTTACCGATTATTTTAAATATATTTTTCAACGGTCCAACCGTATGGATATCAACAGATATATATATATATATATTAGTGATACTACCAAAATTTAATATTAAAATAATTTATTTGGTATGCCATTTTAACAGTCAAACATTAGTTTGACTAGTACACCTAACTAGTGTTTAATCCTGAATTGGTGTTCCGATTATTTTAAAAATATTTTTCAACGATCCAACCGTATGGATGTCAACATATATATATTAGTGATATAACCAAAATTTTATATCAAAATAATTTTACCCGGTTTGCCATTTTTACAGTCAAACATCAGTTTGACTAGTACATTTAAGTAGTGTTTAATCATGAATTAGTATTTATATTATTTTAAAAATATTTTTCAACGATCCAACCATATGGATGTCAACAGATATATATATTAGTGATATAACAAAAATTTCATTTTAAAATAATTTTATTTGGTTTGTCATTTTAAGAGTCAAACATCAGTTTGACTATTACATCTAACTAGTGTTCAATCATGAATTGGTGTTTTGATTATTTTAAAAATATTTTTTAACGATCCAACCGTATGGATGTCAACAGATATATATTAGTGATACAACCAAAATTTCATATCAAAATAATTTTACTTGGTTTGCCATTTTAACAGTCAAACATCAGTTTGACTAGTACATCTAAGTAGTATTTAATCCTGAATTAGTATTTCGATAATTTTAAAAATATTTTTCAAGGATCCAACCGTGTGGATGTCACCAGATATATATATTAATGATATAGCCAAAATTTCATATCAAAATAATTTTATTTTGTTTGACATTTTAACAGTCAAACTGATGTTTGACTAGTATAATCTAACTAGCATTCAATCATGAATTGGTGTTTCGATTATTTTAAAAATATTTTTCAACAATCCAACCATATGGATGTCAATAGATATATATATTAGTGATATCACCAAAGTTTCATATCAAAATAATTTTATTTGATTTCCATTATAACAGTTAAGCTTCAGTTTGACTTGTACAACTAACTAATGTTAAATACTGAATTAGTGTTTCGATTATTTTAAAAATATGTTTCAACGGTCCAACCATATAGATGTCAATAGATATATATATATATATATTAGTGATATAACCAAAATTTCATATCAAAATAGTTTTATTTGGTTTGCATTTTAACAGTCAAACATCAGTTTGACCAGTTCAACTAACTAGTGTTTAATCCTGAATTTGTGTTTTGATTATTTTAAAATATATTCCATCGATCCAACCGTATGGATAACTATATATATATATATATATATATATATATTAGTGATATATTCAATATTTCATATTAAATTATTTTATCAAAGTATTTAATTTTTTCTGAAATTCTTGAAATGTCACCCAAACAAATAAATGTTGACATTAATAAGGTCGGATCATGAAATAATATTTTTAAAAATTGAAATCATCAAAAATCATGTAATAATTTACGACGAATCCGTCATAAATTATTATCTGCAAAAAAATTGAGAAAAGTCAAATTTACCACCAAAATTTTGTGAAAAAATTTAAATTTCCCTCTTTGATAACTTACGACGAATTTTACTTTTCGTCGTAAATTGGATGTTCCAATATTTCCGTCACAAATATTTCATCGTAAATTTAGATGAAATATTTTTTATATTTAATTTCAAGTTAAAATTTTAATAAAAATATATAACTTACGACGAAATGTTCAAATCGTCGCAACTTCAAATAATTTTTATTTTCCCTCCAAAATTTTGGGAAAAAAGTTAAATTTCCCTCTTTGATAACTTACGACGAATTTTAATTTCCGTCGTAAATTTGACGATCCAATTTTTTCCGTCGCAAATATTTTATTGTAAATTTAGTTAAAATATTTAATAAATCAATTTCAAATTAAAATTTTAATAAAAATAATTAACTTACGACGAAATATTTAAATCGTCGTAAATTCAAATAATTTTCATTTTTGTTTAATCGTGTCATGCATAATTTTATTAATAAAATACTAAACTTACGACGGTTTTGGGTTTCATCAGAAATAATTACGACGTTTTACTTTTTTCCGTCGTAAGTTGGGCGCCCATTTTTTTCCGTCGTAAGTTGGCCGTCGTAATTGGCCTATTTTGTTGTAGTGTAGGGCTCTACTAGGTGTAGGAATTTGTACACGAAGATAGTGTATGATCAATAAAGGATCTACCCCTTCCAGTGAAAGGAAGAGAATGTTTAATGCTGATCCACTTATGACTAGTTTAGGAATCTCTGGCCAGAGTGAATGAAATTAGAAAGGAGTTTCTAATTCACATTAATTAGAACTAAGCATAGTGAATGGGAAAGCATATGATTAAATAAGATAAGCTTGACACGAGTTTCATGCCTTGTATTTAATCATGACATTGCAGGGTAGAAAGAATTAATTGTACGGTAAATATTCACTGAATAGGTTCTTGGTATTCTAAGCAGTGAATTCGTATTATCCGGATAGTCGCGATATGCTTAGAAGTATCCCTCACGATGTAGAATAAACATGATTAATTTATTAATTAATCATATTTAATAAATTAGAGAATTTATATAAATAATGATAAAATAGTTTTATTATTATTTATTTCTACTACCGGCTTAATATTGAACCTACAGGGTCACACCATTAAGAGAATGATTTAATGGTGGAGGAATTAATTAATAATGGCTAGTAATTATTTATTTGTGAAATAAGTAATTAATTAGCAAAATTTAATAATTGATTAAATGAGATTTAATTAATTATAAATTAATTAAGAAAAGTTCTTAATATTATTAATTAAGAATTTAATTTTTGGAAATTAAATCAAGTGAGAGAATTATTTTTCTAAAGTGTTTAGAAAAGGGATTAATGATTAAAAGGTGTTTTAATTATTAATTAATTGGTTAATAAGAATAATCAATTAAAGGGTTAATAATAATAATATTTTATGGGAAAATTTTCAGCTGAAAATTTTGCCTATAAATATACTATTATAAACCCTATTTGCCTCAACCCAAAATAAAAACCCTAATGCTAAAGTAGAAAAGAAAGGGAGGCAACTAATTCTCTCAACCTCTTCCTCCCTCCATTATTTTGATCTCTTGGTGGATACCGGTGGAGTGCTTCACACTTGAGGAGCAGCTGCTAAGGATCTTCGTTCATCGTTCTTGGATCGCTATTAAAGGTTAGTAATTGATCCCTCGATTTATTCACGATTTGTATGCGATTATATGGATTTTATATCAAGAAAAAATGTTTTACCATGTTTCTGTGATGTATAAAATCCTACAATGGTATCAGAGCATAGGTTGTATGCATATAGATCTGTGATAAAAATTTCAGAATTTTATGATCTTGTACGAATTTATTATGATTTTTGCAAGTTATATCATGGATTAATTATGATTGATTAGAAATTATTTCTCAAAATTGTTTTGACTGTAGATCTGGGTTCTACAAGTGTTATAGATCGTCTGAGTATTTTTTTCATAATTTTCTGATGTGTGGATTAATTATTATGATTTTTTGAAGTTGTTTTAAATAAAATCCGTAATTAAATATGTATATATAAATGTAATCTGTTATGTATATATATATATGTTGTTTCCTGCTAATAAAGAGAAGGGGGTACTGATATTGGTGGGTGGCACGGCGTTCGGTGTAAGATAGGGCGGTGGCAATTGATTAATAAAAAAAACGGCAGAAGCTGACAGGCGCAGGAGAAAAAAAAAAGGAGTCGGCTGCTGCAGGCGCGTGCAGCGCACGCGGGGAAAGGGGTGTCGCGCATTCCGGGAATGCGTTACACCCTATGGCGCATTCACGGAATGCGTTACACCTTTTAATGGCTTAAAAGGGTTGTAACGCATTACCGGAATGCGTTACAGGGCTTGTAACGCGTTCCTGTAATGCATTACAGCCCATCTGTTTTTTTTAAAATTTGATTTCTGGGAGTTTCGTAACTCCGTTTTGGGCGTGCAATATATCGTTGGATTCGTTTTTCCGAGAAGGATCTAATGGAGTGATCAAATTTTTTTTATATATATAAAAGTTTTGAACTATTTATATTCTCGAAAGTGTTTTAAAGCATGTTTTAATTATTTTAATTGCTTTTAAATGCTATAATAAATTCATACATCATTATATTAATGTGTGACATGATATTGCTTGCATGCTTACTTGTTTATTTATTTTTACCATGCGATGATAGATTTAGGTGAACTTAAATCAATATTAATATACATTTATATATACATTCTATATATACATTTAAATCAATATTAATATACATTTATATAATTATGAATTTTCAATATTGAGAGAAAGGATGATTCTGTCAAAAACAGATTTCTATCTGTAAGAAAGGGGTATTAAGTGACGCCTCTTGACAATGCTCCCCCCGATCTGGGAATCATCTGATTATCGATTATTGATTTGAAATATTTAATTTAAAAGGAAGAATCTCTTTATAATATGATTATGATTGTAACATAATATAATCCCTCTAAAATTAAATAATATCAAGTAGTAATTGGCCAATGACACAACGGGCTTGTGTCGGTCAAAGCCTTCCAACATGGTAGAAAGTAGTTCTTATTTTTAAATCATTGTCATTTCGTGCTACAACCGAGGGCATTGATTTCAAAATAAGAAATACTTGTCTATTACATAGAGATGTGTACATTGAATTAGAATCTAAAGGTCGTTACGTGCTGCAGCCGTGGGCTGTTGGAGACTGATTCAATTGTACGAAATGTTGGGTTAGACTTGACTTAGAATATTGAGTCTGTCGTGCTACAACCGTAACTCAATTATTCAAGAGGCTAAAGTTTTATTAGGGAATAACATAAGATGTAATTGACAAGAGTTGTCTGCCTATTGAACATCACATGACGTTTCGTGCTACAGCCGAGGTTGTGTGATGGAATGTAGGATCCCTATTCCCACTAGCATTATGAATGTTTAATTTTTCACTTAAGGGGGTTATATAAATTAGATAAACTAGTAGAAGCCACTTATGAATAAAGAACCGATTCATATAGTGTTTTGAAATGAAATTGAATATTTGCTAAGTGTTGTTATGTGTTCATCATTTACAGATTTACTATATACATTATGTCTTCCGCACTATCACTCCGGAGTATACTAGATGCTCACAAGTTGACTGGTCCTAATTTTGCTGACTGGCTTCGAAACTTGAGAATTGTTCTCAGGGTTGAGAAGCTGGAATATGTGCTTGACTCACCTAAGCCTACTAAACCTGCTAGCGATGCACATAATGATGAACATGTTGTGTATCGTAAGTGGATAGATGATGCAAATGTTGCTCAATGCATCATGCTAGCTTCCATGAACATTGAGCTACAGAAGCAGCATGAGCATATGGATGCTCACACTATTATTATGCATCTACAAGAGTTTTATGATGTGGCAGGGAGGACAGCTCGATATGAGATATCGAAGGAGCTGTTCGGTTGTAGGATATCTGAGGGATCATCTGTGAATGACCATGTACTTTAGATGATCAATTTGATTGAACGTCTTGGACAACTTGGTTTTGCCATGGATGGGGAGATGAGCCAAGACTTGGTCTTGCAATCACTTCTGGGTTCGTTCTCGCAGTTTGTTGTGAACTTTCACATGAATAAGCTGGATGTCAGCCTGCCTGAACTCCACAACATGTTCAAGACTGCAGAATCGAATTTCCCCCCTAAGAAGAGTTCTGTTCTTCTAATTGGTGAATGTTCCAATCCTAAGAAAAGGAAGAAGAACCCTTCCAAGAAGAATAAAGTAGGTAAGAAAAAGCCGGTTCCACCAAAAGCTGAAGACCCCAAGAGCAAAGCTGTTTGCTTTCACTGTAAAAAAGTCGGGCACTTGAAGAGGAACTGCAAGGTTTACCTTGCTGAATTGAAGAAGAAGAAGGGTAGTGAGACTACCGCTTCTGTTTCAGGTATGTTCATGATTGAATTGAATATATCATTAAATCAAATTTCTACTTGGGTATTAGATACCTCCTGTGGTTCTCATATTTACAATTCGTTGTAGGGACTAAGGAGAAGTAGGACTCTTGAAGAAGATGAGGTGATTCTACGGATGGGAAATGGAGCAAGAGTTGCTACTGAAGCTGTAGGATCATTTCATTTACATATGCCTAAGGGCAAGACTATTGTTTTAAATAATTGTTATTTTGTTCCCTCGATTGTGAGGAATATTATTTCTATTCCCATGTTAGACTTGGCTGGATTTTTGTTTGTTATTCAGAATAATAAATGTTCAATTCTTAGAGATAACGTTCTTTATGGAAGTGGTATTTTAAATAATGGTATGTATGTATGTGACATAGAGCATAATTTACTATAAATTGAACATACTAATAAAAGAAAAAGGGATGATGAAAATCTCACTTTCTTGTGGCACTACAAATTTGGTCATATTAGTGAAAATAGACTGCGGACATTGCATAAGGAAGGGTTACTTGACCCCTTTGATTTTGAATCATATCCTACATTTGAGTCTTGTCTATTGGGTAAAATGACCAAATCTCCATTTAGTGGACATGGAGAGAGGGCTGCAGATTTGCTAGGATTGGTACACATAGATGTATGTGGACCAATGTCTACGCAAGCCATGGGTGGATTTTCATACTTCATTACTTTCATAGATGATCTATCTAGATTCGGATATGTGTATTTAATGAAACACATGTCTGAAGCCTTGGAAAAGTTCAAAGAATATAAGTATGAAGTGGAGAAACAAACCAAACATAGTATTATAACTCTTTGCTCAGATCGAGATGGTGAATACTTGAATGGAGAGTTTATAGCTTATCTCAAAGAAAATGGTATAGTCTCCCAGTGGACTCCTCCATATACTCCACAGTTGAATGGGGTATCTGAAAGGAGAAATCGAACTTTGTTAGACATGGTTCGGTCCATGATGAGCTATGCGAATCTTCCAGTATTCCTGTGGGGTTATGCATTGGAAACCTCAGCATATTTACTGAATAAGGTGCCTTCCAAATCTGTTCCTCAAACTCCATATGAGATATGGAAAGAAAGGAAACCGAGTCTTAAACAAGTTAAGATTTGGGGATGTCCAGCTTATGTCAAGAAAGTTGACCCAGATAAGCTGGAATCTCGATCCGTAAAATATAATTTTGTGGGATATCCTAAAGAGACTTTAGGGTATTACTTTTACACCGATCATAGGGTGTTTGTCTCCAGACATGCTACCTTCTTGGAAAAGCAGTTTATCCTTGAAGGAAACAGTGGGAGCAATATTGAACTTGATGAAGTTCAAGAAGCACAAACTACTACGGTTCAAGTGGAAACACCTATTCAGACTGAACAACCTTCTGTGGAACAGCCCATTCGTAGGACAGGGAGAGTGTCTCGCCAACCTGAGAGGTATTATGGCCTTGTCATTAAGAATGACAATGAGTTGTCAATCATTGATAATGACGACCCTATGACCTATAATGAGGCTATGAGTAGTGTTGACTCAGAGAAATGGCAAAGTACCATGAAATCCGAAATGGAATCTATGTATACTAACCAAGTATGGACTTTGGTTGAAGCACCTGAGGGTGTGAAGCCTATTGAGTGCAAATGGGTATACAAAAGAAAGATTGGAGCAGATGGCCAGGTGGAGATCTATAAGGCCAGGCTCGTGGCAAAATAATTCAAACAAAGGCAAGGGATTGACTTTGATGAAACTTTTTCACCTGTAGCCCTGTTAAAATCAATTCGGATTTTGCTTGCGATTGCTGCTTACTACGACTATGAGATCTAGCAAATGGACGTGAAAACGGCCTTCATGAATGGGAAACTTGAAGAGGAAGTGTATATGACACAGCCAGAGGGTTTTCTTTCCAAGGGAAATGAACACCTAGTGTGTAAGCTGCTGTGAACCATATATGAATTAAAGCAAGTTTCTCGTAGATGTAACATCCGTTTTGATGAGACAATCAAAGAGTTTGGTTTTATCAAAAACATAGATGAACCATGTGTCTACAAGAAGGTTAGTGGGAGCGCGGTAACATTTCTTGTATTGTATGTGGATGACATACTTCTTATAGGAAATGATATACCGATGTTGTAATCAGTCAAAGTGTGGCTATCGAAGAACTTCACTATGAAGGACTTGGGAGAAGCATCTTACATTCTCGGTATGAAGATCTATAGAGATAGATCTAGAAGAATGATAGGTCTTATCCAGGGTACATACATCCAGAAAGTGCTTAAAAGGTTTAGCATGGAAAACTCCAAAAGAGGTCTCATACCGATGAGCCATGAAGTGTCCCTTTCCGAAAAGATGTCTCCTAAGACACCTGAGGAAAGAGAGCGTATGAGTAAGATTCCTTATGCTTTAGCAATAGGATCTATCATGTACGCGATGTTATGTACTAGGCCAGATGTTGCTTATTCAATAAGTGTGACGAGCAGATATCAGTCCGATCCAGGTGAAGACCACTGGAAAGCAGTGAAGAACATCCTTAAGTACTTGCGAAGGACTAAGAATATTTTTCTTGTTTTTTGTGGTGAATCTGAGTTGAAAATAGAGGGTCAGTATCTAGCACATTTATCCTCATTGGATTGAATAGTCACAGAACATCCAAAACACTATTAGAGTTTAAAGATCCACATCAGATAACAATCAGCATTTAATAAATTTCAATTTTAAGCACATATTATATGAAAATAAAACAATCTGTAAACACTGATCATAAAGTCTGATGTATGAGAATAAAAACTAAGCAGATTTAGAGAAAGAACCTGAAACCATTCCAAGTTCATTTACCAGTCTTGTAAAGGTAGCTTCATATAATGGTTTTGTGAAGATATCTGCTAGTTGTTGATCTGTTGGAACAAAATGCAATTCTACTGTACCTTCCATCACATGTTCCCTTATGAAATGGTACCTAATGCTGATGTGCTTTTGTCATTGAGTGTTGAACTGGATTACCTGTCATAGCAATAGCACTTTGATTATCACAGTAAATAGGTATTTTAGAAAATTTTAACCCATAATCCAGTAACTGATTCTTCATCCAAAGAATCTGTGCACAACGGCTTCCTGCAGCAATATATTATGCTTCTGCAGTTGATGTGGAAACTGACTTCTGTTTCTTGCTAAACCAAGAAACCAATCTGCCTCCAAGAAATTGGCAGCTTCCAATTCTCCATTAAGAAAAGCACTTTTCACATCCATTTGAAAGACTTTAAACTTTTTGTGAGCAGCATAAGCCAAAAAGATCATTATGGCTTCTAATCTAGCAACTGGTGCAAATGTTTCATCATAATCAATACCCTCCTGTTGAGAGTAGCCTTTAGCAACCAGCTTGCTTTATTCCTTGTAATTATGCCATAACTATCAATTTTGTTTCTGAACACCCATTTTGTGCCAACAACTGATCTGTTCTTTGGTCTTGGCACTAGGGTCCAGACTTTATTTCTTTCAAATTCATTTAACTCTTCTTGCATTGCTTGCACCCAATCAACATCTTGAAGAGCTTCTTCCACTTTCTTTGGTTTAGCCTGAGATAGAAAAGAATGATAGAGATATTCATTTGATGTTCCAGTTCTAGTTCTGACACCTGCTTCAGGATCTCCAATTATTAAGTCAGGTGTATGTGATTTGGTCCACTTCCTTGCAGATTGAAGTTGACTTCTAGAACTGGATCCTCCCCCATGATCCATGCTGTTTCCATCATCATTTTCTGATGCTCCCCCTGTAGTTATGCTCTCTGAGACTTCAGAGTTTGACTTGGATCCTTCAGAATTTGAAGTATCAGAGCTTCCAGAATTATCAGAATTTGGCTCATCAGAACTAGATAAATCAACACTTGAAGAGCCAGTGATAAGTTCTGATGCTTCTTGAGAGTCTTGAGATGTGGTAGGATCTTCATCTTGCTTCCCCTGGACAGGTGCATTTTCATTTGGAGTTGTTACCACAGGTTCAATGACATCAGTACTTACAGGTTTAGAGTTTAAGTCATCAAAATTTACAGAATAAGAATTTAAGTCTTCATTTTCAAATCGCAGTTGATCATGATCATTGAAATCTTCAAGTCCAGTAATCTTCTTATCATCAAAAGATACATTGATAGATTCCATGACAACTCTTGTTCTTAAATTGTAGACTCTGAAGGCTTTTGTGGAAAGTGGATATCCAACAAAAATTCCTTTATCAGCTTTTAGATCAAATTTTGACAGCTGTTCAGGATGAGTCTTAAGAACAAAACACTTACATCCAAATACATGAAAGTATTTCATATTTGGCTTCTTTTTCTTCACCATCTCATATGGTGTTTTTACATGCTTGTTTATGAGTGTTGCATTATGTGTACAACAAGCAATCTGCACAGTTTCAGCCTAAAAGTAGGTTGGTAGCTTTGCTTCATCAAGCATATTTCATGTAGCATCAATGAGAGTCATGTTTTTTCTTTCTACAACTCTATTTTGCTGTGGAGTTCCAGGTGCAGAAAATTCCTGTTTGATTCCATGCTCTTTCCAGAACTCTTTCATGATTGAATTCTTGAACTCAGTGTCATTATAACTTCTTATAATTTTAACAGAATTTTTGACCAACTTATCCAGCTGTCTGACATGATCAGTTAGAGTAAATGCAGTTTCATTCTTCTTGTGCAAGAAGTACACCCAGGTGTACCTTGTGAACTCATCCACTATAACCATTGCATTTTTCTTATTTGCAATAGACATGACATTGACTGGACCAAATAGATCAACATGCAGTAGGTGATAAGTCTCAAGAATTGATGACTCAGTTTTGCTCTTGAAAGAAGATTTTCTTTGTTTTGCCTTTTGACATGAATCACAAAGGCCATCAGGAGCAAATACTGATTTTGGCAATCCTCTCACAAGATCTTTCTTTAAAAGCTCATTTATGTTGTTGAAGTTTAAATGAGAGAGCCTTTTGTGCCAATTCCAGCTTTCGTCAATTGATGCTCTACTCAACAGACAGATTGCAGAACCATCAGAACTTGTTAAAAGTCTGGCTTCATAAATGTTACCATGCCTATAACCTTTCAGAACCACTTTGTTGTAGAATTGCTTACAACTTCACAATGTTCTTCAAAGAAATCCACATGATAACCTCTGTCACATATTTGACTCACACTCAGCAGATTGTGTTTAAGTCCTAAGACAAGAGCTACCGTTTCAATGATGACATTCCCAAGAATAATATTGCCATATCCCAGAGTTTTTCCCATGTTGCCATCTCCATAAGAAACTTCTGGGCCAGCTTTCTCCATAAAGTCTGAGAGCAGGGATTTATTTCCAGTCATATGTCCTGAACATCCACTATCCAGTACTAGGATGTTTCTCCTGTTGCCCTGCAATCACAAATACCACTAATGGTTAGTTTTAAGGACCCAGACTTGCTTGGATCCTTTGGCCTTTTTAAGTTTGTTAGCATTTGCAGCGGATTTAATATCAGAATTTATGCTAACATGCTGTTTATCAGAACTTATATCAGACTTTGCATCAGATTTTACACTAGAAGGAATTAAAGCAACTTTCTTCAAAGAAGGTTTTATTTGATAATAATCATAGTATAAACTATGATATTCCTTACAAGTATAAATGGAATGCTATAAACTTCCACAATAAAAACAACGATTTTATGGCTTAAACCTAACAGACTGACTCTTAACTCCTGACTTAGGAGGTAAAGAGTTTATATTCTTATTCTTCCTGCAAAAAGAAGCAAGATGGTTAGAATTTCCACAGTTATAAAATTTCTTTCTATGAGCATTAGGAACAGGCATATAATTATTGCTTTTATTCACACCTTCCTTTTCATTCCTATTTTTCCTATCTGCCTTAACCTTGTTGACATTCCTTATTTCTTTCATCTTATGCTTAAGCTTCTTCTTTGTCATTAAGCCTATGTTGACTTCAGCTGGTTTATCCTATTCTAATTTGTCAGAAGTTGACTTCTCCTTAACTTCTGTCACAGACTCTTTCATCTTTTCAGAATCAGACTTTACAGTTTTAGCTACAAACTTAACAGGATTTACCTTTGGCTTAACAGTTTGTTTTACAACAATTGGCTCAATTTGTTCAGTTCCTTTTTCACTTTTATCATCTCCATAACCTAAGCCCTCTTTCCAGTTTCCACTACTTAATAAGTTATGAGTTGTTCTGCCAGAATTAGTCCAAGTCCTGATAATGTCTTTTTCTTTTTCTAACTCAGTTTTGAGAGATTTATTCAATTTTAGCAATTCATCTCTAACATAAAAGCAGCATCTCTCTCTTTCTGAGTTTGATGGAACATAACTAACTCATTTTCTAAATAATCATTCCTTTTCTTAAAAGAAAGATTTTCAGAAGTTAATCTTTCACATGTTAAAGTTTGATCTTTGTAGCTAATAAACATGGTTTTAAGATATTATCTCAACTCAGTAATATCATCAGTATGAAAGGCATAAGTTGTTTGAGGTACCTTTAATTCAGCAGTTTCAGGGCTGCCATCAGCATTTGCCATCAAGGCATAGTTCACCTCATCTTCAGAATCTGAAGAATCTGTCCATCTTTTCGTTTTTGTGACAAGTGCCTTACCTTTGTCACTTTTTCCTTTCTTGCAGTCAGGAGATATGTGGCCTCTTTCACCACAATTGTAGCATTTGACTTTTGAGTTGTCTCCTCTGTCAGACTTTGCACCTTTGCCTTCAGATTTTCTGAAAGCTTTCTTGTCAGTACTTCAACCTTTCTTGAAAAACTTCTTTCCCCTTCTGAATTTCCTGTAGGCTATCTTTGTGATACCCTTCACCATAAGAGCACACAATTTCATCATCTCTTCATCAACATCTATTTCAGGTAAACTTTCAGTTTCTGAATCATCATCATCAGAACTTGATGATTCTGAATCAGACTTTGTGATGAGAGCTTTTCCTTTTCCTTTCTTTGAGACAACCACTTTGGGGAATTCCTCCTCAGCCTTAAGAGCAACTGTCCTTGACTTTCTCCCTTGTCTCTTGCTTCTTTGATCCATCTCAGGTTCATAAGTCTTGAGCATACCATAAATTTCATCAAGAGTAGTTTCATCAAGAGCCTAGTTGTCTCTTATAATAGTAGCCTTCAAATCCCAACTTTCAGAAAGATCTAAAAGGAATTTTAAATTTGAATCTTCAAGATCATATTCCTTGTCCACCAGTGACAGATCATTCGAGAGTTTGACAAACCTGTCATATAAGTCAGTTAATGACTCATCACTTTTTGAGTCAAAGTGCTCATACTCTTGAGTGAGTATAGTCCTTCTGTTCTTCTTGATTGCATCAGTTCCCTGACATCTTGTCTCCAAAGCATCCCATATCTCCTTTGTAGTCTTGTAGTGAATTACCCTGTTTGACATGACATTATCAATGGCACTATGCAGCAAATGCCTTACCTTTGCATCCTTGTCAATGGATGAGATATCTTCAGCTGTGTACTCACTTTTCTCCTTTGGTATGGTCTTTTCTGGCTGATCTGTAACTACAACAGAGAGCTTGGTTGGCTTTTGCGGTCCTTCATTAATTCTGTCAAGGTATTCTGGATCTGTAGCTTCCAGAAACATAGCCATCTTCACTTTCCATATGGGGTACTCAGAAGGTCTTAGTATGGGAACCCTTATAGTCTCATATCGACTGTGGATTTGAGTCTTTTGAGTTTCTTCAGTTTTGGCGGGCTTGGTTGGATTTTCAGCTTCTTCAGACATGATTGTTTTGGATCTTTACTATATGTGTGTTAACAGATAGGCTCTGATACCACTTGTTAGGTCACACAACACTGTAGAAGGGGGTTGAATACAGTGTAGAATACAATCAAATTGATTTCGAACACAAGTAACAGTAAAAAAATATATTCGATATAATAAACTCTGTTACAATGGAATTGTTCTCTCTCAGTGATGAACAAATATCACGAGAGCTGCTAGGTTATAATGTATGATCTTCTCGATAATGATAACATATATAGTGTAAACCTATGTCTGTGTTTATATAGTACACAATTACAAGATAACTTCTAATTGATATGGAATATAATTCTGTCTCCTAAAATATATAAAGCAGATATCTTATACAATTCTTTAAGTCCTCTAACTCTTTCCATGCATATCTTCTTTTTGTATTAGTCTCGATCTTTTTTCCTGTAAATAAACTTCCTTTCTTAACTGTTAGTCCTCTAGTACTTAAGTTCTGATATCCATCTTCTGATATTTATCTTTTGATAATCTAAGTCCTGATATCCTTAAGTTCTGACTTCCAGTAAGTACTGATTCCAGTAAGTACTGATATTTCCTGTTTGTTAAGATCTGAAAACTAAACATGAAACATATTAGACATGACATCTCAAATATATCTAACAAATTGTTATTAGTACAGATATATGTTGATGATATCATTTTTGGATCTACTAATGATAAACTCTGTGAGAGATTTGCAAAGCTAATGCAATCCAGGTATCAAATGAGTATAATGGGAAAATTGAGTTACTTTCGGAGGTTACAAGTTAAACAAATTGATGAAGGGATCTTCATAAATCAATCCAAATACACCAGGAATTTGCTCAAAAGATTTGGAATGCAAGACTGCTCACCTGCATCAACTCCCATGGCCACTGCAACCAAGTTAGATTTAAATACTGGTTCTCCAGTAGATATAACTAACTACAGACATATGATTGGCTCACTCCTATTTTTGATTGCAAGTAGACCTGATATCATGTATGCTACCTGTCTCTGTGCATGGTTCCAAGCTGATCCAAGAGAACCTCATCTATTAGTTGTGATTTTTTTTAAGTATCTCAAAGGCACCATGAATCTGGGATTATGGTATCCTAGAGATTTAGATTTTAAGCTAGTTGGATATTCATATGCTGATTTTGCAGGATGCAAAATAGACAGGAAAAGCACTTCTGGAAGCTGCCAATTTCTTGGTGGAAGATTAGTTTCTTGGTATAGCAAGAAATAAAAGTTAATTTCCACATTAACTACAGAAGCAGAATATATGGTTGCAGGAAGTTGTTGTACTCAGATTCTATGGATGAAGAATCAATTACTGGATTACGGGTTAGATTATTCTGCTATTCTTAAATATTATGATAATCAAAGTTCTATTGCAATGGCAGGAAATCCAGTGCAGCATTTAATGACTAAACACATCAGCATCAGGTACCATTTCATAAGGGAACTTGTGGAAGCAGGTACAATGGAATTGGTCTTTGTTCCAACAGATCAGCAAGTAGCAGATATATTCACCAAGCCTCTCTGTGAAGCTACTTTCACAAGATTGGTGAATGGATTGGGAATGATATCAGGACATTTCTCAAACTCTGAAAATTAAGACATAATTGCTGATAATTGAAACATGGTATCTTATTATGTGTCAATACTTGTTAGATACTGATTCTTGTGTTAAAATCTAATGCCATGATAACATGCAAATTAACTTCTGTGAATTTTAGCTGATAGATGCATGTTAGAACTACTGATTATGCATATATGCTCTAATATTAGTTAACTTGCTTTGACTAATAGATCCTGACAGTAGTTGTTAAATTCTGATATTGGTCAAATTAGAGTTGACTCATAAATCCTGATAGTCATAATTAAAATAATAATATTGGTCAAACCATGATTGACTATTATATTTCATTGATTATTTTGAATTTATTCAAAATAAATGCTTATTCAATATTTTTAATTAACAGTGAGTTTGTGAAATATCTTTTAATTGCTTAAATAGGTTAACTATTGTTGTAAGTATCTATCAACACTTGAGTATTTACTTTGGGAATAGTAATCTGAAGAGAGAGATTACTTTTTGTTTACCTAGATACGCGAAATCGTGTATACGTATTATGTTTAATTATTACATGGTTAATCAAAGAGTCTTCTCAGTTTTTATCTCCTCTGTTATAAATACAAACCCTCCACTCCCAAAACTTCTCACAGCCTTTTTCATTTACAAACTTCAAAAACACTCATAAAAAATGGCTCAACCTCAATTTTTCACTCGCACTGAGGGTGGAGTTTACTATCTAGCTTTCAAGTTGAAAGAGGGTCATGTCTACTATGACCCTTGGGGACTTAGAGTCAAGATCAATCACCAAATCTATAATCCTCATGACATTCCATTATCAGTCTATGAGGAACCGTCTTTTGAACAATAAACTAATCTCCAGTTCTTTCAACTATAGATCACTCTTGAAGAGGAACGCCGAGCCAAAGAGGCTGAGAGACGTAGGATTCAGGCTCTCGAGATGCATGAGAATATAATTTCTCTTGCAACAACAATCTCTAGGGTTTATCATCGCATGACGATGAGGGTAGAGCAGGATACAAATAGGCAGAAGAAGTCTAAGTAGTTAGATTAAGTTAGGTTTTTATGTCTAGAAATCTAAATCTTGTACTCGTCTTCTTAAATATTAATGAAAATATCTTTTGCCTTCTTTGACTCTTTAAGTGAATGAATGTTTACTGTCTTGTTTGTGCTTGGATGCTTGTGACTGTTAATATTCAAATTAGTAATCCATGCTTAATTTCAGATATTTTTCAATAGTGCATGTGAGAAACTAAATTCTGTTTGAGTTCATATGTTCACTACAGTACAGATTGAGCAAATTACAGGAAGTAACTGATGTAACAGAAGAAATATATGAAAGATTTAATTCTGAACTCAAGAGAATTATAATCTTTGAGTATTATGTTCTATCAAAATTATTTGAAACTTTCTTTTTCTCACAAGAAAGTTGTTCACACTCAATCTCAATATCATAAATCTTATCTTAAATTTCTTCTTACAACTGAAACACTTGAATCCATTTCTCAAATGTTGCCAAAAATCAAGTGACATAGTTCTTGAAATTATGCTTACCACTCAGAAACAACATTAAGTTGGCTAGAGACTACATGCTGAGGTATATCTTAATGATACTAAAAGAAAACGCATGGGTTTCATCAGTTTTTACTGAAGACCCTGTGAAAGCTTTCAATAAACACATTCAAGTGTTACTTTTTTGCAAGAAGAACAAGGTTTGATATCATGGTACATGAAAATAACCTGATCAAATCCTCTCCAATTCAAATGGAGTTTTCCATAATTTGTGAACAACAATTATCATAACCATAGTGTTAACTGTGAGTTTAATTGTGACTTTAAATTCACAAGGTATAAATACTGTTATTACTTTATCAGCATTTATTCTAAATACTGATTTGGTATTTTCAGCATTTATTATTTATGTTTTAAAATCCCGTTAAAAACTACCTCTAGTTGTATGACCACAAATCATCCTTCTTTCGCCACCTCTTATTTCTGTAGAACAATCTTTCTGAGATTTTTTGTGAGTTTTGTGAAAAGATTTAGAGAAAAACTAAATTAAAGAGAGGCATGATCCTTCCTGGCAAAAGGAGAGGTAGATGAGATATAGGATTTACTAATCCTTGTGAGGAAGCTCTGACTATTAAAAGTCATGAGATGTGTGGTGTGAAGAGTAGTGAGACTACTTTAAAAGAAAAGAGAGATTGAGTTTTACTTATTATATGTTTGCAGGTACACAGAGTACTAAAGAAACAGATGATGAACAACAGTCTGTTGAACTTCGAATAAACTCTGATATAGCAAGTGTTGTTTATCTCCCTGCAAGTCTAAGTACTGATACTTTCTTGCAGTGCATACAATCTACAATTCCACCACATAAAACAATCCCTACTTTTGCGGAAAAATAGTCCATTCACTCTACTATTCCACCACCTGAAGTAATCCCTGTTGTTGCTGAAGATGAAGTAGCACAATAGTCCATTCATAAAGTTTCATCCATTTCAGGGTCACCACAACACTCTACAGGAACTGAGGTTCTGGAAGAAAATTTAGAAGCACCAGTTCATTTATCTAAAATTCTTGAAGATGTGGAGTTAACTGTTGATGGTATGGAAGCTTCTGAAACTGTTGTATCACATACTGCACCAATTTCTGATTTTATCTTACATGTTGAAGCTGGTTATGAAGTTCAGCAGATAGTGCAAAACCAGTTGCAAATGAAGAATCTAATGATGGTGAAGAAGCTAATATTTCTAATGGTCTTATAGATCCTGAAGATGATCTTTTCTTCCCTGAAGATATGTCTACACATGTAAGGCAACAGAAACTGAAAAAGTTATGTCAAGAAAACGCATGATTATTTTGATGCTATCTGGAATGCTAAATGGAAATATGATACATATCCTATTTCGAGGACAAATGATGTTGAGCATCTGGAAACAGCTGAATGATTAATTCAAATTCCTGATATGCTGACTCATCTGAAAGCATATACTCTGATTGTCAGATCCTTACATACAGCTCAAGAAGTAACTACTTCCCAAATCAATCAGATCAAAGAATCATTGATTGCTTCAAAGCTAACTACTCATCAGGAAATTCAGAAACAAATTGCACCAATAGTTGTCAGAAAAACTGCAATTGAAGCCAATCAAGCTAGTTTGGAAGCTAAATAAGTTCAAATGTCTGATCAACTTACCGAGGTACAGAATTCAATGAAGTTGATTCTTTCTCTACTTCTTGGTGATGATGCCAAAAAGGGGGAGAAAATTGTTAAATCTAAATACAGACAGCTGACATTGACGAATACTGATGATGAAAATCCTGATGGAGGTAATAACGGGGAACAAAAAGATAATGAAAGGAGAAGAGGTGAAGAGCTAGTTGGAGTTAGTGGTTCATCAAAAGCAATCACTAGATCTCAATATAGACAAGGTGGAGAGAGTAAGAAAAATTAAAGAAGAGTTAGAGAATTGACTATGACAACAACAATGCAACAATCATTACAAGTCACAACTATTGATGATGACCAAGGTATTTTGGAGATAGAAGCTAGTGCTGAAGCAAGTCAATATCTTCAAACTCTGAAGTAAAAGGAAGAAAGATAACTCTATTTTACAAGGATCTGAAGATTCAAGCATTTAACTCTGAGGTGAGTAAACGAATCTTTGAAAGAGAAAATCCTAGAGTTGATCTAGAACAGCTAAGGCAAATAAAGGAAGACTTCAAGAATTCAATGAGGACAACAAATGCTGATATTATTGTTATCTCTCAAGAACTTTATGAAGATGATCCTTCTAACAGACCAATCAAAGGTGTAGTTATAAAGGAGGTACGTCAGGAAGAGGATGAAAGATCTTTCAGATCTCAAGCTATTTTAACTGCTGACAGGAAGCATAAAGCAAAAGAGAAGATAAGAGAGAAGTCAAAGATTTCAAAGCCTAAAGCCAAAGCTGTTGTAAAGAAGAAATCAGTATCTAAAGCAACTAAATCACAAATATTGATAGATCCAATCTATACAGTTGCTAAATCTTTTGATACTGATGAAATTACTGAAGAAGAAGAAATCAGCCAAGCTCACCAAAGAAGGAAGATCTATGGAGCTAACCGGGCTGATAAATTAAAATTGACCTCTGACATTGCTCAAGTTAAAGAAGAAGTTTTATTCAACCAACCATAACCTCTGATTCTGCTCAAGTTGTTAATTTCTCTAATCAAATTCAAGCAAATTTATCAAATCCTGATTTTGAAGACATAGTCTCTAATAAGCCATAACTTACTTTTGAAGAAAAGAAGAAGCTACTATGGGGAAGCAAGAAACCAGCACCTAGAAGAGACTCTTCTGAAACATTAAAGAAGATTTATAGTGTAAGTTCTTGTTAGTGTTTGTGCACTAGAGACAACACTATGATGTTTTAGTTTAAGACATTTGGATTATTAATATTTATGTTATATCGATTATTCTTTTTATAATTTATTAATTCTTAATTTACTGTGATATAAATGTTAGATTAATAAATGTCCTTGGAATATGATATAAATTCTATACCTCTAAGTACGTGACTTAGAAATGAGATTATGAGAATAGTATCAATATTCCTAAAGATCCCTAGTCAAGAATTATTATTAAGGGACAATAATAATGTATTAAGACTGGTGTGTTTGTTGACTGATGATCACATCTCATTGATCATAGGTATAGTGATACTAAAGTAAAAAACAAAGGCATATGTATATGTACATGGTGCTGGACAGACCCAATGTGAGATTCTACATGTATGTTATGTCATAAGTAATTCTCACTGTGATAATGATGTAATGGTCCTTAGACTTGAAATTATTATATTTTTATACGAGAATTAATGTACTTTGATTACATTAAAAGTTACCTTTGACCGGGTAATGATAAAAGTATATTTCGGGTATATTATGAATCATATGAGAAATATGAATGATCTAGAAATGATTTAACCCTCCTAATTTTAAGAGTGATATTATTGGCCCCTTGTGTGAGCTAGACTATGAAATGTGTGGCCACGCTCAAATGTTGATTTGATATGATAGTCTACTCATTGATCAAGGAATCATGGATTAAACATTGATGAGGATGACACATTACATGCCTCTAGTTTAATCTATAATATGTGATTAAAGGGATTATATTACATTATACATTATTTACGAAAGGTTAAATCGATCACCGACTGAATTATTATTACATGGGTAGCAATGATGTATTACTATATGCCGCTCATCGTTTACGATTTTAAATTAGATTTAAAATTCGTTGCCGACGTAATAATAACCTATAAGATCACACACAAAGAATGCTTGAAGGATTATTTAATTTAAATTGGATTTAAATTATATTAAAGTAATTTAAATTATATATAATAATAATTAAGTATGACTTAATTAATTAGATAAATAATGATATTCGAATTTACTAATATTAATTATGAAATTCAGTTTTTAAATAATTAAGTGTGACTTAATTATAATAAAAATAAGAATTTTGAATAAATAATAACTCCTAATTAGTTAAGAGTTATAATTCGTTTTTCTACTCTCTATATAATATCTCTTGTGGCTGATTTTTAAGATAAGACTTTTACTAAAACCCTAGCCACCAAGAGAGAAGATAGAGAGATCAAGAAGAAACGAGTTTGTGCTAGTACACATCCAATCCTTGAGTTCAAGCATTCGTGTGGCAACCGATAGAGCGTAGATCGCGAGAGCGGGATGCGTGGTGATTGAACAATCTTTGGATCTCCATTATTCAACCAATTTATAAAGCTTCTTAAGGTAAGCAATCTGATCTACGAGTTAAATTTCTATTTTTCGCATGAATCCTGCAGTAGATTTCGAAAATTCTGGTTTTTCACATTTTTAATTATTGTTTCTGTTGCGTTTATGTGCTCGAGACCCTTAAATGACATCAGAGCTACTTGTGAAAAGTGTTTAATTCATTTATGTGCTTACTGGTTTTATGATGATAACATGTATACAATATTTCATGATTGTTATGTATGCGATTTTGTATATTTTACATGTTGTTATGTTTATATATACGTATGTATGTATAGTTTTGAATATATGATATTCATGATAGTTGTATAATCATATGATGATTATATAATCTGTATATATTCTGATATATACTTGAATAATGTTTGTTCTTATAATATGAATCATATTTGATACGATTCTGAATCGGATGCAGCGGATTTGCTGAAATTTGGGTCTGATGTCCGATTTTGGCGAACGAATACGCTATTTCATATGAAATCGAGCGTTTGAACGAAACTGATAGGTAAATCTATCATTGACTGATCTGTAAGGCGTTTGACGTCGTTTAGGCCCTGTAATCTGCGATTTAATGTTATCAGATTTAATTTCGAATTTTTTGATTTTTGCCATATTTGGTTTTTATGATGAGATCATAATGGGTATGATATTTTAAGATCAGATTATGTGTTTTAACATGTTCATATGTGTTAATTGAGCATGGTGGATGGTTATGGCTTATGACCTTAGGTTAATAGTTTTGGTTTTTTAAATACGGCTTGCATGTCATTTGATCTTATAATTATCAAATCTTGAATGTAACTTGAGTTCTTATTGTAAGTTCATTAGATTAGTTTTTATATTTCATTCTTGTAATGTACATGAAGACATGAAGATTTGAAGATCAATGAAGGGTAATCCCACATGGAGGCCATTTAAGGAAGCAATACAAGAAAGAAGACATGTAATAGTTAGCTTGTATTTATTTTTCACCTTAGATTGACCTAGATCTTTGTCATTAGCTTGATGAAGATCACATAGGATGAAGCCATAACCAACCATGTATATTTATTGCACTTTATATATATATGCGCATATGATGAATGTATGTGTAGAGTAGTTTATAAAGATGCATGCTTAATTAGATTAAGGATGTATGTAATAGATACGACACACATGCCATGCTTGCTAAACAAGATAAAATCCGTAACGACTTAAGATTTTAAAATGAACTAATGATTATGAGATTCTTGTATTTATGAAACACGGAATAAAATACAAATTTTCTTTATTTCTGACATGGGGCAATTTTGTCAAAAGTGAGTTCATTGAACTTGTAAGGTTGTGGGTTTTAAGCGAGACCGTTTTGACTCTTAAACTACCTGGAAATCAGACCATTGACGAATATTGATTTGAAGTATTGTATTCAAGAAAAAATTAGGAATCTCTTTATGATAAGATCATGATCGTCTTAAAATTAACAAAACCTTAAAGTTAATATCAAGTTGATCAGATGCCTTCTAATGAGTCCAATGTGTTAACCCATAGATCGATAAGAAGTAGATTCACCAAAACGAAGTACTCATATCTATCGTGGGAGATGTGTTGAAGTATATTGATACTTTTTGACTATTGTGTTTGACTTAACTAAGTTCCCATAATAGGATTGTGAACTTAGAGGCATAGAGTTTGGCGAGATTTAGTAGATAAATATGAACAAATGTTGTTCTGCCAAGCTATCCAAGAGTTATATAGTTGATATAATTGACAAATATTGTCTACCTAAATAATCATATTTTAGGAGGAAAGAACCTAAATAGTCTGTAACTGCCAGATGGTCTGCATTCATAATGAACCTAATAAAGTTAAAGCAGAAAGGAATGCCTTACAGATCAAACTACATTCCAAAGTTCATTGATCAAACTGAATATGATGTTGATATGCCTATTGGAGGAGCCAAGATAAAAATGAATCTAGGGACAAAAGTTTTAACCTTTAATCCTGATGGAAAGAAAATTGGGTTTCTGAAGCTGGATGATCTATCTCTTGGAAATTCATAGTTACATAATCTCAGGGCTGCCATCTATCAAAATGATGAATCAATAGATGAAATAAATGAGCATAAACAGAGGAAGTTTCTTGAAGATTTTCGAGACTGTGCTAGAGTTCAGAATGAAGAGTAAAGTCTGATATTCACTGAAGTAAGAAAGAATATGCTTACTAGATTTCTGCATTTAGATAGTTTTGGCATCATCAAATTGGAACTTGTACATATTGTCATAATTCACAAGTTGGGGGAGATTGTTAGATATAATTGATGATATCAGCAGAAACTATCAAAAGTTCATATCAGGACTTATATCAACATTTACTGAAGAGTGACGTCATTAGTACTTATAGCAGTACTTGATGATCAGCAGATGATGTCATCAGGATTTGTCACTTCAGTAGATATTCAATATGAAAAAGGAAAGCAAAAATTCAAGGCGGTGAAAGACTTTATCTCATAAGCAATAATACAAGGATGTGTTTTCTTATTGTAATAGAATATGATTCCTTATTTGATTGTGTAGCTGTGCTCTATATAAAGCACAGATTAGGTTCATGTTATATTCATTGCAACATTATTATATCTTTCGCATAACCTAGAAGCTCTCAAGGATAATTGTTCATCCTTATGAGAGAGTACGTTTGTAATCACAGTTTATATCTATTAATATAAAAACTGTTGAATCTGTTGAAACTTTGTCGAATTGATTGTATAAACTGTATTCACCCCCTTCTAAAGTTGATTACGGGCCTAACATTTTAATCTTATGTTATTAGCTTTGATATTAATTTTTTTGGAAATCAGGTTGATATTTTAATATTATGTTGTTAGCTTTGAGATTTACAGTTGGTTTATTTTTCTAGCTTACTTTGAGGTCTCAAATGTAGCTATTTATAATTATAATTTCCAACTGTTGAAAGAATACTTATTTAGATTTTTACTCACTCTTAGCCCGAAGCTTTTTTGGTTAATTGTTTCTCCGAGATTGTACGCATGTTTCCTTGGTAGCATACTTTTTTCACTATAGAGTCCCCTTGAGAACTTGTACGCTTTTAGTAATTAGTCTGAGTGATTATTTTTATTTGTGCATATTTGGCAATGAGGTGTGGTGGTACTTGTTTAACTAGACTAAATGGTATGAAACTGCAAGGCTACAGATTTCTCTTTCGTTGGTCACATTTGTCATCATGTGTACTCTTTTTCTTTGTGACGTAGAATAAAAATATTTTTACTGCTTTGTGAATGTCTTGAAAGTGTTCTTGGTTTGTTCCTGAAGGTTTGTTCTGATGTTTCTCCAACTGTCGTTGTCACCAAGTCATCGAAGAGATCGAAATGAGATACTAAAGATGCACTAGTGTTAGTGAAGAGGAAAAGGAGAACAAAACAGGAGACAGCTATTTAGCTAGTCATTCATAACAAATTGACATAGATCTAGTCTCAGAAAAGCCTGGAAGCCGAGTGAAGATTTGAAAGATTTGAGCTGGTTTATGAAGACTAGTTATAATTGACGGGGTCAAATAATAATCGTTGAACTTGAAAACCTTAACTACGAGGAAGCTAGTTGTGGTTGCTTATAAGTTCTTTCTTCCCTTAAAATTATTCTTGTTTGGTTTTGTTTAGGCACGCATTATTGTACCATGTGCAAGTGTTCTAATTCTTTTGTTATAAACCAAGAACTTCATAAATGATTGCACAAGAATTTTCCTTTACCGTCATGGTTTAGCACCTATGGTGAGGTTGAATTTAAGTTATCCACGAAGCATGGACCTCCTCCCAATGGAATATATTATTTAGCATGTCATACTTACCCGTAGCTCAAGTATTTGGGTAATCTGTAAGAAGCTTTCCATTGGAGCCAAATTTTACAATACCAAATCACACCAAACCAACTAAGTACCTATGGTGAGGTTGAATTTAAGCTGTCCAGGAAGCAGAGACCTCCTCCCAATGGAATACATTATTTAGCATGTCATATTTACCCGTAACTCAAGTATTTGGGTAAATCTGTAAAAAACTTCCTTTTGGACCCAAATTTTACAATACCAAATCACACCAAACCAAATAACTACCTACAAGCAGGGACCTCCTCCTAATGGAATACATTATTTAGCATGTCATACTTAATCGTAGCTCAAGTATTTGGGTATATTTGTAAGAAGCTTCCCATTGAACCCAAATTTTACAATACCAAATCATACCAAACCAACTAAGTACTTATGGTGACGTTGAATTTAAGTTGTTGATGAAGCAGGGACCTCCTCCTAATAGAATACATTATTTAGCATGTCATACTTACCCGTAACTCAAGTATTTGGGTAAATCTGTATGAAGCTTCCATTGGATATGTCTGACATGGCTCCTTGCTCTCACTCCATTGTTTTATTTTTCATTGCAGAGGAAGAATTTGAGATCCCTATTCACGGGGTTGGTTCTATACTCAACTATGATGGGAAGACGAAAGAAAGAAATGCATTCTTTAGTTCAAACTTATTAGCTCTTGCACTTCATGACCTCTCCCTACACTATATAATACTCCTATAAATTATCTAAAATTAGCAATAAAAATATTTTCGTAACTTTCTTTTAAATATTACATAATTTCTATTTTTAGTGCATCAAATCAGGAATTAACTTGCCCAAGAAAAATTAGGCTTTTCTTGACTTGAGTTTTTGTCAATTAACTATGGAGATAAATTTCTCTTTTTTAACTAAATGGGAGGAGATGATGAACTGCTTTCATGCAATTAGAATGAGGTGTGCAATTTATGTGCTTCAGATTATATATGGCCCTCATTGCAGATAGCTTATGAGCTTATCTCATGTGGGCCTTGATGAATCAAGTCATTGGGCAAGCTTGCATCAATCTGCCTTGTTTAGTTGAGAGTCCTGCAATTCAGCCGTTAAAATTATATTTTTTGATTATTTTATTTATTGTATGTAGATTTTTAAAATAATTTTTTGTTACATACTACTTTTATTTAGTTTTTTAAAATTAATTTGTCCACATTTTTTTCAAAGATATAATGATTTTTGTTAAAAAATATTAGTTAAAACTGGAGGCTTGACTATTCAAAAAACTTTACTCAATTAAAGAGTTATCATTTTTTAAATTTAAAAAATATTAGAAAAATTATATATTTAAATATATTTCTATATCAGCGATAATTTTAATGTATTGAAATACAAGTAACCTATAAATATACAATAATACAAATTTTATTTATTTTTAAATATTGACCAAGAATTAATTTATAAATCTATTTTTTAACATTTGGTTATTTTAGTTACGTCTTATTTCGACTTATTGATCCTAATACTTCATAAAATATGTTATCCTATTTTTAAATGTAGCGACTGAGAATCTCGCGACGTGATTAAATGAATAAAGTATAGTTTTGTGCTGTAATTATGAATTTACGTGAATAAATAAAAGGTTAAATGATTTTGTGGTTAATTGTCATTGTTTTATAATAGTAACTGAGAACGTAACGTAACTCGTTCCAGTTTGATGAGTCAGCTGAGGAATTAAGCTGTGTCGTCGGGCCGTCAAGTTGAACGAAACTTGAAATAAAAAGGGATTTAAAGTGTTTAAGAACATGAATGTGAAATATATTTGATGATATTGTGTATTTGCATGTTGATTAATGTGTGCATGTTCAAATTTGAGATTTGTCGAATTTTAAATATTTATAAAAAGGATTTATAAGGATTTTATTGATCTTTAAACATTTTTATAAAATTATAGAAATGTGATCGAGGTGCGAGATTTATTTTATTGTCCTTAAAATAGTCCAAGGGACATTTTAAAAATAGAAGTTGGATTTATTTTGATGTTTTGATATTTTAAAATAATTTTATGAAGTTTACTTCTATTATTTGGATTTATTTGTAAAATCCATATTAAATAATCCATTTGTGCAATAATTTATTTAAAAATAAGAGAAGAGCTAGTTTTGTGTTTTATTATTATAAATATGAAAGCTAAGTTAGTTGTGAATAATGTGGACATAAATTACATTATTTTAATTAGATTATAAATCAAAAATAGAAAAAAGAAAGAAGGGATTTTGTTAATTACTAAATTCCCCTAAAATGTTCTATTTATACTCCCTCCTCTTCCCCCTTTTCTTTCTTTCTCTTCACCGTCTTTCTTCTCTCTCTCTCGAACTCTCTTTTCCTCTCTCTCTCTCTCTCTCTCTCTCTCTCGGTAATCTCTCCCGCCCGCACACTCTCTCCAATTCCTTCCTTAAACTCAATTTTAGTTCAAGAATTGAGCTCCCTATATCTTATATATATACATACAAGTTTGCATGTGTGTGTGTGTCGGCGATCGATTGGAGATGAAGCTCTCGGTTCTTGTTTTAATTCGGTTTTTGGTTGAATTCTTGCAGAAAAACGATGTTGAATGTTTGCATGTCAATTTGTTGTGAGTATTGTTTGATAAATCGTTGAGGTTTCGAGTTGGGGGCCGATTTTTGGCAACCCCGAACCTTTGCACCCACCGGTGATGAACTCCGATGGTGAGCTATGATGTATTAACTGAGCTCCAAAGGTCCTTAAACTCAATTTTGATATTTGCATGTTTAGATTTTTAAAGCTCGAATATTGTTCTTGGTTTTTAACGAATTTAGTACAAAAATTTGTTGATAAACTTGGAAGAATTGTTGAATGTTGAAAGTTGGGTTTGGATAAGAATGGATTAGGATATAAAGAATAAAAATGGTGCATGCATGATAGGTTTTGTTTAAGTTCGAGTTTGGTTTCGGTTTTTATTGAAAAGAAAATGGTTTAAAAGTTGTTTCTTGTTAGAATTTGATTTAAGTTAGGTTGAATTTGTGAAATTAACTTTGCATGTTAATTTGGGGAGTCGCATATCGTTTTGGATAGATTGAGGCCGAATGATGCTTTAGTTTGTAAGAAAGAAATGGATCAAATTATTTGATTAATTGATAAGAATCGTAATTTTGATAACTTGGTGTTTGTAATTCGATTTTGATGCATGTGGATGACTTGTTTGATTCGAATTTCGTGATATAAATGGATGTTATAAAATTGATCATTAAGTTTAAGTCGTAATAAGGTTCGAGTGTAAATTTAGAAATATGCATGTAAGGTTAAGTGGTTGCATGTTGGGTTATTAAAGAATTACTTGGTTTTACTATGTAGTTTTGGTTCGAATTTTTGGATAAGAAAGAAAGGAATGAGTTATTTTGTTGTCGAGTTATACGAATTGCGATTATTTGCTAAAGTATAGATCTTTAGGTATAAAAGTATATTTTACTATGTGTTATGAGAGTATATTGTGATTATACTTAAGTATACAAGTTAACTGTTATCGCGAATTGGGGTAATCGTTAGGCGTTCTGAGAAACGTCGAGTGTTGAGTAAGTTGCTAATTAGGGATTCTGTTTTGGATTGTAGATTCGGTTAGTGGAGGCATTCATGCTAGTAAAGGGAAGGATATCTTAGGTGGCAGTAGCTCGTATACCGTCAAGCAGGAAAGATATTTGAGGCAAGTAACTATGCCTTCTCTTATGAATTGATTATAGAGAGGATATTGTCAATGCCATGATAAAGTAGTGATTCTTTATAACAATTGTGATAAACATGTTATTGATTTTGAGAAACCCTGATATTGTTCTTTGTAACAACTTGTTATCAATCCCTATTGATCCTTTATAATAACCCTATTGATCCTGACATTTATTACCTCACTCTATCACTTTGCTATCTTTTGATCTAGTAAACGTAAGAGAACCTTTATGAATCCCCTTACATAATATTTTGATTAACCAGGATTCTTCGATAACCCGTATACTTTGTTTTGTATTGATCTTTGGAACTATTCTGATCCCGAACTAGTATACCCTGTTTATCATTTGATCAAGATCTTTAGTATTGATCACAAAGGTTTTTCAAACAAATTCCTGATGGATTGGATAGAGACGTAAGAGACTAGTGGGACTAGTCCGGTCACATAAGAGGCTAGCGGGGCTAGTCCACTATTTAATAGATGGATATTCCAATCAAGGGTTCCTTTATGTTATATAAATGAAAAAATGAATATAATCTTTAAAGAATTTGCTTCTTTTAAATCAAATGAAATGATTTGTATCTTCGTTAAAATGTGAAACTTGTGAACCCTGTCACTTTATTTAGTTGTTGAATCTCGAAGCTTGAATAATTGATTCTTTCAATTGAGAAACTCTTTCAGAGTCCTGCTAATGATTTGTGATAAATGTCGGCTTTCTCCCGATCTTGAGCCTAGAATCCTGAAAGCCCGAAACCTTTTTCATAACCTTTACTTAGCCAATAAACTGCCACCTAGAGATGCAAGTAGAATGCCTCAGATGTTGATAATTATTGTTGCATTATAGAACTGTTTATATAGGTACTTGCTGAGCTTCTGTGCTCATTTACTTCGCTTTGATCTAACCATGGAAGTTAAGCAAGAAGATGGTCAGACTTAGGCGCACCGCTTGCAAGAGCGTTCCTGGAGGTCCCTACCGTGTTGTAAGTTTCCAGATGCCAGAGCTGGTAGTTGTTGTGTGTGTGAGCAAGCATGTTAATTGGAAGGTCTATTCAAGTTGGTTCAGATACAATGGGTTATCTGTCGGTTCCATGTCGGAATTGAAAGAATTTAAACTTAATTATATTTTGGGTTGTAATATATTTATCCTGGTTGGTAGTTGTAATCTTGTCTCAAAGTTAATCATGTTTAGATCCTGTTATTATTTAATCGGGGTTTATTATATATGTTATTATTATATTAGTTTAATGGTGTGTGGGTTCTCATTTTCTAACCCCGAGATTGAGGGCGTAACATTAAACATCATAAATAATTATGAAAATATATTTAAATTCATCTGGTTATAATTGTAAAACAATCAATATACTTATATAAAAAAGAAGATGGAGGCGTTTTGGTGGAAACTCTCAAATCGTCTCATTTTATTATTCTAACTTTCTAAATTTTTTATGTTAATAGATATAAAAAACTACAATTACTTTATTGATATGTATAGAAAATATATCTTATAAACACGTTAAATGTCGCATAAATACTCTTGGATTCTTGTTCAAAACCCAATAAAAACTAGGTTGATCAAGACCTGTCACGAACTAAATACGGCCCAAGTCATCAAGACCCACGAGTCAAGGTCGTCAAGACCCACGAGCAGAAGTCGTCAAGGTCCACAAACAGTAGTTGTTCATGGACTAGGCCCAATACGGCTAAAAGGCCAAATATATGATGTCCAACATGGACACTAACTCCTACAAGGAAGGATCTAGAATTGCTTACCTTAAAGGAGTCCTAATTACCTTCTAAGTTGGAGACTTGTCCACCAAGTCACCCAACGCGAGTCTAACCTTAAACTCACCTCTATATAAAGGGCTCTACCCCTCTAACTAGAACTACATTTTTGGCTTGATTCTCTACAACACAAAGATACATAGGCATCTTGCGAGGATAGCCAGTCCACGACCGCTAGCGCAACCATTAAAGTTTGAATCTCACAAGCCCTAGTGTTAAATACTAACGAAACCCTAGTTTTTATTCCACAACATTTGGCTCTGTCTGTGGGAAGACAAAAATAACCATGGTACTCACATGGAGTAGAAGTAGTGATGGAACTGGTGCAATCCCTACAAGGACACTCTCGTCCTCCATTGAGATCCCAACACACTCAACTTATGCTACTCAGGGTGGAGGAAATCCAGTGGGGACTATTAACGCCCAAACTCAAAGGACGAATCCCATAATCCAAGACCCACCTCAAGGGGCGAATCCCCCTGCTCTTTAAGGGACGAATCCCCCTCTTCGACGGTTGCAGGCGTCATTGGGCACCCAGCCCGTCAGGTATGAGTACTCAACTGTTGTTGTAATATCTGGGATATAGCGTGTATTTATTTTTGTCAATAAATAAATATTATGTGATTATTATATGAATTTTTGGTGAATTATGTGTTAATTGGTATCCATGTTTGATGTTTGTATGTGATAAAATTTGCGAATTTTAATTTTTATATGTCTAAAATAAATTATATATTATTTTGATATTTTTCTATTAATTTATATGTTGTTATATGATTTTATAAAGGATTTATATATTTAATAAATTATTTTTCAGATTAATTATAAATTATTTTGAATAATCGGGAATCGTCCAACTTCAACGGTTTTTACGTCTTTACTACCCGGAAGTCTCGGGAAAACTTTTTTCTAACCAAATTTGATTATTCCGAGCATTTTCCGTGTTTTGACTTTTTTGATCCGGAATACGGTTTTACCTGTACGGTTCCCGGTACAAATTTTACGATACTATTTTCGTTTTGGTAAACCGATAAAACCCGTATTTTTGAGAAACTGGATATTTTAATTAAACTATATTATCTTCTACTAATTCGTGTAACCAAAGCGCTGAGACCAAGACTGTATTTACAAAAAGCTCGGTTTTGATATATATCCTAAAATCGGTACCGAATTGGATTAGTTTTATTAATACTTAGCGATTAAGTATTCTATTTTTATATCCGGTATGATCCAACAAGGTACCAATATTCCGTAAATATAAATAGCCAATACAGTATCTTATTTTGTACAGATAAACACAAATAATCAGTAAAATTATATAATTATCCAGAGAAAACAGTATTATTCATTGTGTTCTTCATAATCAAACGAGGATTCAAAGGCGTTATCGAACTCTGATTTTAGCCTGTGAGTAGTCGAATCGAAGCTCGTGACAAGTAAAATCAAGTTCTTCAATCTATTCAACTCCAGATTCAAGTGGTATTTTTCTATATTTTATTTAAATTAGAATTTAATTATGATTAACTTATGACTTTTTGATTTTGAATTTGTTTATGTGTTTTGATGATTGCATGTTGTAGATCATGAAATTCTGGTCAATTTGGTATATTATATGTTGAATTTTGAGTTCAATAACGTAAAGAAATTTGTGTTTAATTTTGTGATTTAAGAAATTAGGGTTTTTAAAAACTTTGAATGTTCTTGAAGAAATTCAATTGAAATTAGGGGTTTCATTTACAATGATTCTGGGTTAAAAAGAGTTGTACCAACTCGTAGATCATGTAAAAACAAATTGATTCATGAATATAGTTTTGATGTTGGACCTCTGAATCAAACTTGCCGAAAAACGCAAGGCTATTGCGGCGAAAACTTTGGTTGGTGTTTCCGGCCATTTGACGAGGTTTTGAATGTTATAAATTAGTCTATCATGTTTCAGGATAGTTAGAGATTAATTCTCGTGAGTTTGGAGTCGTTTTGGGCGTGTGTGTGAGGTGGTCAGAAAGTTTGGTTGCCGTTAATGGCGACTGGCCGGCGGCACGGTGGCCGGGGAAGGTGACAAGGGAAAAATTGCAGTTTAACCCCCCGTAGTTTACAAACTTTACAAATTCGGTATTTCTATTTTAAAAACTTTTAAAAACTGTATTCTCTATATATTCTAATTTCAAAAATTATTTATAATATTTAAAATTCCAAAAATCATTATTTTAATTTCAAAAATTCATTTTTAATTCAAAAATAAATATGAATTATTTAATTAATTAATTTTAATTAATAATTAATTATTTAATTGGTCAATTAATTTAAATATTAATTGATTAATTGTTTTATTTAATTATTAATTATATTTTTGATTTAAAAATTCCGAAATATAGTTTCGAGCTTTAAAATATTTTTCTAAATTATGGTTAAGGCTCGATAAATATTATTAAATGATTTTAAAGTCAGATTCGTGTATTCGAACCTTGTTAATTATTTGTAAAATGATTCTGGTACCCTTTTTAATTCCGAAAAATGTTCATAAGTACGTATTAAATACCTGAAAAATCATTTCAACCCTAAACTTTCTTTGAAAAATTATTTTTATCGAATACCTTGCGTGATATGTGTTATGTGCTATCTAATTAATGTGTTTTATGCCTATGTATTTATTGTTTGACTGTTTTGGTTATAACTTTCAATCCATTAATCGGATTTGGGTGAAACGAAAGGTAGATAAAAGCTTATGACGTCTATGCGACGATTAGAATAATATGAGATTAAGTATTGATAGATACTTGTGATGCCTAGTAGAGGAAACGAGGCATAAAAGAAGAAAGCAAGGGATCAGTAAATATAACTGAGGCGTAGAAAAAGAAAGCACGTGATCAGTGAGTAGAAGCGAGTCATAGAAAAAGAAGACAATTGGTTGTTGAGTAGAACCATTAGATGAGTGCAAGTAAAGTTGGAAATCATTTATGATAAGGCAAGTGTTCTTAAACCTTCTTGAGATATATTGAAAGTATACCCTGATGTTCATATTTTATATTGCAAGTGCTTTAAATATACCTGAGATATGCCCAATGTTAGCATGTGATAGTTGAATTACTTAGCCCTAAACTTTGATCGAAACAGTTGATACTCGAACTGTAGGCCGTATTCATTGTGAACCATTGATTATTGAATCCCCAAATACTAAACCACATAAATACGATACTACTCCACAAATACATTCACACTATCTACCAAATACTAAAACAGAACTGCTTAATCATACAGTAACTTATACATTCTATAATACCGTGTGACATCAGATAACCAAATCTTGTGTAACCGTTAAACCATTGTTCATTTATTAACTGATTCTTGTACAGGATTGAGGCCATTTTTCATACCTATGTTGATATACCTTTATGATACTCATGAATTGCATTATACTTTGAAACAAATGTCTTATCAATGTTCATTATGACTCTGTTTTATTGAATTACAATGTTTATCATATTAAATTGTTTTAGAATTGGATAGTTTTTTATGTGTGGACCAGATTTGTTGTCAGACCAGATTGGTGGTCATATTAGTCCAATGTGTGCCTTGGATCCAGTTTATAGAGTAGAATTGCGTGCCTTGCTCGTGGTTAGGGCGTGACTGATCAGCAGCCAAACCTTGATTTTAAAATTTATAATGAATATCCAATTCTAATAATTATTTGACAAGGAACTTGATTCTTAAAATCATTTCAATTGATCATTGTTTAACCTCAGTTATTGTCATTATAACTTGCTGAGCTAGTTAGCTTACTCTTGAGAATCTGTTATGTTTGACAACCAATTTTTAAAACTTATATTACTTAAAGAACTTTTAGAAATTTTATTAAGAAAATCTCTTTCAAAAACTTGTTTAAAATTTTAAAAATCATACATCTTGTCGTCATTACTATATGAATTGGTTGTTGTCCTCCTTAACCATAACAAGGTACCAAATTAAAGAAATAATCACATAAGGGTTCATCCACTTCATTCGATCTTCTACCCCTCATTGGGTCCATTTTACCTTCATTAGTCGACGAAATCTTCAGTTATCAATGCATACTATCTTATTCGTAACTACACTTAAAAGCTGCCATCTAGTACTACCGGTAATACTCACATCATCAGTTTTGATATCGTTAAGTACAACTGGTCTATCCAATAGTCAGTAAGTCTATTCTATATAAAAAACAAAAGTCTTCTGGTATCACACCATATCACTACTATATATATAACCTTTATCATAACACCATCATCTAGCTCCAAGGAAACTCTGGATCTCTAATCTCCTTAAACTCCTTCAAAACCCATCTAGCCCATTCCACAAGATAATCAGGGGTTGCATGCTCACCAGTGGCTCCATATAACCTGGCAGCAGCTATCTTCTAGAATACATGAATCCTCTCTAATCTCCTTCTCACATTTATCAGTATCTCTAGTGCTCACAATATGTTATAGCTCTCGAATCTATCCTCGCATATAATGTTACTCCATAAGACATGTCTCAAACTGATGGTATGGAATATGGTGTGGGGTAAACTAAAAAGATAAACTTGCAACTACATGTCCGGTAGAAGCAAAATCAACATGCGGGGTCCTCAAATTGGTGGTCTCACATCAGGGGGTGGTGGAATAGCTCGAAGAAGTGATGCTGTCACAACAGGAGGTAATATAACTAACATTGGTGGAAGAATAAAATATGGATCAGATCTAGGTGGGGGTGATGGTCCACGAACAAAAGGCTCCGAATATTCAGATGGTACAAGGACAATAGGATCTACCATCGCCACTATCTGAAAATCAACTCCGCAAGATAAGAATCTCGAATCACTGCATGAATCATACCGAAAACCTATTATAAGATCGCACTCTACCTCTCTATGTCCTATCTTTCTATTTCTTATTCCTAATCCTAACCCTCTACCCAATCCCGATAATATAGGCTTGTTTCAGTGACTTATAACATGTAGCTCTAATACCAAACCTGTGACGCCCTCCAAACCCAGGTCAGAAGTTTGGGGTGCACAACACACACAAATACAATATATAAATCTGTATATGAAATATTATAAGAAATAACCCTTCTTTACACAACCACGGATCGCAACAGGTTAAAGTGTGAAAACAAAGCCACAACCTTAACTTTTATTACATCGTATCAAATCCCAACTAGTTTAACTTACAACTGATAATGAAATTATTCTTACAAGTATACATAACTCAAAACTAAACATAAATCTCCTGCTAGCTCGATCCAACTCAACCTGGAATCCTAGCTCGCATACTGGACTGGGGATCTTTGCTACCAACCATTTCCTTTTTAACTGTAGAACTGCCCACCTTACTACATATTGTGACAGTGACTGGGTTAGCTGTCCTAACACCAGAAAATCAACTTCTGGATATTGTGTGTTGCTGGGAACTTCGCCTATCTCGTGGAAGACCAAAAAGCAGTCTATAGTTGCTCGCTCAACAGCGGAGATGGAGTATAGAGCCATGAAATTGACCTTTATGAAGTGACTTGGCTCAGCAGCTTATTGAAGGATATGGGATTATCATACTTACCTCCAACAATCAATAAAAGTGATAATCAAGCGACATTGTCCATTGCAGCGAACCCGGTCCTCAATGAACGAACCAAACATATTGAAATCGACTGCCATTTTATTAAGGCATGATTACGACAACTCATGTGCCATCTCATCTTTAACTTGTAGACATTCTCACAAAGCCTCTCCTAGTGAAGCAATACAATTTCCTTCTTCGCAAAATTGGTCGGCTTCAACCTCCACTCCACTTGAGGGGGGTATTGAAGTTATCCTTACTTAATCCTGTTTAGTTTCAATAAACCAGTAATGTAATGTGCATCATGGCAGTGTGTATTACTATTGATGTGCCTGTCTTAGTGTAATATTGGGACCATGTCTTTGTCTTACTAGTAGTACTGTCCAAGTATTTACGGCTGTTCTGATATAGGACATTATAGTCTTTTCCTTTCTAGTTTGTTAGTAGTACTGGTATTCTGAGAGATTTAAAGGACCTAGTATGCAGGTTTATGGACTCAATGTGTGTATTACATTATTGAGTAAAATACAGTTTGGCACATTCTCTCATCCTATCTTTTCGTTATTTTGGTCTCTTCAAGCGGTATGGCAGCGGTCCATGGGGGCATTTAGCAGGAAACCCGATGTTCATCCTACAACTGTTGATCTGAAAGGAAAATCATATCAGTATGTCATCTTGTGTTATTATCTCGAAAGTCTTTCTTAATAATGATTGAAAACTCCAGTGAAGGGGGGGGGGGCTCCTTCCGATATCGTGCCTGGACCTTCTTTCGGTGGATGAGGTGTAGCTGCAGTGGGGTATCTGCAAAACAACACTGGAGGGGGGTTTGAGCCTTGCGGCGCCTCCGGTGTGAGAGTAAGAACTCGCTGGGGAAGATGAAGATAGATAGATAAGGGAGGTGATTGTGTGTGTACGCTTGTGTGTAAGAGAGTGTGTGTATAAAATGTGTCTAACCCTTAAACCCTTTCTCTTTGGGGAATTTATAGCCCAAAGGTAGGGTTTAGGGGTTGGTAGCTTTAGATCAGGGTCGTTCGTTGTTGAAGGAGGAGGACGCCTGACTTGGGTGGGTTGCATACACGTGTCGGGTAAGGACCACCTTTAGGATGCACCAAAGATATGCTGACACAGATGTTAGTTGTTAATAGCTGTCACCGTCACGTGCCCACGTGCCCTTCCTTGGCGGTTTGTGGGGTATGCATGTGCTTGTTGGGACCCCCCTCGGGTCTGCCCTAGCTGGGTTGGATTCTAGATGGGAGGTGATCCTAGTCCTAGGTTGGCCCTGAGTCTGGGTCTCTCCACTTGGCTGTGTTGGGTGAGGGCGGTCTTTGTCGATCAACTGAGCCTGCATCATCCTAGATCTGGGTTGGGCTCTAGCTGGGTTGCTTATACCCTATCAATGATTATGTATATTCAGAATTTTGACATAAAATCTTTTCTTTCAGGACATGATAATAGTAGATTAAATGGTTCATTACCACCTTTAATAATTGTTCTCCTACCACTGCTAAGTAACTAGATGGTGCAGGTTGTTAAGTCAAAATGCGACGAAGTTGCTACTGAGGACATTTATAGGAATCCAGGACCCCTTCAGTTTGATGGTCCTGGAGCTCATGCAAAGGCCGTGACTCTGTGTGTTGAGGATCAGGATTATCTGGGTCGTACCTTCCCTTGTTATCCATCATTGCATGTGTGTGTGTGTATTTTTAATGGATCGATTAAGACTTTAATTAATTTATATTTAATTTGTTGGAAATGGACTTCAAAATAATTTAAAGACTCCATCTGAGTTCAGATCATATATGTGCATCAGGAGAATAAGAGTTAGAAGTAGATCTATCATTTCCTTTGGACTTGATTAAACCCTATGCCAGATCAATACATTGTTCATATCATTAATAGCATTATCATGTCTATGTTGACAAGTGCAGACTATCGTGAAACCAGGATTTTGACAAGAAGTTCTGAAAGCAGCATTGAGTGCCATGGTTGTTGTAGATGCAAACAGTACTTGCTCTGCATCAAAATATTGCTATGAGGCATTTTTCTGATTTGCCTGTTGGAGAGTGATTCAAAAACCAGCTAAGTTAGATGAGCACGTCAGAGGGGGCAGTACATATGTTCCAATATTTTCTCTTTTGCAGTTTCATTTTAGATTGTAACTGGTAGCAGTTTCTTTTAGCATATTAGGCATAGTGGATTGCTAGTTTTTCTCCATTATCTGGTAGTTGCATTGTGGGAGGTAAAGCCTGTATATAAGGGCTTGTTGCACATCTTTTTTTTTATACTGAATCAAAGTTTCATTCTTGTAATTTACTAGTATTTAATTATGCTCATTATCTATAATAAAAATCCAACATTGTGGTATCAGACCAAGGTTCGATTAAGAAGTTGGGCGACATCAATTATGGTTGATAGTTCAGAGAACATCTCGCATGCAATGATTCCACAATTCTCAGGAGAAAGTTACGACTTTTGGAGCATAAAAATGAGGACATTATTCAAGTCAATGGAGCTATGGAATCTTGTTGAGAAAGGATACTCGGACCGAGATAATAATGCAGAAAGATTGAGGGAAAACAAGAAAAAGGATACTAAGGCTTTGTTTTTCATTCAGCAAGCAATGCACGAGACAATCTTTTCAAGAATCGCGTCAGCAGCAAAGGCGAAGGAGGCTTGAGACATCTTGAAGACTGAATTCCAAGGATCAACCAAGGTGATTGAAGTTAAGATACAAATTCTTAGTCGAGACTTTGAGACCTTGTTAATGAAGGAAGGAGAACCAGTTCAGGATTTTCTCAGTAGGGTCTCTGGAATTGTTAGTCAGATGAGGGCATTAGGTGAAGCGGTTCTCGACAAAAAAAATCATTTGTAAAGTACTGAGGAGCCTACCACAAAAATTTGACTCTGTTGTCTCAGCAATAGAAGAATCAAAGGATCTATCCACTTACTCATTTGATGAGTTGAAGGGTTCACTACTTACACATGAATCAAGGCTTCGTAGAACTGAGGAGAAAGTTGAGGACAAAGCATTTCATGTCGTAGGAGAGAATTACAATCAACGAGAAAGTGCAGGCAGGGGACGTGGACACATGTATCGTGGAAGAGGTGGTAGGGGCAGAGGACAAAGGCAATCAGTCCAATGCCATTATTGTAAAAGATATGGACATTTCATGGAGAATTATTGGAAGACAGACAACCAAGCAAGCTATTTTAAAAAAGAGATTGAGGATCAAGAATAAGAAGTAAAGTTATTCATGGCAAAGATTGATGATACAAAGCTTGCTGATGATGTTTGGTTCCTGGACAGCGGGTGTTCCAATCATATGACTGGCGTGAAAGTTATGTTCACAGAATTAGATGAGAATTGCAATGTCAAAGTACGACTCAGGGACAACAAGCTTATCCAAGTGGCGGGCAAAGGTACCGTAGGAATCAATGGCAACGGTATGACTAAATTTTTGAATGATGTCTATTATGTTCCTAGTTTATCTCAAAATTTGCTAAGTGTTGGACAACTTATGACATCTGGGTACTCAATTATATTTGATGACGGGACATGTGTACTTAAAGAAAAACACTCTGCAAAAATTATAGCTAATATTCCCATGGCTCAAAACAAACTCTTCCCACTTGTGGTGTCAAATATAGAAAAGTATGCTCTTACTGTTAAAGAAGATAATGAGTCAAGGTTATGGCACCTAAGGTATGGACACCTGAATGTAAATGGTCTAAAATTATTGAGCCAACGAGGAATGGTTTCTGGTCTTCCAAAAATTGAGGCTATAAATTTGTGTGAGAGCTGTGTACTTGGTAAGCAATCTCGAAAATCATTCCATGTAGGAAATTCTTGGCGTGCATCTAAATGCCTTGATCTTGTGCATGCTGATTTGTGTGGTCCAATGAAAACAATGTCACTAGGGGATCTCGTTACTTCTTATTATTCACTGATGATTATAGTCGCATGAGTTGGGTATTTTTCTTGCAATTAAAGTCGGAGACATTTGAGGCCTTCAAAAATTTAAGGCATTTGTTGAAAAACAAAGTAGCAGAGCCCTGAAAGTACTACGCACAGATAGGGGTGGTGAGGTTTTATCAAAGGAGTTCACAAGCTTTTGTGAAAAAGAAGGAATCCATAGAGAATTATCAGCCCCATATACACCTGGGCAAAATGGGGTGGCAGAACGCAAAAATCGTACGGTTGTGGAGATGTCCGGAAGTTTGATGAACTCAAGGGGTCTTCCTAAGGAATTCTGGGCAGAAGCTATTGCAACAACAATATATCTCCTAAATCTTTCACCAACAAAAGCTGTACTAGACAGGACTCCATATGAAGCCTGGAGCGGAAAGAAGCCTTCAGTGAGCCATCTTAAGGTCTTTGGTTGTATTGCCTATGCCATGATTGATTCATGTAAACGTAGTAAGCTTGATGAGAAATCGGTTAAGTGTATCCTTGTTGGTTATTGTCCACAATCTAAAGCTTACTGTCTCTACAATCCAAGTAAGATAGAGATTCTCATAAGCCGGAATGTCATCTTTAATGAAGAAGAAGGTTGGAGATGGGAAGAGGCTTCAGATGGTACCAAAATTGACATGCCAATTGCATATGAAGATCCCCAGATTGTGAATACAGGAGAGTCTCACAAGTGACCACCTCTTCTTCCACATATCATGAAGGCGGGGCTGAGGATACTCCCACCAAGTTCAGGTCTTTAAATGATATCTACGAGGAGACTCTTGCATTATTTATAGCTGATCCCATTACTTTTAATGAAGCAAACACAAAGGAAGAGTGGCGTAATGCAATGAAGGAAGAAATCTCAGCAATTCAGAAAAACTCAACATGGAAACTTGTGGACCTGCCTCCTGGTAAAAATGTTGTAGGGTTAAAATGGCTATATAAGACCAAATACCATGCTGACGGAAGCATCCATAAATATAAAGCACGCCTTGTAGCAAAGGGTTACTCTCAACAGCATGGCATTGATTACGAGAAAATATTTTCCCCTGTTGCAAGATTTCATACTGTGACAATTCTTCTTGCTTTAGCTGCATATAAATATTGGAATGTCTATCAATTTGATGTAAAGTCAGTGTTTCTCAATTGAGATTTAAAGGAGGAAGTTTACGTATGTCAACCAGAAGATTTTATGGTCAAAGGTGAAGATCATAAGGTGTACAGGCTCCGCAAAGCTCTTTATGGATTAAAACAAACTAACAGAACCTGGTACGATAAGATCAACTCATATCTCCTTGCTACTAGATTCAATAGAAGCCTGCATGAGCCAAACCTCTACATTAAAAGGTGTGGCGACGAGATTCTCTTGGTTTCTGTCTATGTAGATGACATAATTTACATGGGATCATCACCTTTACTCATCTGTGAATTCAAGGAAAGCATGGAAAAGGAGTTTGAAATGTCTGATCTTGGTTTGCTGCACTACTTTCTTGGTCTTGAAGTGAAACAAACAGGGAATGGAATTTTTGTATGCCAAAAGAAGTATGCTACTGATCTGCTCAAAAGGTTCAACATGTTGAATTGCAAGGTTACAGCAACACCAATGAATACGGGTGAGAAATTACGAATGGAAGATACCACGGAGCCAACTGATGCTAATTATTTCAGAAGCTTAGTTGGCGGGTTAATTTATTTAACACACACAAGACCAGACATTGCCTTCGCTGTTGGAGTTATTTCAAGATTTATGCATTCTCCCACTAAACATCATTTAGGAGCTGCAAAACGAGTACTGAGGTATGTTGAAGGGACTAAGAATTTTGGGTTATGGTTCCGTCGGATTGCAAACTTTAGACTTGAAGGGTTCACGGACACTGAATGGGCTGGTTGCTTGGACGATAGAAAGAGTACATCTGGATACGTGTTTAATTTTGGAACTACTGTTGTGTGCTGGAGCTCAAAGAAACAACCAACAACTGCATTGTCATCTTCACAGGCAGAATTTGTAGCAGCTAGCTCTGGGACATGCCACTCAATATGGATGAGGTACATCCTAGAAGAAATCTATCAAGCACAAGATGGAGCAACTATTATCTATTGCGATAACAAGGCTGCAATACAGATGACCAGGAATCCAGTGTACCATGGAAGGACTAAGCATGTGGATATAAATGTGAATTATGTGAGGGATCTGGTGGCTGAAGAACAAGTGGTCTTGGAACACAAATGAACAAGTAGCTGATATTCTTACCAAAAGTGTAATAACCCCCAAAATTTTCAACTTTTTATAACCCTTATGAATAGTGTTTTAGCTGAATGAGAAAACTTTTCATGCCACACTATGTAGGGGTTCTGTTATGGATATTCTGAGATTTTATTAGTACTCTACATGGTATATAAATGTATGTAAAGATCGTCAGAATCCAATACCGAACACTTTGATTTTTCCTGGAAATCCACTAGATACGGAAAGAATTGAGTATAAGGTAACAGGATAAAAAGGATTAAATTAAAGGATTATAAGAGAGGATCATAAAAGGAATATAATATATTGAGAAAGTTTAAGGGAACCTAAGTAATAAGATCCCGGGTATGATCCCTCAAACGATAAACGAAAATGAAAGTTAAGCGAACCGTATAACAGATCAGCGGTCATTAGGCAAACAATTAGGAAGTTAATCAAAGGGATTAAAGAGGATGATGTCACCCAACCAATGGGAAGAGGACAAGGAGGGGAAGATGACATCATAGCATGACATAAGCATGACATAAGAAGGAAGGAAATGTGGTGGATTGTTAACCACACAAAACCAAGGTTAAATTGGTAATTAACCAAAAACAAATCAAATATTCAACCAACCAAGCCAAACAAATCATTTCATCAAAACAAAAGAAATCTATTCTCTTCAACAAAATCTTGCTCTCGGCTTTTTCATTTTCAAGAAGCAAGAAATTTCAAAACTCAAGATCAAGGCTTCCTAAATTGGTAAGATAATTCCCTAATCATCCTTATGCATAGTTATGGCTATATCATGAGTTTAAGCACCCCATTCATTCTCAATCTTCTTCAATAAATCAATGAAGAAGACAATGAATAGTGATTTCAAAGTTTTTAACTTGAATTTTTCTTGTTTTCCTTTAAGATCCAAGCATCCCTAAGACTTCTCAAGGCTTCTTAAGGCTTCCTAGCTACTCCCACCACTTCAAGGAAGGTATATCATCTCCAAACCCTAGATTCCTTTGTATAATAAGATGATTTTGATTATTATGGTGATATAGTAGCTTAATGCTTGTGGTTTAGAGTTTGGGTTGGAGTGGTAGTGAAATAGAATGGTGAATCTTGTTGTTTTGGTTAAAAGAACTTAAGTATAGTTAAATTCAAGCTTAGGCATAAGTATAAATGTTAATATTGAATTGATTGGGGCTGTTATGATGTGATAAGGATGGACTTTGGTTGTATGAATGGGTTGAGGTTGAATTGTGATGGTTTTTGAATGGTTTAAATTTGGGAAATCGCGTAAACATAGCCGTCGTAATGTTCGATTTACTTTAGACTGCTTTTGTTCATAACATTAGGACCCGAGAACCCCCTGCTAGATGTTGACCATTTCCATGTTTAGATATTTCATGTTACGAGCTTCGTTTTGATATGTAGTTCGTTTGATTCCGATATACGGTTTAGGAGAAACGACCGTTTCAAGTAACGGCGTTTCACGAACGAAACTTTTCCCCTCGCCTTACTTTGAAACATAGGTTAAAGACCAAAAAGGGTTAATTAATGTATGAAACAATTATGGTAAGTGTGTTAGGCAGTTGGTAAGACACCCGCGAAAGAATCGCCTTAAAACCCATAATGGTTAATTTATTAAAAATGGTGGAGCCGAGGGTACTCGAGTGACTTAAGAGAATCAGTGAGCGCAAAATGAGCGTTAGAGTCTAAGTTGGTTAAAGTATAGATTTACAAGTGACTTTGGTTTAATTCCAACTTACTTGTTGTTTATAGGTTACCAGACTCGTCCCGAGCTTTTTATCACCCCCAGTCGTTCAGGCAAGTTTTCTATCCGTTATACTGTTGTTGTGATGTATACGCTTGTATATGCATTATCTTGTAGTAGATGCATGATGGTTATATTAGCAAATTCTTGCGATATATTGTAGCATGCTGATATGGTATATATATGCATGTCTGTTTCATATTCTTGCCATATATATATCTGTTGGTTCAGTTGATAATACATATGCTAGAGATAAGCGGTATTTGAGTTACCCTTAGTATAGGGGATAAAAAGGTGAACATATTTCTAAACCGGGAGTCGAGGATCCCGAGTAGATTTTGTATATATATATATATATTTTTTTTTTATATATATATATATGGTAATAGTTTTCAAAACTATTAATCGAATAAGGTTTATTCGATAACTTTATTTTATTAATGAATATTATCTTGAATATTCATTCGAGGACTTATGACTCCTTTATATTATTTATTGAATATTACTTGGATATTCATTTGAGGATGTATGACTCCTTTATTTTATTTAATGGATATTATTTATAATATTCATTCGAGGTATTATGACTCCGCTTATTATTTATTAATATTCTTTATTTATTAAAGAATAATGTTCGATAATCAAACTTACTTTTGATATTCAAATAAAGATATTACTTTCGTATAAGTATATCTTTGATTATTTACTATTCATTTCAAGTATAAGTTTTCCAACTTCTACCTCAATTACTCTTTATGGGAATATTATTTAAATAATAATATCCAGATATTTCTTTTTATTGAGACTGATTTACTTTATTAAATCAGCATTATTCCAAACACTCTTTAAAGTGTTTTCGAGTCTTTAAAATGATTTTTAAAAGTTAGAGCGGATCCCAAAACTCATTTTTATATTTAAGATCCTCCTTTCGAAGGGGATTTAAATACTCGCTCAAAACCTGAGGGATCCGGCTATGTGGTGTGTTTTATATTCGCAACAAGGTTGCTGTCTTGATAAAAGAGTTTTTGATTACTTACCCAATACTCGGGAAGTAAAATTCTTGGAACAAGTTAATCCATTAACTGGCATCGCCTAGGAAATATCGGTGAGTTTTCCTTTCCAACTAGATACGACTTCTTGGTGGAGCCGTATCAACAAGTTTCTACTTGGGGAAAGTGGGGACGAGCTTTACGTTTCAGAGTCATGGATTTCATCTGAACTAGGAGTGGCGTAAGTGGCCGAGTAGCGCCGGCCCAGCCGTATTATTATATTGGCCCAAATGGCCTGGAAGTTCCGCTAAGGCGGTCCATTCCTTAGGAGTTCAGTGTTCGGTTGACAAGTAAATCCGACAGGTTCTCCTCTACATGTAGAAAATGGTGGGGTTGAACTACTACGACTGATCATCGTAAGTGGTCTTCCTGGCGCGGCAAACTCCCGTAATGAGTTCATCATCCATTTGGATAATTCTGCAACACTACCCGTAGCATTTCGATCGAAAGGCTACTAATGGGTGGTTGCCGAAGCATTGACAGGGTCAAACAGTTTTATTGGTGTATCCATTGAATGAAGTATCCCGTAACTTCATTTCCTTTCAAAATATTTCAAAGATCAAATATTTTCAAGTTTTATTTGTGGTCTCATCTATGGGATGACCTCGTGAATCTTATTATACTTTGAACAGTAGTAGTTCAAGTAGATTTCTAAAAATGGTATAAGTATAGTGAAGTAATTGGTAACTTCATCTTCTTTTAAAACTTATATCTAGTAAGTAATTATCTTACACATGATAAAAGATTCTAGTAAGTATCCATTTAGATACTTGTATTATTGTTATCGCTATATATTATCTTGCGAGCTGTAAGGCTCACTCTTGCTTTATTTCTTCATCACACAATAACAGTTAGGAAAGATGGCCAGACTCCAGCAGACCCAGCGCAAGCGCGTGGGAAGCGTCCCGCGTCTTCCCGTTGATGTTGTAGCTGCTATAGCTGCAGAGGTAGATCTATTGGTAGATCAGGCATTCTACTTTTGAGAATTAATTATGTATAATTATAACTTGTGGCAGATAATGGCAATTAACTGTAAATTTATCAAGTAATCATTTTGGGTTGTAATAACTTTTAATTGTGAATTCAAGGACTTGTACTTATTTCAATTTCATCTCTGAGACTATAACAGGTTGTGGTGTGTGTTAGTGTGGGGTCACACCATAAGGTTATTTATTAATTAAGTGAAGTGATATTGTGGAAAGAAAGACCGTGACGACCCGGATCCCTGACCCCGGATCTGGGGGTGTTACAGAAATGGTATCAGAGCTAAGCGTTATAAACCTCAGAGATGATGCGACGATATAATAACAAACTCACAAATATAATAAGAACTCTTGCCAAGTTCATGGTCGGACTACTTAAAGTAGTGCTGACAGTTAAAACCCTTAATGTTCGAGCGTGAGCATGATGAGGCACTGCTAGATGTTGTGGATCAGGAGGAGCCTGAGATGGAGGAGGATGAGGAGGACCCCTCAGAGGAGTCAGAGACAGAGGTCATTGGTATTTCAGATGAGGAGGACCCCTCAGAGGAGTCAGAGACAGAGGTCATTGCTATTCCAGATGAGGAGGACCCGGATGAGGTCCCAGTAGCTGAGGAGCGTGTCGGACCTATGGTAGTGTATGCTGGTACCCCTTTACCCACACTTTCGGTGGTCAGAGATCCTACCCCTCCACCACTATCTTGGATCCCTTATGATGACAGCTCAGAGACCCATACTTCTGAGCCTAGGCAGACTGAGGAGGCACCCCCAGCGGCTCCGGATTCACCACCTCTTGACCCTGCCCACAGGCAGTCTTCGTTAGCCCACAGCTATGTTCAGGATGTACTGAGGACCCGAGTGGCTATTGCTGAGGCCCAACTGGATGAGGCCAGGAGGGAGTTGGATGCGGAGAGGGCGGGTAGACGTACCTGAGCTTATGAGACTAGGGCTTCTATACCCCGATCCTTGAGGAGGGAGCTTACGGGGATAGAGCTCACGTCCCGAGCGAGGCTCAGATCGCTCCAGGGAGACAGGCATGGTAGGATCTCCAGGAGGCAGGCCGACTATATCTTCCGTCGTGCGATGGAAAGGGTATGAGAGCTGACCCGCTCCGGTGTGTGATTCAGGATTGACGATGGAATAGTCTAGTTGTCTAGTTAGTCGAGGCCTTAGTAAGAGCCAATTTTCCGGGATAGTTGACTTGTATATAGCATCCCTTTTTCTGACTAGACAGATAGACTCTTGTGTATCACTTTTGGGACAGATGGTTGTAGCACTGTTGTACTTTTGACCAGATCAAACTATGTATTTCTCGCATTATGTATATATTTGTTTCCTTTCGGTTCAGTTCCTTAGTGACGAGATCACTATTCTTATCATTATTATTACTGCACTTCTTATTAGAACTGTCATAAAATAATAGAATTGCGATATACGTTCTCCCCATTATAAGAGCTGTGCAAGGCACAATGTTGTATATGATTGTGAACTAACGTTGAATTTCCCAATAATATTTTTTTATCAGAATCATGCCGCCAAGAAAGATTGGAACTAGGGCGAACCCTGGATCTGAGGACCAGGGAAGCCATAATCAGGATAATAGAAACCAGGAACACAGTGAAGAGGAATATGAGGATTATGTGGAATAGGATGACTCCCTATATGAAGAGGAAGAGGAAACATATGATGTTGAGGGATTTGAGATAGAGGCTGAAGAAGGAGAAACTGAGGTTGAGCAACCAGTACTAAACCTAGGCATGGATCCCATGGGCCAGTTCATGCAACTCCTAAGGCAGAACTTAGAACGTCAACCCAACCCACCCCCTCAAGGAAATAACAATGATGTGGCAAACTCTTTCAGGGCTTTTAAGTCCCTTAAGCCCCCTGAGTTCCATGGATCAGCCGACCTAGTTGAGGCAAGGGCATGGTTAAAGGAAATGGAGAAATTCTTTAAGATTCTGAGTATCGATGAGGCACAGAAGACTGTATTTGCTACCTACCTTCTGAAAGGAGAGGCTAACTACTGGTGGGAGGCCAAGAAAAACATGGAGACAGATGCTATCATAACCTGGGAGAGGTTCAGTCAGTTATTTCTGGGAAAGTATTTTCCGAGGTTTATGGAAAACCAGATGGAGCTCAAGTTCTTGGAGCTAAAGCAGAATAACTTGTCTGTAGCAGAGTACGAAGCGAAATTTACTGAGTTATCAAGGTTTGTGCCGGAGTTTGTGAGCACCGAGGAAAAGAAAGCTAGGAGGTTTCAGCAGGGACTGAAACCATGGATTCAGAATAGGGTGGCAATCCTTGAGCTTACGGATTATGCCACTCTGGTGCAAAAGGCAACGATTGTAGAAGCCGGAAGTGAACAGATGCAGAAGGAAAGGAAGAAGAAGGGAATAAAGAGGAAAAGTATGAGCATGGGTGGAGGTTCCGCAGGAAGGAGCTTCCCAACTAGATTTAATCGAGGAGCAGTGTCCCTACCGGGAAAGAACACTGGGTTTAAGCGGCCAATGAGCGTGAGTATGAGCCAGAGCGGCCAGAAGTCAAGAATGTCCTATTCCAACCAGTCTCGACCCCCATTGCCAGCCTGTAGCACTTGTGGAAGGATGCACACTGGGGAGTGTAAAGGAAAGCCAGTAACCTGCTTTAAGTGTGGGCAATTGGGTCACTATTCTCACAAATGCCCTTCGTCAGCCCCTGCCGTCATTCCAATCACCACTTGTCATCAGTGTGGACGCCCGGGTCATTGGAAGAGGGAATGCCCAATGAACAAACTAGCAGCTTCAGGAGCCAGCAGGGCTGCCTCCAATAAGTCACCTACTGCAAGGACTTTCAACATGACAGTCCAGGATGCTATGAAAGATTCAGATGTGATAGCAGGTACCCTTTCTCTAAATTCAGTCAGTGCAAACATTTTATTTGATTCAGGAGCAACTAAATCTTTTATATCAAGGGACTTTGCGCGTAAATTAAGACTTAAGGCTGAACCCTTGATAGAACCCTTACAAGTAGAAATAGCCAATCATGAAATTATTCCTGTTAACCAGATTCACCCAGCCTGTGAGATAGGCATAGGGGAATAATCTTTTAGTGTTGATCTGATCCCTTTTAAATTAGGGGAGTTTGATGTAATTTTGGGAATGGACTGGCTATCTAGCAATGATGCTCAGATAGACTATAAAGGGAAGAAAGTTAAGTTAAATATCCCAGGAAAGAAAGAAGTTATATTTAGAGGAAAGAGGCAGACGCATAAATTTTTGACTATGGCCCAGGCCAGAAGGATGCTACGAAAAGGAAATGAGGCTTACCTAGCCTATGTGGTGGACACGCAGAAGGAGGTGCCCAACTTACAAGATATTCCGGTAGTCAATGAATTTGAAGACGTATTCCCACAAGACCTTCCGGGATTACCACCCGATAGAGTGATTGAATTTGTTATTGAATTGGCCCCAGGGACGGCGCCAGTTTCAAAAGTACCTTACCGGTTAGCCCCGTTAGAAATGAAGGAATTAGCTATCCAATTGCAGGAACTCTTGGATAAGGGTATGATAAGACCCAGTGTGTCTCCGTGGGGAGCACCAGTTTTATTTGTTAAGAAGAAAGATGGGAGCATGAGGCTGTGCATCGACTATCGAGAGTTGAACAAGCTAACCATAAAGAACAGGTACCCATTACCTAGAATAGACGATCTGTTTGACCAGCTAAAGGATGCTGTTTATTTTTCCAAGATCGACCTGAGAACTGGATATCACCAACTAAAGATTAAACCCGAAGATATTTCCAAGACAGCGTTCCGTACCAGGTATGGGCATTATGAGTTCTTGGTAATGTTCTTTGGATTAACCAACGCCCCAGCGGCTTTCATGGATTTAATGAATAGAGTATTTAAGAAGTACTTGGACAAGTGTGTGATAGTTTTTATCGATGATATTTTGATCTACTCCAGGACTGAGGCAGAACATGCAGAGCATTTGAGGATAGCTCTAGGAATACTCAGAGAGGAACAGTTATTTGCCAAATTCTCGAAGTGTGAATTCTGGCGGAATGAAGTATAATTTTTAGGACATGTGATCAATAAAGAAGGAGTATTGGTCGACCCCTCCAAGATAGAGGCGGTCTCAAATTGGGAAAGGCCAACCACACCCACAGAGGTAAGGAGTTTCATAGGATTGGCCGGCTACTATCGTAGATTTGTACAGGACTTTGCGAAGATCGCAGCCCCTTTGACACGACTTACTCGTAAGACAGAGAAGTTTGAATGGACGGAGAAATGTGAGAACAGTTTTCAGGAATTAAAGAAAAGGTTGGTAACGGCCACGGTGTTAGCATTGCTGGACGGAAAAGGAGATTTTGTGATATATAGTGACGTGTCGCACAAAGGATTAGGATGTGTGCTTATCCAGCACGGTAAGGTGATTGCGTATGCGTCGAGACAACTGAAGGAATACGAGATTAGATATCCTACTCATGACCTTGAGCTCGCGGCAATAGTATTTGCCTTAAAAATTTGGAGGCACTACTTGTATGGAGAGAAGTGCGAGATTTTCACAGACCATAAGAGCCTCAAGTACATATTTACACAGAAAGAGCTCAACATGCGCCAGAGGAGATGGTTAGAACTAATCAACGACTATGATTGTGAGATTCTCTATCATCCGGGGAAAGCCAATGTGGTGGCTGACGCCCTTAGTAGAAAGGAAAGACTCATAATGATAACGACTTCGGAAGAATTGATAAGGGATTTTGAGAGAATGGAAATAGAAGTAAAGGTAACCGGAACCGGAACTGAAAAGCTTTTTAAGATCTCAATGCAGCCAGAGTTATTGGAAAAGATCCGATTGTGCCAAGAGAAAATAATGAATGAAGGCAGAAAGTCAATGACTGGAGAGGAGATCCATACTGAGAAAGATGATAAAGGAATAATGAGGTACTCCTATCGGATTTGGGTTCCGAACGTTCAAGAGCTTAAAGATGAGATTTTGGATGAAAGCCATAGTTTAAGGTATTCCATTCACCCGGGAAGTACCAAGATGTATAGGGATTTGAAGGAATATTACTGGTGGCCCAACATGAAGAGGGACGTAGCAGAATGGGTAAACAAATGTTTGACTTGCCAAAGGGTAAAGGCAGAACACCAGAGACCCAGTGGACTTTTACGACCCCTGGAGATTCCCGAGTGGAAATGGGAACAGATAGCGATGGATTTTGTTGTAGGCTTGCCAAGGACGAAAGCCAATCATGACGCCATATGGGTAATTATAGACCGACTGACAAAGTTAGCTCATTTCATTCCTATCAATGAGAGATACACAGTCGATAGACTGGTGGACATTTACCTTAAGGAAATAGTGACGCGACATGGAGTGCCAGCGTCCATTGTCTCAGACCGAGACCCCAGGTTCAACTCCAGATTTTGGAGGAGCTTTCAAGAATGTGCGGGGACCAAGTTAAATATGAGTACCGCGTACCATCCCCAGACGGATGGGCAGAGTGAAAGGACCATCCAGACACTAGAAGATATGTTGAGAGTCTGTGCAATAGACCTTAAAGGAAGTTGGGATGATCACTTGCCGTTGATCGAGTTTTCTTATAACAATAGCTTTCATGCTAGCATCGGAATGCCGCCTTATGAGGCCCTGTACGGAAGAAGGTGTCGATCTCCCTTATACTGGGATGCAGTAGGAGAGCGGAAGATGCTCGGACCCGAAGTGGTCCAAAGGACCAAAGACATAGTGGATCTTATCAGAGGACGGCTTGTAGCAGCCCAAGACAGACAGAAGAAATATGCAGACCTAGCCCGAAAGGATAAGGAATATGAAGTCGGGGACTTAGTACTGCTAAAGGTATCCCCTTGGAAGGGATTAATGAGATTTGGAAAGAAAGGAAAACTAAGCCCAAGATACATTGGACCTTTTGAGATATTAAGACGGATTGGAAAGTTAGCTTACGAGCTAGCCTTACCCCCCAACTTGCAACAAGTTCATAATGTGTTCCATGTGTCAATGCTAAGGAAGTATCATCGGGATGCCAGACACATAGTGGAGTACGAGCAGATGGATATGCAACCAGATCTGACTTACGTGGAGATGCCAGTAAGGATTATAGATAAGAAGGAGCAGGTGCTTCGGAACAAAGTGATCAAGCTAGTCAGAGTACTATGGCAGAATCATAATGTAGAAGAATCAACTTGGGAATTAGAGAGCGCAATGCTAGAAAAGTACCCCCATTTGTTTTCTATTTGATTCCGGGACGGAATCTCTTTAAGGAGGGGAGACTGTAATAACCCCCAAAATTTTCAACTTTTTGTAACCCTTATGAATAGTGTTTTAGCTGAATGAGAAAACTTTTCATGCCACACTATGTAGGGGTTCTGTTATGGATATTCTGAGATTTTATGAGTACTCTACATGGTATATAAGTGTATGTAAAGATCGTCAGAATCCAATACCGAACACTTTGATTATTCCCGGAAATCCACTAGATACGGAAAGAATTGAGTATAAGGTAACAGGATAAAAAGGATTAAATTAAAGGATTATAAGAGAGGATCATAAAAGGAATATAATATATTGAGAAAGGTTAAGGGAACCTAAGTAATAAGATCCTGGGTATGATTCCTCAAACGATAAACGAAAACAAAAGTTAAGCGAACCGTATAACAGATCAGCGGTCATTGGGCAAACAATTAGGAAGTTAATCAAAGGGATTAGAGAGGATGATGTCACCCAACCAATGGGAAGAGGACAAGGAGGGGAAGATGACATCATAGCATGACATAAGCATGACATAAGCATGACATAAGAAGGAAGGAAATGTGGTGGATTGTTAACCACACAAAACCAAGGTTAAATTGGTAATTAACCAAAAACAAATCAAATATTCAACCAACCAAGCCAAACAAATCATTTCATCAAAACAAAAGAAATCTATTCTCTTCAACAAAAGCTTGCTCTCGGCTTTTTCATTTTCAAGAAGCAAGAAATTTCAAAACTCAAGATCAAGGCTTCCTAAATTGGTAAGATAATTCCCTAATCATCCTTATGCACAGTTATAGCTATATCATGAGTTTAAGCACCCCATTCATTCTCAATCTTCTTCAATAAATCAATGAAGAAGACAATGAATAGTGATTTCAAAGTTTTTAACTTGAATTTTTCTTGTTTTCCTTTAAGATCCAAGCATCCCTAAGACTTCTCAAGGCTTCTTAAGGCTTCCTAGCTACTCCCACCACTTCAAGGAAGGTATATCATCTCCAAACCCTAGATTCCTTTGTATAATAAGATGATTTTGATTATTATGGTGATATAGTAGCTTAATGCTTGTGGTTTAGAGTTTGGGTTGGAGTGGTAGTGAAATGGAATGGTGAATCTTGTTGTTTTGGTTAAAAGAACTTAAGTATAGTTAAATTCAAGCTTAGGCATAAGTATAAATGTTAATATTGAATTGATTGGGGCTGTTATGATGTGATAAGGATGGACTTTGGTTTTATGAATGGGTTGAGGTTGAATTGTGATGGTTTTTGAATGGTTTAAATTTGGGAAATCGCGTAAACATAGCCGTCGTAATGTCCGATTTACTTTAGACTGCTTTTGTTCATAACATTAGGACCCGATAACCCCCTGCTAGATGTTGACCATTGCCATGTTTAGATAGTTCATGTTACGAGCTTCGTTTTGATATGTAGTTCGTTTGATTCCGATATACGGTTTAGGACAAACGACCGTTTCAAGTAACGGCGTTTCGCGAACGAAACTTTTCCTCTCGCCTTACTTTGAAACATAGGTTAAAGACCAAAAAGAGTTAATTAATGTATGAAACAATTATGGTAAGTGTGTTCGGCAGTTGGTAAGACACCCACGAAAGAATCGCCTTAAAACCCGTAATGGTTAATTTATTAAAAATGGTGGAGCCGAGGGTACTCGAGTGACTTAAGAGAATCAGTGAGCGCAAAACGAGCGTTAGAGTCTAAGTTGGTTAAAGTATAGATTTACAAGTGACTTTGGTTTAATTCCAACTTACTTGTTGTTTATAGGTTACCAGACTCGTCCTGAGCCTTTTATCACCCCAGTCGTTCAGGCAAGTTTTCTATCCGTTATACTGTTGTTGTGATGTATACGCTTGTATATGCATTATCTTGTAGTAGATGCATGATGGTTATATTAGCAAATTCTTGCGATATATTGTAGCATGCTGATATGGTATATATATGCATGCCTGTTTCATATTCTTTCCATATATATATCTGTTGGTTCAGTTGATAATACATATGCTAGAGATAAGCGGTATTTGAGTTACCCTTAGTATAGGGGATAAGAAGGTGAACATATTTCTAAACCGGGAGTCGAGGATCCCGAGTAGATTTTGTATATATATATATATATATATATATTTTATATATATATATATGGTAATAGTTTTCAAAACTATTAATCGAATAAGGTTTATTCGATAACTTTATTTTATTAATGAATATTATCTTGAATATTCATTCGAGGACTTATGACTCCTTTATATTATTTATTGAATATTACTTGGATATTCATTTGAGGATGTATGACTCCTTTATTTTATTTAATGGATATTATTTATAATATTCATTCGAGGTATTATGACTCCGCTTATTATTTATTAATATTCTTTATTTATTAAAGAATAATGTTCGATAATCAAACTTACTTTTGATATTCAAATAAAGATATTACTTTCGTATAAGTATATCTTTGATTATTTACTATTCATTTCAAGTATAAGTTTTCCAACTTCTACCTCAATTACTCTTTATGGGAATATTATTTAAATAATAATATCCAGATATTTCTTTTTATTGAGACTGATTTACTTTATTAAATCAGCATTATTCCAAACACTCTTTAAAGTGTTTTCGAGTCTTTAAAATGATTTTTAAAAGTTAGAGCGGATCCCAAAACTCATTTTTATATTTAAGATCCTCCTTTCGAAGGGGATTTAAATACTCGCTCAAAACCTGAGGGATCCGGCTCTGTGGTGTGTTTTATATTCGCAACAAGGTTGCTGTGTTGATAAAAGAGTTTTTGATTACTTACCCAATACTCGGGAAGTAAAATTCTTGGAACAAGTTAATCCATTAACAGGTGTTATTCCCAGTGGACTAACAATGAGATTTACAGAAGGGGGGTTGAATGTAAATCTCAAAACTTTTTCAAGTTTTGAGCAGTTTCTAAGGCTAAGTGTTTGAGTGATCAAATGTGTGTGAATTGCTTGAAGCTGATGCAGACAGATATATATTCAAACACAAATGTAATGAACACAAAGAACTTAAAAACTTTTCTGGTGGATTTGTTGTTCCACCAGAGATGTGTTATTTCAGAAAATCTGTGATTCAAAGAATTAAATCACAGCTGCTTCCTAGTACAAACTAGATGATTTTCTCTTTTGATATTTCTAAACAGCTCAGGAAAATTCATATCTAATTACTAGCTGCTACTTGGTTTATATATCACCAAGTTTACAAGTGAAGACAAACTGTAAAATACAATTGAAAAGATTCTTCACATGTTTCTTCTTCATTTCTCTATCCAATGCAATCTAGGATAATCTGTAAATCTTTGAATACTTCCTTGTTTGCATCAGAATGGAAATGCTGCATTTTCTTGATTCCTCCTAGAGGCTTCCACATTCCAGTGTGTCTCTGTCAACCCATGTGCCTCTGTCAGCTTGTGAATTGTCACTATCAACTGCTAATGAACTAAGCATCCGTTGAAGCTCTCATCCGTTGATGCCTTATCCGTTGAGGCTTTATCCGTTGAAGCTTTATCCGTTGATGCATTATCAGTTGAAGTCTTTATCCGTTGAAGCACTTATCCGTTGATGGATATTATCCGTTGAAGCATTAGAGACATCCGTTGAAGCTTTATTTCTTATCCATTGAAGGTCTTCAATATCCGTTGACACTTCTTCACTTATACAAAATTACAAGGCATGAAATATTTACACTTAGCCCTCCTATTTGTACATCCATTAGTAGTCAACATGACTGATCATTTCCTAACAACGTCTAAGAATTACAGCTTGAAACCAGAGAGTGAAATGTGCTACAATACTAAACTTATTGCTAAGTAAAGCTACTCCTTCAACGGATAGCCAAGATGGTCTTATCCGTTGAGGCTACAAACACTAGATTTCTACTTAAGTATTTTGCTTAACTTATCATCAAACTAATACACATATTCCTAACAATCTCCCCCTATTTATGTGTACTAGAACTGTAGGCATAAATTTGGGTTTAGCTTGATGATAACAAAATACTTAACAAATATATAAACTGTAATAAAGCAGAAATTCAAAAGTGCTACAATAATGTATATGCTGAGATGGAATTGAAGAATTACATTGTTTCCAAGGGTGCTCCTTTAGCCTGAGCAAATTACTTTCTTTTCCTTTGATCCCTGGTTTTCTTTCCTAGCCTCCTGTCATTCTCCTCTATTTGAAGTTGAAGTTGTCTGTAGAATTCAGCTTCATCTTCTTCATTGATAACTAACTTAGATTGCATATCTTTGAGAGTTTCATTACTGGCAATCTTTAGCTGATCTTCAATTCTGAAAAATCTTCTGACTCCTTTGTTGTCTCTGAACTCCATCAACCAATGAGGTGATTTGTGAATTGTAATTCCTCTTTCTTGAATGAGTAAAGTTCTAGGCAAAGCATTGGGCTCCCTCCAAGTTTTCCTTATGTTGGCAATCTTGTTGAGAATCTCAGTCTTGGCAGTCCTGGTAAAGCCAGAATCCCTTTGTATGGCTGAGTAGACTCTAATCAAGGTAGAGTACCCTTCATTCAGAATTCTGTGAAGAGGCCATGTTCTTTCCCCAGCTCCTTTGTATTTGAACACTAGACTTTCTGGTAGCTGTCTGTAGGCAGCTATTCCCCTTACTTCCTCCAGCTCATCCAGATAGAGTTCAATGTCTGAAAATTCTTTTATGTCACAGATGTGAACATAATCATCTTTAGAGGTTTGAGGTTTAGGCTTAGGCTTCTATGTGAATTTGATTGAGGCTTTAGAGGGTGTTGATTTGATTCTTCTTTTCTGCTTCTTTGATGGTGGAGAAGAGGTTAGGAAGGTGGGCAATTTGATGGTGTCCCAATCAATTGGTTCCTCCTTGGGAATGATTGTTTCACCATGAATGTTCATGAAGGGGTCAGGTACAATTGGTTCAGGAATAGAGGGTAGTGGTTTGGATATTGATTGGGTTTCTTCAGTCTTATCTACCTTCTTTCTCTTTGCATTGACCTTCTTTCTTTTCCCTTTCTGCCATTCTTCCTTACTTCTTTCCTCCATCTCAGTACCAACCATGTCCCCCATAGCTTTATCTTCACCTTTGTCTTCAATTTCTTTCTGTTCTTCAGCCTGACTTGACTTTAGCTATTTTTCAAGCTTTGCTTGTGCTCTTTTGTCAGCCTTTAGCTGTTTGGCTTCTTCCTTCAACCTTTTGGCTTCTTCCCTCTTGGCTATTGAGAATTTGGGATGTCCTTGCATCACACATATGCTCTTTCCCTCTCTGAAGATAATAGCCATGTTTCTCCTTACAGCCTCATCCATGGTCTCTTTGAGATATGCAATACTTCTACCTAAAAGCTTGTCCTCATCAGCTTTTGGAAGAGGAAAATCCACCTCTTTTAGATGATTCTTTGTAGAGTCCTTATTGGATCTGTTGTTGGGCTTGAGAACCATAGGTTGCAGATCTTTGGAAGAAGTTTCTCCATCCTTATGCCTCCCTACTGGCTTGAGTTCCATAATAATTGATTCCACTTTTGTGCTATGCTTCACAGATTGTGATTGAGAAGTTGTAGAACCAAATATTAGTTGCATCTTTTCATCAATCTTCTTCCTTTGCTCTTTGACTTGCAATTCAGCTGCTGCTATCTGGATTAGATCAATTCCATCTAGCTTTCCTTTGACTTGAATAGTTGGAGAAGTTGTGATGACAGGAACTAGCACTTGAGAAATCTGAACTGTTGTAGATGGCTCTCCTTCCCCTTCCCCTTTATTCTCCCCCTTTTTGTTATCATCAAGGGTAGGGGTCAAGCCTTGTGCTTGTGCCAGCTGCATGAGTAGATTTGTTTGAGTTTGTTGATTCTGAAGAATGGTGACCATAGAGTCTTCAATGATTTGAACCCTATCTTCCAGTCTGGCCGGCCTCTTGTCAGCATCAGATGCTTTCCTCAGTCTCCCCAACAAATCTTGCATAGTACCATAGGGTATAACTGAATCCAATTTCTCAGCATTGTAGGATTTCAGGTCAGCAATGTCCAGCCTGAGCTCATCCACACTTAGATTTTGCTGGTAATGTTGCAACTGCAAGAGATGCAGAGATTCCAGATGAGCTTGAAGAATTGCCTTGGTACCAGCATCCTGAGTCTCCTGAAGGGCCTGCTGAATTGTCATGACTTGTCGGACCAAAGTGATACCAAACTCTCCTGGTGTTGATGGTTTTGCCCATGCCCATGCAGGAAGATCAGGAACAGAACTTGGGCCTGCTACTCCCCCTAAGTTCATGCTCTCATTCAAAAAATTAGAGTCATCATCATTAGAATTTACTCCAAATTCTTCAGATGGCTCACCAGCTTGAGAAGGCAGCCTGTTGACAGCAGCTTTGTCTCTGAGAAGAGATTCTGAAGTGTGTACAATGTGTAGTGTATGTTCTGCCTCCACATTGCCCTGTGCAGCCAATAATTGATAGGCTGAAACAGGGTGAGTAAAAGTATCAGCATCCAAGGAAATGTTATCAATGACAGCTTTGTAATTTTGCTGAAATTGTCTTCCCTTGTCTGCATCATCCACTTTCATTAACTCACTAGCAATGGCTGGATCCACCCTTATAGCTTCTGTACCTGCCTTTCTCTCAATTTCTCTCTGTTCTTGCATCAGGGGCTCCCCCTGGCTCACACACACCCTCACACCCTCACCTTCACCTTCTAAGGTGGCACTCCTCTCACTCACTTTTGCCATGCTGGAAGAAATAGCATGCATTTGGTGACTCTCAACCTCTCCTTTTGCCTGGGAGCAACCCAGCCTCTCACTCAAAAGATCACTCCCTTCCCTCAAACCTAAAAGTGATTGTACAGTTGCCATGTCCTCTACAGTTGGAATTATTTCTGTTAAGTATGTAGAGGCCATCAACGGATAGGGAGTATCCGTTGAAGTAAAAACTGATGGTATCAACGAATAACTGCTGTGAAGCTTATCCGTTGAAGAACAACCACTTGTCAACGGATGAGAGATATCCGTTGAAGAAGGAAAAGATGTAGATATAGAAAGTGACATAATTGTTGAATCTATGTGGATTGATTTTAAGTGAGGTAACACAGAATCTTCAACTACATCTGAAAGAATTGGCTGATGATCCAACAAATCATCTAAAAGATGATGATCATCAGGTTTTGAGTGGGGCTCCTCCCTGAGTTTTAATGAGGGAGAATCAGGAATTGATGTGAATATCATATCCACATCCAGAGAGCGTGTTGGAGAGTTTGATGAATGGTGTGTTTCTATATTGAGAGAATGGGGCTGTGATTCCACATTTGCTGGAATCACATCAAGCTGAATTTGAGAAGGCACAGATACTGGTGGATGTATCTGTGCTGTGTGTGTCCCTTGTGTGGAAACTAGGGTTTTGGCCTTCTTCTTCCTTGAAAAGGCTTTAAATGGTGAATGTGTGGCTTCAGTGTCCCTCCCTCTTTTGTTCTGTGTCCCTGGTTGGGGACTATTTTCAATAGTTACATCCTTTTGGGAGGATGCAACTAGGATGTGCTGGACTCCTTTTGAACCACCACAGTCTTTTGAGAGACTGTGGCTTGGCTGGTTTGGGTACCACTCACCTCTCCCACCTTATCCTGGGAGGCTTTTTGATGTTCACCCCTCCCCTTACCACTCACACCCTGTTCACTCCCTTCAGGGTTTATGGTAGTTGTTACAACCGTTGTCTTTTGAGAAACAACAGAGGTAGGTTTCTTTGACTTGACTTTGGAAACTTTAGATTTGGTGGCTTTGGTAGGAGCCTGTTTGGACAAAGACACAGGTTCCATAGACACACTAGAAGGCAAAGAAACATTGGGGTTGGAAATAGTAGGAGTTATAGAAATATTTACCTCACTTACCTGTGGTACATTCATGATTGGCAAGTATACCAATGGCACCTGGCTGTTGAGGTTCATTCTCAAAAGGTCTGCAAGGACCCTTTTCTCTTGTGCCCAGCATTTGAGTTTATTATTCTCATTGGATATAACCAAACCTTCAGCAACATGGTTAGCCAATAACATAAAGAATCTAGCATAGTAGATGTTATGTGGTCTATTAGCTTTGTTACCTAATCTGAAACCTAATTCTAGCATAACACAGTTGCTAAAATTAAAGTACCTATCAGAAACTAGCATATAGAGCATATTAACAAGAGATGAAGTGATAGCATCAAAATTGCTAATCTTCCCAGAGAAAACCTTAATAAAGGCATCTCCAAGAAAACTCCATTCTTTCCTAAGGCCTTTCCTTCTGATACTACCTAAACTAGCAGAATCAAAAGCATAGCCTATGGAATCTAGCATAGCAGAGACATCTATATCAGTGTGTGGTGTCATGGCATTATTCTCAGGCAACTTAAAGCAAGATTGTATATCATCACAATTAATGCAATAGTCCTTACCTTTGAGAGAGAAGGCAATAGTCATATTTGTGGAGTTGAACTCTGCAGTTGTCCAAATCTCCTCAATCACCTCACAGTAGATGGTTGGGGCTTCCAGCATTGCATAGCTTAGTTTGAAGTTTTTGATGAAGTCCATCATCTTGTGATAATCAGAATGGGCTTCATTCTTTTCAACCAAGGCTATGAAATTATTCTTTTCATAAACAAATCCTGTTTGAGACATAATTTTGACTACTGGTGCCATTGTTGTGAGTAGAGGTTGCAGAGAAAAACTTGAGAATTTAGAGAGAAAGAGAATAAGAATTGCAAGAAAGCGTAAAGTGAGAATAAGAGTTCAATTGGGCTTTTATACTTTCTTGAATTAAAACGTAAATAAAATGATTGAATGATAATTTTAAGTAAGTTACAGCCGTTCAAGAATAAATAAAACTGTAGAAATTCTGAAAACTACCTTAAATACAATTACATACAACACTGTATATCTGTATCAACAGTTGAATAAAAGAATCAACGGCTGAGACTCACTTATAGTAACTGACGTGACACTTTAACGGATAAGGGAAATAGTTATCCGTTGATGAACAACACCATTTTATCTGTTGAAGGATAAAATTACCAGAAATGTATTTGTCTTTCAACGGATAATGAACATCCGTTGATAGAATAAGTCTTAATTAAAGCCAACTTTGTTCTTGCAGCAAATTTCATTTCAGGCTTCAAGACAGATTATATAGATGACATAGATTATGAATAATTAAGCATACCTAACTCACTTACTAATCTTGTGAATGTTAATTCATCAAGTGGCTTGGTAAATATGTCTGCAATCTGCTTTTCACTTGGAACAAAATGAAGTTCCACTGTACCTTTCATCACATGTTCCCTAATGAAGTGGTACTTTATATCAATGTGCTTGGTTCTTGAGTGCTGCACTGGATTTTCAGTAATGGCAATGGCACTTGTGTTGTCACAGAATATTGGAATTTTGTCAACAGTCAGACCATAGTCAAATAGTTGATTCCTCATCCATAGTATCTGTGCACAGCAACTACCAGCAGCAATGTACTCAGCTTCAGCTGTTGATGTGGAAACAGAATTCTGCTTCTTGCTGAACCATGATACAAGCTTGTTCCCTAGAAATTGACAGGTGCCTGTTGTGCTTTTCCTGTCTATTTTGCAACCTGCATAATCTGCATCTGAGTAGCCAATTAGATCAAAACCAGACTCTCTAGGGTACCAAATTCCTAGATTTGGAGTCCCATTGAGATATCTGAAAATTCTTTTAATAGCCACTAAGTGAGATTCTTTAGGGTCAGCTTGAAATCCAGCACAGAGACATGTAGAAAATGTTATATCAGGTCTACTAGCAGTTAAATATAAAAGTTAGCCAACCATGCCTCTATAACTTGTAATATCCACAGACTTTTCAGCCTTGTTTAATTCAAGCTTAGTGGCAGTGGCCATGGGAGTTTTTGCAGGTGAACAATCCATTAAGTCAAACTTCTTTAAAAGATCATAAATATATTTAGTTTGACTAATGAAAATTCCACCACTAACTTGTTTAACTTGTAACCCAAGAAAGTAAGTTAGCTCTCCCATCATGCTCATTTCATGTTTACTTTGCATTAATTTAGCAAACTTTTTACAAAGTTTATCATCTGTAGATCCAAATATAATATCATCTACATAAATTTGTACAAGTATCTTAGAGCCATTAACATTTCTAAAGAAGAGAGTTTTGTCAACAATACCTCTTGTGAAGTGATTATCTAGAAGGAACTTTGACAAAGTCTCATACCAGGCTCTAGGTGCTTGCTTTAGTCCATAGAGTGCTTTCAACAGATAATACACATGGTCTGGAAAATTTGGATCTTCAAAACCTGGAGGTTGGCTTACATAAACTTCTTCCTCTAATTCCCCATTTAGAAATGCACTCTTGACATCCATCTGATAGACTTTGAAATTGGCATTAGCTGCATAGGCTAGAAAGATTCTGATGGCTTCAAGTCTGGCAACTGGAGCAAATGTTTCATCAAAATCTATTCCCTCTTGTTGAGAATAGCCTTTAGCAACCAATCTGGCTTTATTCCTTATGACAATGCCATTTTCATCCATCTTGTTTCTGAATACCCATTTTGTGTCAATAGAACTCTTGTTCTTTGGCTTGGGTACTAGCTTCCATACTTTATTCCTCTCAAATTAGTTTAGCTCCTCTTGCATTGCTAAAATCCAATCTGGATCCAATAGAGCTTCGTCCACTCTCTTAGGTTCCTCCTGTGATAGAAAGCTACTATACAGACATTCATCTTGAGTAGCCCTTCTAGTTTGTACTTTTGATGTAGCATTACCAATGATCAGTTCAAAATGGTGATTCTTGGTCCATTTCCTTTGAGGTGGTAGATTAGCCCTAGATGAGGTTGCCTCAGTATTGTCATGATGTGAGATAGAATGTTGATTTGTTGAAACTCCCCCTGAGTTGCTGATCCTTTGAAAGGAATTGGGAGCTCTATCAACTGATGAAGTGAATTGATTATCCATTGACAGACTGTGATCAACGGATGCTTCATTATGAACTTCAACGAATGATGCACTTTGTCTTTCAACGGATGCTGCATCGCTTCTTTCAACGAAAGCTGAATTATGACTTTCAACGGATGCAGCATTCTGTGCATTATCCAAAGGCAGATTCTGAATTCTTCTTGAGATGCCTTCTTCATCATTCTCATCTTCACTATCATCACAGTATATCTCAATGTTGTCAAATTTGAGTCCTTCATGATGTCCCTCATCTGTTAGTCCATTAATCTTTTTATCATCAAACACAACATGTACAGATTCCATGACAATGTTGGTTCTTAGATTGTAGACCCTATATGATTTTCCAGCAGAATAACCAACAAATATTCCTTCATCAGCCTTTGCATCAAACTTCCCTTTGTGATCAGATTGATTCCTTAAGATGTAGCATTTGCAACCAAAGACATGTAGAAAGTTTAAAGTTGGTTTTCTTCTCTTGAATAATTGATAGGGAGTCATGCATTTTGCCTGATTGATTAGAGAAATATTCTGAGTGTAACATGCACAGTTAACAGCCTCAGCCCAAAAATAAGTTGGGAGTTTTGACTCTTCAAGCATTGTCCTTGCAGCTTCAATTAGTGATCTGTTCTTCCTTTCCACCACACCATTTTGTTGTGGAGTTCTTGGAGCTGAGAACTCATGCATGATCCCACTTTCTTCACAGAACAACTTCATGGTTGAATTCTTGAACTCAGTTCCATTGTCACTCCTAATATTCCTTACTTTGAAATCAGGATGATTGTTGACTTGCTTGATATGATTGATGATGATTTCACTAGCTTCATCCTTTGATCCAAGAAAATAAACCCATGAAAACTTTGAGAAATCATCTACAATCACTAGGCAGTATCTTTTCCTTGAAATTGACAATATATTGACTGGTCCAAAAAGATCCATGTGTAGAAGTTGTAGTGGTTCATCAATTACAGATTCAAGCTTCTTACTGAATGATACTTTCTTTTGCTTTCCTTTCTGACAAGCATCACACAGTCCATCCCTTGTGAATTCCACTAGAGGCATTCCTCTAACTAAGTCATTTTTGACTAGATCATTCATTGTCTTGAAATTCAAATGGGACAGCTTCTTGTGCCATAGCCAACTTTCAACTGGACTTGCTTTGCTGAGAAGACAAGTAATGGATTCTGCATCTATAGAGTTGAAATCAGCTAAGTACACATTCCCTTTTCTAACTCCAGTTAGAACCACTTTATTGTCCTTTTTACTTGTGACAATACAGGCTTTAGAATTGAAGGAAACAGTATTTCCTCTGTCACATAGTTGACTGATGCTCAATAAATTGTGTTTGAGACCATCAACCAATGCAACTTCATCAATGATGACATTTTCTTTTGAAATCAAGCCATATCCCATAGTGAATCCTTTGCTGTCATCTCCAAAGGTTATGCTAGGGCCAGCTCTCTCCTTAAACTCTGTGAGCAGGGTGAAATCTCCTGTCATGTGTCTTGAACAACCACTGTCCAAGTACCATAGATTCCTTCTTTGTCCCTGCACACAACAAAATCAATCAAGTTGATTTTGGTACCCAAGTTTCCTTGGGTCCAGCCTTGTTAGTCTTTTTCCTAGACTTCATTCCTCCTGCATCTTTTGACTTAGGTAACTTTGGGTCAACCTTGGTCTCAGATGTGGTTGGTTGAAGTGTAGGGTTAGTCACAGAATCATTTAACACATTTGATTGAATTTGATAAGGCATAGGTTGTGCAAACATGTTATTCCACATAGGCATATTGTATGGCATTTGAGGCATACTAAATGCAGTAAAATAAGGATTGTTAATATATGGCATGTTTGCAAAATGTGCATGGGGATTCTGGTGAGACATAACAGGCATAGCATGCAGAGGTGACATAGACATGTTAGGCATGGAGGGATTTGAAGGCATGGGAGCATTTTTAACAGATTTGCAATTATCAGATAGGTGATTAACACTTTTACAATGCACACAGCTTTTTCTAGGAGCATACCTATCAGGTGTGTAATTGTTATGTTTATTAATCCCTACCTTCCCATTTCTTTTAGATTTTCTTTTAGTTTCCTTCTTATCCTCAACCAACTTAAGCCTATCTTTTAGCTGATCTAAAGTCATGTGTCCTATATTCACCTTACTGACATCTCTGGATGTGCTAGCTCCTTCTTTGACAAAGTTCTTGAGAGTTGAATCATTCTTTTTATTGAGACTTTTATTTTTAAAAGAACTTGCCTGTTTTAAATGATGAGCCTTCAACAGATGCTCCTTTTCTTCCTTCAACGGATAACTTTCATCATCCGTTGATTCCACATCCGTTGACAATCCATCAATTAATTCTAACTCCTTTTTATTTTTCTTCCAGGCATCCTCACAAAATGATTCAATTCCCTGAACCTTTGCAATCCGAACACTAACATTCCTAGATGTTTTCCAGGCCTTGATTACCTCTTGCTCACTTTCTAACTGTGTAGAAAGAATTTCTACTTTCTTAACAGCTTCTGCTAGTTCACTCTCAACAGTCAAGCATTTAAGTTTTATCTTTTCAAGCTCAATTACCTGATCCTCTAACACAGCATTCCTATCACTTAAAAACATATTATTCTCCTTGATCCTAGTGTTTTCTTTTGCTAGTGATTTAAGGGAAATACGCAAATGATATAATTCATTGGTCATATCATTTATGGCTTCATTGCATTCATGTTTAGAAAGCTGAGAGAGATCAGTAGTAATTACCTGGTTGCTTGATGAACTAGTTTCATTTTCATCAGAATTAGCCATCAGGGCTAGGTTGACATATTCCACATCATCATCTTCATTTACCCCATCTGCTGCCCAATCATCTTGAGTGAGAAAAGCTCTTTCCTTTTGTTTAAGAAAATTAAAATACTTCTTTTTGTAATCAACTTGCTCAAATTTCTTTTTCTCAGAATTTGGCTTCCTACGCTCACTTGCAAAGTGTCCACTAATGCCACAGTTGTAACATTTGAACTTTGATTTGTCCACCATGTTTTTGTTTGGCTTAGTGAACTTTGTGTTTTTCCTGAACTTCATTTTTACAAACCTCCTGGACAGAAAGGCCAAATGTTCTTCAATATCATCAGATTCATCCTGACTGGAATTGTCTTCATCCTCAGCAACTTGCTCTTTACCCTTGCTTGATTCTGATTTGCTTGTGCCAATTTTGAGACTTGGCATTGTCTTCTCCTCATTCCTGGCTTCCATCTTCTCACTGTCAGCTACAAGAGCAACTGTTCCTCCTTTTCTCTTTCCCTTTTCCAACAGCTCATCCTGCTCCATTGAGGCTACAAACACTAGATTTCTACTTAAGTGTTTTGCTTAACTTATCATCAAACTAATACACATATTCCTAACAACAGGCATCGCCTGGAAAATATCGGTGAGTTTTCCTTTCCAACTAGATACGACTTCTTGGTGGAGCCGTATCAACAAGTTTCTACTTGGGGAAAGTGGGGACGAGCTTTACGTTTCAGAGTCATGGATTTCATCTGAACTAGGAGTGGCGTAAGTGGCCGAGTAGCGCCGGCCCAGCCGTATTATTATATTGGCCCAAATGGCCTGGAAGTTCCGCTAAGGCGGTCCATTCCTTAGGAGTTCAGTGTTCGGTTGACAAGTAAATTCGACAGGTTCTCCTCTACATGTAGAAAATGGTGGGGTTGTACTACTACGACTGATCATCGTAAGTGGTCTTCCTGGCGCGGCAAACTCCCGTAATAAGTTCATCATCCATTTGGATAATTCTGCAACACTACCCGTAGCATTTCGATCGAAAGGCTACTAATGGGTGGTTGCCGAAGCATTGACAGGGTCAAACAGTTTTATTGGTGTATCCATTGAATGAAGTATCTCGTAACTTCATTTCTTTTCAAAATATTTCAAAGATAAAATATTTTCAAGTTTTATTTGTGGTCTCATCTATGGGATGACCTCGAAAATCTTATTATACTTTGAACAATAGTAGTTCAAGTAGATTTCTAAAAATGGTATAAGTATAGTGAAGTAATTGGTAACTTCATCTTCTTTTAAAACTTATATCTAGTAAGTAATTATCTTACACATGATAAAAGATTCTAGTAAGTATCCATTTAGATACTTGTATTATTGTTATCGCTATATATTATCTTGCGAGCTGTAAGGCTCACTCTTACTTTATTTCTTCATCACACAACAACAGTTTGGAAAGATGGCCAGACTCCAGCAGACCCAGCGCAAGCGCGTGGAAAGCGTCCCGCGTCTTCCCGTTGATGTTGTAGCTGCTATAGCTGCAGAGGTAGATCTATTGGTAGATCAGGCATTCTACTTTTGAGAATTAATTATGTATAATTATAACTTGTGGTAGATAATGACAATTAACTGTAAATTTATCAAGTAATCATTTCGGGTTGTAATAACTTTTAATTGTGGATTCAAGAACTTGTACTTATTTCAATTTCATCTATGAGACTATAACAGGTTGTGGTGTGTGTTAGTGTGGGGTCACACCATAAGGTTATTTATTAATTAAGTGAAGTGATATTGTGGAAAGAAAGACCGTGACGACCTGGATCCCTGACCCCGGATCTGGGGGTGTTACAAAAAGTCTCTCCAAGGATAAGCATGATTACTTTATAAAATGTCTGGGTGTGTGTAATTTTGAGTCAAGAGGGGGTGTTGTAGAGTGATTCAAAAACCAACTAAATTAGAGTGAGCACGTCAGAGGGGGCGGTACATATGTTCCGATATTTTCTCTTTTGCAGTTTCATTTTAGATAGTAACTGGTAGAGTTTCTTTTAGCACCCGTTCTAGTTTTTCTCCATGATCTGGTAGTTGCATTGTGGGAGGTAAAGCCTGTATATAAGGGCTTGTTGCACATCTTTTTTTATGCTGAATCAAAGTTTCATTCTTGCAATTTACTAGTATTTCATTCTGCTCATTATCTGTAATAAAAATCCAATGCTCATTATCTGTAATAAAAATCCAACATAAGTTTCATTCTTGCAATTTACTAGTATTTCATTCTGCTCATTATCTGTAATAAAAATCCAACATTGCCTTCGTTACATTAGTTGCAAACAAGTAGAATGGTTACATCTGATGATAAACCTTAGTGTTATCAAAATTCAAAATTTTATAATTCTTCATAACCAAGTAGAATAATTTTGTAATCCATAACCTTGGCTCTTTAAATCTGAATTTCATGCTAATTCATTTGTTTTAGCTAATCGAATCTAAAGTATCCGCAATTAAGATTAGTCTGGATCATAAAGTGTAGTAATTTCAACTTTTTTTAGTGGCACAAACCAAAACTGGTTCGCTCTGTTAAGCTCTCTATATAAGGTGTGTGATACAACTCAAATTAAGTTATGTCCAGCTGACATATTCCTAAACAAAGATCAAAACACATAATACACAGTATATAACAGATCAAAAAGCATCCTCTGTCACCCTCCTGTCCGACTATCATACGTCATTTTCAGGAGTTGATAACAAAGAATGAATACATTTCACGTAAAATGTTATCTATGTGGTAGCAATCATTTATCTTTGACCTGTGAAAGACAAAAGAACTACCCTTTTTGAAAGACCAAGGAACGTAATACTGCAGATCAGCAAAACTTAACCAACCAGCCACATGAAGAAAGTACACCAAAGAGAGAGCGACACCAATGCACAAGCATAACAGCAGAACAATATCACAGAACACTCACTTTCACCTTTGCCAAACAACTGCATCATGGTTCCTGTCACACAGTGTTCAACATACTTAAAAATTTGTTCTTTCTGTTCTCTAGAAATGAATGAAGCCAGATAACTTTTCGCTTGTCCTGAATAATTAAGGTGATGATGATAAGTGTACCTATGTTCATGGCAGGTGGAAGTGCAAATTGAAGCAGAAGGACAAACTGGTATAAGGGGTCTGCATGCACCAAGTTCAAACGCACTGCAGCTTTTACCACGCCAATTCCTATTGAAGGTAAAACAATATAACGAGCTACTATGATGCCAATGATCATGAACTTTGGTGTTCCTAATGTTCGTAAACCTAAACAACAATCCAGGAGTATTAGATGCTTGGCTTGTGCAGAAGAAATTTATCCTGAACTAAATCATGCGGTTACCTCTAAGAAGGTTTGCTCCAATTATCAGAGTGAGAAGTGGGATGGCTCCATTCCTGCAAGTGGTCAAGTTTATATTTGAACTATAATTGAAAAACAACAAAAACAAAGTAAGCTAAAGTAAAAATTGCCCTGTGGGGACATCCTGGTCCATACACAACGACCAATAATATGAAACTACTCAAAATTAAACTGTCAAAAATGCAAAATAAATGTAGCTCACTTTGCTTCAAACACATTGGCATATTATCTCTAATTGAAAGGGAAAAAAAACTGTCACTGATTCAGTCTTCAAAAAAAGCAAGCCTCTAGATCAGTATAGATTCAAGTACATCTCAGTCGATAAGCAGTCATCTCAATAATGGTAAAACAATTTTGTGGACAGATGTCTCTGACCGTTCTGGCGTGTGCCATACATTGGACAATCTATAGAGTCATACAAGTTTATTCAACTTACATTAAGTAATACTGTGTAGACTGCAATGACAAATTGACGGAGGAAAATGGCTATCAGTTTCTTTTTCCTGGGGAAATTGTTCCATAATCCTCAATTTTTTAGAGTAATGTGAGTGCTCCGTACTCAGGATAAATCTTTTCCAGATTTAACAATATCGTATTAAAACTTTCTAACTATGATTATTACATTAGAAGTGAAACATAAAAGTCTTTACCACTTTAAAACAATCACAATACCAACTCAGGTATTCCATATGAATTAGCCAGTCCATCCTGACTAAATTCAGAATTTAGCAACCACAACACGAATATGCCAAGAGTTTCTAGCCTACTACAATTTTTTTCTTCATAAATCCTAGTGCTCCAGTAAGTGTCTCAAAATATAAGGCATTATATAAATCCAATGTATTCAAGAGAGAAATGTGGCAGAGAGAGAATTCACCCAAGTAACATGATAGAGTCTTCAATTACGTGGAGGGGAGCAGAATCTCCGATCATCGACTTTCTGAGAGGAGGTACAAGTCCAATTATGAACCCAACAATCTGTTAGTAAGAAGCAATTTTCCTCTATTAGTGTAGGAACAAGTCCACTTTGTAATGTGTTCAAGTTGAATGCAAAACATGCATATAACATATGATAGAAATCCTAATAGTTCGAAAGACGAAATGGTAGACACAATCAATAACCATAAGAAGTAGGATCTTACTGCTCCGTTAGTTGAAGGGGCAAACAACTTCTTCAGATTAAGCTTCCCCAAGAGCTCCACTGCGTGCTGCTTTATCTTATTTGTAAATGCCAACTGCCACAAAATTGAATTAGTTATATCAGTAACTACTTGGCGTTCTATTAATGATACCAGACCTTTTTTTCATTTGGTAGCATCCTTGGCAGAATGACCGTCTAATTAGTTATATATCAGATCTTTTCTTTCCTTCGTTGATGATTAACAGGATATAATGTGGTAAAATGGTTACTTGGTTGGCTACTAAGGTATTGCTACCTAAAATTTCTAGAACTTATATACCACCAGAGATTTTGGAATTAAAAACAATCATGTGAGAGTTTAAATTTAGTATTTTTGAGAGATGCATTACATTAGAAATAAGAAATTCCATCATAAAATTACCTTCTTTTTCATGTAGTTGCCTGCTTCTATGTAACTTCAAATCAGAAGAAATTATTTTCATTGAAGCTCTAGTAAAACAAGTGCTCCATATTATCAAACTGCTAAACCACACCACTCCCGTAAATTGTTTTTTCTAGCTGAATATTCTAATGATAGACTTCTAATTTTTTTATTTATTCGGCCAAAATTTTGGTAGATTAAATGCGATCATGAAGACACATAGGAACTTTTGCCATATTTTAGGATTATTTAGGCCAGTGCAAACTGGAGAGCCATGATTAACTAGGAAATGGGATACCTATGCAACCAAGCAAGAATAAATTTGTCCTTGTATCTTACCATAGAGATGTTGTGGATAAGCTTTTCATAGCGAAGAGGTAGTAATAAAAAAGTGTACAAGGATGACCAAAGTAATGTTCAAGGAATAACCTGATGTTTATTCCCATCGAATCTGGTTGAGGGTAATGCATCTGCACGGTCTTCAGACCTAACAAACCTTATTGGAGAACTTTGAGCTTCAGAAAGACTCCCTTGTTCTGCATTAGTTGGTTCCATTGTGCATTCAGGAACAGAAGAGTCAATTACTTCTGGAATCGCTTGTACAGATAATCTTAATATATTGTATACATAAACCCATAGATAAATGGCTCCTATCTGCAATGCAACTGTCATCACATAGTAAGATTGTATGAAGTACCTGGTTATATAAAGTCACATGTTCCATTTCCATATAGGTATTTAAACTAACTATATTTGCATGGTGCTTTATTGTCTTAATTCAATCTGTTTAATTGTACTTATATAAGCATTACGCACTCATCTCATTGTTTCAAGTGATCCAAATATGTTTTACAAATCACAGCGTGAGCAAATTGGTTGTCCTCCTTACAAAATCTTCTTCTTCACTCCCAAAAGTTATTCAGTAAAAAGATAAGGATATATACCGCCATTGAAAGTGAAACATAAGTCAATCCATATGATTCACATGTATAACGATCTCCAAATGGATTTCCTTTCTCTTTGCAAACTGCTGGGACAATAATTATGGGAATGGCGCCAAGGTTTCCTGTATTCACCATAGGAGCAATGTATCACGAATAAAAGCATAGTGTATATTAATGTCGTGGGCATGCATGTGGAGGAAGTAGCTACTTAAATTTTCTTAGGACTACAAAGTTACTGCACATTGAAAATTGATTGATCTAGTTTTGTCATGATTCCAGAAAGATGGTGTACCAGCAGCACAACAGCCTATAACAAGGCCTCGAAGATGTGGTTGTGGTCTTGTTAGTAGATTAACCACCCAGCCGAGCAAGGACCCAATAATAAAGGAAATGAGGATATTTATGGGCATGAACCACCTACAAAACACAAGAAAACAACCCAACTGAAATAAAAAATATGATCAGAACCAATATGCTGATCTAATAGAAAAAGGAACTCACAACTTGATCATGCTTTCATGTGTTATTGTCTTTGCCAAGTTGCTCGTTATGAGTGCTGGACAGAACACATAAAACACTATCTGTTTGGAAGAAGAAATTATGTCATCATACTAAATGGAGAGAGATTCAGCACAACAAAAACATTATATTTCTCAAGACATTTAATGGAAAGACTTTGATATATTGCAAGAGTCGTATCACATTACTACATTAGTAACTGACATAACTGTGGTTCTTTGGGGCATAAATTTGCCTTCGTGGCAGGAACCTAAGTCCTCTGCCAGCCTGAGTGCTTTTACCATGTTGAGTAACCGGTCACTCTAAACTCTTAAGATGTTAGAGAGTCCAACTGGATCTTATATTATATAATAACAAGTTCAATTGATCAACATGAAACAGAGAGTTTCATAAATTATCCATGCTTCATCAATTGTTGGTTCGAATAATTACCATAAGTTCTACTCAAGTACCCTTCAGATATAACCAGAACCAGTTAACTAAAAAATTCTATGTAACCACGAGAAATATTTTTGTATCTAAGAACATAAAGTCTACATACACTCGATAAACAAAGTATGATGAGGTTTGTATGCATATATACATTTCCTGATGGACTTCAAGTGTGCGTTTTCTGTTAGTACATTAAAGTTGATTTCTAATAAATTCAGAGCTGTTAACTAGTACTACTAATTCTTTGAAAGTACTAAACATTAATGCAAGAGAGACCTTATATTATACTGTAAGGGAAAAAATGCAAGTTGAGTTTTACATACAGTGTTCAGATGTTTACGTGCATCAGGGCCGAGTATATTGATCTGGTCCAGCGCAAGAAATGATCCCACAGCAGTGAGCAGAAGCACCTTGAGCACCGGCATTGAAGCAGCAAAAAAAAGACAGAGAAGCCCCATTTGGCAAATCACTCCAACCACTTTTACTTGATCTTCTCCGAGTAGGGTTAAAAGGTAACCTTTCGAGTTAGCACATTGTGAACTTCAAATGTGTATTTTAACATTCACAGCATAATATATCAAAGGTTCTTATTAATAACACAAGGAATTTTAAAAAACAGCTGTAAAATAATGCAGCTACAACCCACACTAATCAATCTAGCCTAGTACATAAAATATTATGATCATAACTCAAAGGTAATCCCATCGTTTTTTTGAATAATTAGGGTTTCTATACCTTACATATGAATATGCGTTCCAACCAATCTCGGAGTGATCCAGAATTGAACCCACCACCTAGGACGATATGTGAAAAGCCTTACAGCTTGAGGTATCTCATTAAATACTCGCCAATTAACAAAAAAGATCGAATCTTATAATGAGAAGACAAATCCGGGAAAAAATTCCAGGCTCTAAGTGATCAGATTTTTAATAACTGTGTAGAGTGAGAGAAGGGCAACACAACAGTATATAAAAAGTGAACAAATCTGGGAAGCCTTGCAGCGTATGTTTGTGTAGATTTGTATAGTGGGATTATTAGTAGTCAAAGAAATATGGTTGCGTACTTGAAGGGGCCGAGGGAGGGAGGTGACCTGGTTGTTGCCAAAGTTTATCAATCTGCATGAACAAATTTTAACTCCAATATGTCTTTATACTTTGTAGTGGTAGCCTTTTCGGGTTGCATTTTACGCAACAAGTATATATATAGTGCTTAATTTTTTTATAGACATCATTTAAATGAATATCTCTTTTAATTATTAAAACAGGAAGAAATAAAATAGTATAGTGGCCACACTGTGACACACCTAGCATTTTACAATTTTGACTGCTAAATATATTAAAAAAAATAACAAAAATATATTATTTTTGAACTTTAACTGCCCAAAATTTTCGTAAGCGAAATCAATCACCCGAAATATATACCAAATACGCATATTAAAGTTATATATTCAACATTTTTTTAAAACAAACATGCATATATATTATACATGCGTATTCACTTTAATTTTTAAGTGGAATGCGCAAATAATATCTACTACAAGTCAAATATAAACATGCACGTTATATTAAAATTTAAAAATTTCCAACTCAAAATACTTATTATAAAAAAATACTTTCAAAGTTACAATTTTGATAGTTCTTTATCAAATAAGAGTTATTGAAAATTTACTAATATTTATTTTGAATTTTTTCAGGAAACATCAACTATCAATTTCAAATAATTATTTAATATAATGACTTAACTATATCAACTATCAAATTTAACAAAATAATTGTAGAAAGAGTATAAATTCTAAAGTAATCTAATTGAAAACTATTTAAATCAAATTAGTATTATCCAAAATGAATATTGTGAAAAGCAGTTCCTCATGGACCTCTCTCGTTGTGGATATTGTTGAGTCTATGTGTGTTTGGTTTTTTGTATAAATATATTTCAGTATGTGAAATTTGGATCAGGATTTCAAGAAGCTTAATTTTTTGTTATGTATTTTATCAATCTTTAGCCTCCTTATATAATAGGAGGATACAAACCAAATAAATGAATGATAATAATAGATACATGATCAGATACATCTCCTTAATTCTATGAACCAAAATTAATGCACTCCTCAACTTCTTTGGAGATTAGTTTATCCAACATATTCCTCCCTTAAACTAATTCCTTTCGATCCTTCATTCCCATCAATTTTTTGTAAGTATCTAGCAATGTTCTGGACATCGGTTTAGTGAGCACATCTGCAACCTGATCTCGACTAATAATATGACGTAAATGCACATTCTTCTCCTTTACATGCTCCCGAATAAAATGAAATCGAACATCAATGTGTTTGCTCCTTTCATGATGCACTGGATTCTTAGCAAGCTCAATTGCAGACTTGTTGTCAATGCAAACTTCAGTTGATCTCTGTTGTGGAATTCTCAATTCACTAAGTAACCTTCTTAACCATATAGTATGACAAACACAGTAAGAGGCTGCCACATATTCTGCCTCACAGGTTGATAATGCCACTATCGGCTGCTTCTTAGAATACCATGTAAATGCAGTGTCTCCCATAAAAAACAAGTAACCAGATGTGCTTTTTCGTTCATCCACATCTCCACACCAATCACTATCAGAATATCCCTGCAATTTGTAGTCCTCAGTTCTGGAATAAAACAATCCCAGAGTTTTTGTTCCTTGAATATAACGCAAAATTCTTTTTATTGCCTTCCAGTGTGACTGTTTTGGATCCTCCATGAATCTACTTACAATCCCAACACTATAAGAAATGTCAGGTCTTGTGCAAGTAAGATACCTCAAGCTTCCAACCAAACTTTGATATAAATTTGCTTCCACTGAATTTCCTCCCTCAAATTTAGAATAATATAGCATTTGCATATGCTTCTTGAGATATAAAAATTCCTGATTTCTCTTGCTTCACTTCAATGCCAAGAAAAAATCTCATCAAACCCAAATCTGTCATCTCGAACTCTTGTGTCATCTCCTTCTTAAACTCCTTAATCATCTCTTCATTGTTGCCCATAAAGATAAGATCATCAACATAAAGTGCAACGAGTAGTAATTTACCTTGCCTTTCCTTGACATAGAGAGCAGCTTCATAAGGGCATTGCACAAATCCATTCTTCTTGAAGTAGGCATCAATTCGAGTGTTCCAAGCTCGTGGCGCCTGTTTTAAACCATATAGTGCTTTAAACAATCTCAACACCATTCCTTCTTTACCTGGTTTTGCATACCCAGGTGGCTGGTTCACGTAAACTTCTTCTTCGAGCATTCCATTTAAGAAAGCTGATTTCACGTCCATCTGGTAAATAGGCCATTTGTTTTGAGCTGCTTGAGAAATTTACAACCTTATTGTCTCCATCCTTGCTACTGGTGCGAAAACCTCATCATAGTCTATTCCAGCCTTCTGTCGATAGCCCTTTGCTACCAACCTCGCCTTATATCTTTCTACTTCTCCTTGAGCATTCAGTTTCTTCTTATAAACCCATTTAACATCGATGGGTTTACATCCTTCTGGAGGTTCCACCAGTTCCCAAGTTTTGTTCTTTTCAATAGCTTTGATTTCATCATCCATTGCAGCTTTCCACTTCTTATCTTTTACTGCTTCTCCAAAGTCTATGCTTTCTGCATCAGCCACCAAACATACTAAGTGCACCTCACCATGTTCATATATATCTTGTAAACTTCGAGTTCTAGGATTCCTGGGCTCATCCTCATCTGATTCTTCATTTTCAGCATCAGAATTTGTTGCTGAAATCTTAGAAATCTGAATATCTTCTGTTGTTTCTTTTTCATGTGCTTTACTCCAACTCCATGCATCATCTTCTTGTATCTTCACATCTCGACTCACAACAACCTTCATAGCAACTGGATCAAGAAGCCTGTAGGCTTTTGTTTTCTCATCATAGCCAATAAAAATATATTTCTTGCTCTTATCATCCAACTTTGTTCTCCTTTGATCAGGAACATGTGAATATGCCACACTCCCAAACACTTTCAAATGTGAAACAGTAGGCTTTTTTCCACTCCATAATTCTTGAGGTGTTTCATCCCCCAAGTTTGAATGTGGACATTGATTCTGAATGTAAACAGCACATTGCACAGCTTCTGCCCAGAATTCTTTTGGTAATTCCTTGCTCTTTAACATTGATCGAACCATGTCTAATATTGTTCGATTTTTCCGTTCTGCCACGCCATTCTGCTGTGGTGAATAAGGGGCTGTTAAGAACCTTCTAATGCCATGTTCTTCACAATATTCCGTAAAAGCCTTTGATGTATATTCTCCTCCTCTATCAGAATGTAATCCCATGATTTGCATTCCTGCCTTCTTTTCAACCAACACTTTGAATTTCTTGAATACTTTTAATGCCTCAGATTTTTCATTTAAGAAATAAACCCATGTTCTTCGAGAATAATCATCAATGAAAGTGATGAAATACCTCTTGGAGCCATATGATCCAGGTGTGATAGGACCACATATATCTGTATGCACCAACTCGAGAGGCTTTGAAGCACGATAAGTTGCCTTTTTCTGGAATGAACTCCTTGTTTGTTTTGCCAACACACAATCTTCACAAAAACTGCCTGTATGATCCATGCTTGGTAGTCCATGAACCATTCCTTTGTTAGCCAACTCCTTCAAACCACCATAATGTAAGTGTCCAAGTCTCTTGTGCCATAAAGTTGCTTTTTCATCTGACTTTGCATGTAAGCATTTCTCCTGTATATTCTGCAGATTCAACTTGAACATTCGATTTTGAGACATTTCAGTTTTTGCAATTGTCCTGCCATTTTTGTCCTTCAAGATCATGACTTTGTCACCCATAAAGACTGAGTAATCTTTTTCAAGTAACTGTCCAAGGCTCAGAATATTGTTCTTCATGTCAGGAACATAGTTTACATCTTCGATTCTTCCTTGTTTGCAATCCTTTTTAGTAAAACATATTTCCCCCTTTCCTTTGACTTCTATCTTTGAAGAATCTCCAAATGACACAACTTCATTATTTATTTCCTTTAAATCAGTAAAGAGATGCTTGAGACCAGTCATATGGTTGCTGGCCCCACTATCAAGATACCAAAAAATTTCATCTTCAGGAATCATACCTTTGCAGGCCATTAGAAGAACACCTTTATCTTGTTGCTCCTCCGTTTCGACTAGATTTGCATTTTCCTCCACCTTCTTGTTAAACCAGCAATCTTTGGCAAAGTGTCCAAATTTTCCACAATTGTAACATTCTACAGATCTGCTTCCTCTTCCAGAATATGATCTTCCACCTCTGCCACGGCCTCGTCCTTGACCAAGCCAGTTTTGTTGATTTGTCTGCACCTTCTCTTCAAATCTGTTGTTTATAGGACCACGTCCTCTGCCTCGAGTAAAATTCTGTCTTGCATGTCCATGTCCTCTTCCTCTACTGTATTGTGTATACAAGACTTTGTCTTTGTCTTCAACTGAAACATCAGTTTTCAACACTTGAGATTCTGTCTCCTCCTTCTTTAATAATCTTTCTGAATATGCTTGCAGAGATCCCATCAGTTGATCAACAGTCATGGTCTCTATATCATTTGACTCTTCAATGGAAATTCCAACAAGTTGCAATTTTGTATTCAAAGATCTTAATATTTTTTCATTCACACGTGCATCTTCAATCTTTTCTCCATAATTCTTCATTTGATTTACAACAGAGGAAACCCTCGTGAAGTAATCCGGAACTGATTCCATATCTTTCATATGTAAACACTCAAATTCACCACGTAGAGTTTGTAATCGTACCTTTTTTACTTTGTCAACACCTTTAAAATTGTTCTGCAAAATCTCCCAGGCCTCCTTTACTTTTGTTGCAGATGCAACCTTCTCAAACATGCCTTCATCAAGGCCCATATGTATAATAGACAAAGCTTGTTGATCTTGTTTATGAGCCTTGGCAAGGGAATTTTTCTGACCTTGATTTAAAGCTCCTTCATTCTCTGGTTCATCGTATCCTTTGTCAACAATTTCCCATGCCTTTTGTGATCCAAGCAAAGCTTTCATCCGGATACACCAATGACCATAATTTTCTTTGGTAAGTTTTGGAACAGCAAAAGAGTTATTCATGTTTGTAGGCTCTGAATTTGATACCAAGCTCTGATAACAATCTGTTGAGTCTATGTGTGTTTGGTTTTTTGTATAAATATATTTCAGTATGTGAAACTTGGATCAGGATTTCAAGAAGCTTAATTTTCTGTTATGTATTTTATCAATCTTTAGCCTCCTTATATAATAGGAGGATACAAACCAAATAAATGAATGATAATAATAGATACATGATCAGATACATCTCCTTAATTCTATGAACCAAAATTAATGCACTCCTCAACTTCTTTGGAGATTAGTTTATCCAACAGATATTAGTGCTCCTATTATAGATGGATTATTTCCTCTCCACGTTGCAGTTCTCACAGATTGTCCGAGTTTAGTTGCTCGTTTAATTTTCGATTGTGGAGCTAAAACAAATGTGAAATGCGAGGATGGAAACTCACCGTTTTATGAGATAACTCCATGGGAAATGGCTAGCTCTTACTGTAATTAACCAACTTACCTAGTACCCTTCCTACTATGTATATACTTGGTACATTTCCTCCTACTATGTATATAACTAGTACCTTTCTACCTCCTGAGCACAATCTTCGAGTTCCTGTAATGCTACGCGTGTATGTGTCTAATATAATCTCGTCCCTTATTATTTAATTATCTGGCTAGGAAGGTGAAACTAAAAACTGCAAGAAAATATGAGTGAAATGAAAACTATTATGAAGTTACTAGAGTCAGGTCAGAGGGAGTCGTCTCCAGGCCAAGTTTGAAGAGGAAAAAAGATTGACAGTAATTCAGAATTCAAGCCTGCCTACTATCCCCAAGCCTGAGCAAAAGAAATGTATCGAGGATTGGAGTTCTTTTGCATCAGTTAATTTGCATCCTCTCAGGATGAACATTGAGGGAGATGAATGTGATAAGCTCAAATCAATTTTGGAGAGTTCACATATGAAAATGTCTGAGCAAGATGTGTTGCTTGAATTTTGGTGGATGTGATATAAGTGCATACAGTCTTCTTGGGATGATATGTCATTGTTGTGCTATCAAATGTGCTGTTGAATTTCTTTCACATATGGATTCGATGCTGGATCCCAACGTCCAAAATTGTTTTGGCCTTTGGGAGTTTCCTCTTGCACGATGCAGCTATACTTTGTCCTACAGTTTGGTTAAGCTACTAGTTGACAATGGAGCAATTTGTGAATCACTGTTTTGGGTTCCAGTGACAGGTCAGAATATTTAACCACTGGACTACGCTGTTGAATGAAATTTAATTTGAGTTGCATTTAATAGCGTATATTTACCCTTGTGAACCATGATAATTAGTTGAGTTGCATTTAATAGCGGATTGCTGATTTTTAATTTTAGAGAATGTATGTAATCGGCAAATTGCAGGCGCCAAAAGAACAACTTTCTGAAGATTTTGCAGAGTTGCTTAAACACACTTCACCTTGAGTCCTGAAGACTCTGATATAAGTGACATTATGAGGTTAGGTTAGTGATTGACTTATTGTTGCATTTATTATTCCTGCTTATTTCTAATTGTAATTCGCTTTTCATAAACATTACAGTTCACCAGAACCTGAACCAGTGCAATTTAGCTCCAACTTGGAGCAAGAAGGTTATAACAAGTGCTATACTAATAATTCTTCTTTTCACTTGTGAAAAAATTAAATATTACTTATTATGATATTAAACACGGAAGATGCTCCTAAAGGAATTTGGTTCAAGCCATGTCGTCAACAACTCTGCCAATGTGGTCTAAAACTTAAGCATGTATGAAAATAGATGTATACATTCTCTAAGTCAACAACTCTGCCAATGTGGTCTAACTTGAATTTTATTTTCTTGGCTTTGGGTTATAAAAGTCCGCATGCACCACAAGCTATGTGTTTCATAGGATTACTGGGACAAGCTTCTCATACAGTCAACGTCGTGTTTTTTCATCCCATGTTGGTCCATTGTTTCATCAACCCTCGAGGAAGATTCCGCTGGAGCCTATCTATTTTTTTACCATCTTTATCAGAACTCTCTAGGAAGGTGGAACATCAGGAGATGATTAGAATTATAAAGCAGAAGACTGGCATGGGGCTTCAACTTCGGATGAAGCCCCAATAACCATCCTTAACATCAGGTTGGTTCGGAGATAAATTTGGGGTTCCGGGAACACAAGGACGATGATGGAGTTCCCCCGACTACTCAACATGGTATGCTCTCGAAGGATCCACAAATAGTTAGGTCACATGTTACAGTTCAGATAACTGAGCTGCTAAAATATGAAATTTGTGATATTTAGAGGATAGAAGAAGAGTGAGAGAGTGAAAGAGAGAAATTAGAGAGAAAAGAGTGATTCACTCATAAAAGTCTGCATAACACAGTACTGCTCTACAGACCGTACATACTGTTAGACTGAGGAATCTGTAACAACAAAGTTTGAGGTTTCTCGCCGGAATCAAGATCTGTGACGGTGGTTCTTTGCCAGAAAATCAAGCGGTGTATGGTGGTTGTGCGTTAATTGGTGGTCGGGATTGATTAGGGTAAGTGGTGGCTCCTTATCAGCTCTCAACTTCTTACCCTCTCAATGTGCCTATGTACCCTTTATATAAGGATCAAGCCTGACGTAGTTCTTGGGGAACAAGAAATCTAATGGGCTTAGACTTCTCATTCCTAGGCCCGGTAGAAGTCCCTCCAGAATCCATCTTCCGCTAGTTTTAGGAATGTCCAACTATGAGGCCCAACCGCGAAGGCCCAAGGCTCGTCCGTAATCGTAGGACTTCACGTATAGTGCATCTCCCTACGCAAGGATAACACTCCGCTACAGCTCTCTCCCTTGATTTACGAACGCAGATATAGCCACGGTTCACCCCAAATGCCAGACGCGTTCTTGTCCCCCGAATGAGGATAACCCACCAGATAACAGGACAGGTGATCCCAAGCTCTTGGGTATAAAGTGCAGGATGACTCCAAAGTTCTCCAACGAGGACACTCGTTGAATACAAGAATAAAGCTCCCAAAGCACACACAGAAGTTGACCCCGGATCCCCAACGAGGACATCCGTTGAATACAGGAGGAGGCCTTCAATCATCAGGCATACCCCTGGAGGCCTTCAAGCTTTTCACGAACATCCCCCTCCTTGACCGACTCAATGAGGGAATTCTTCAAAGAGTACCTACAACAAATACGTTAGTGAAAACAATCTCTATTCCTCTTTACATTCTTGTATTATCCTCAAGATATCCTTGTTTGTCTTGTCCTATGTGAGGACAAGCTCAACTATCCAAAAGTATGCATCTCTCAAGGATAGGACACGTCCTCTTCCTATAGAATTAATGCACATATTTCCTTTGTATGGCAACCCCAACATGTGGACAATCTATCTTGTTAACTTTACTCATGCAAGGCGCGCCCTGCGTCCCTAGACGCGTCCTCGACGAATTGAGATTTCCTCCAAATCCCTTGGCATGGAAACCTTGATCCCAAATCACACAGTCTACTAAATATTGGACGGGTCCTATATATAGAGGGCGCGTCCTCCCTTAGTGCATAGCAGCCTACAACCTAAACCTTCATCTTTTTGCCCTAATTTGATCCCAATTGACTTATCTTTGACCCGAAATGATCCAATGCACTACTAGAAAAATGCCCTTAGACATCGGTTATAAACTGATATCTTTTTTTCAAACCGATGTCTTCGCATGTGTAGAGAAAGGTAGGGGTCTTTAACATCGGTTTTTAGCCGATGTTAAAGATGTACACAGACATCGGTTTTTTTAGCAAACTGATGTATAATTAGCCATTTTTTGAATAAAATGTTAAAACTAGATTGTCAAAAATGGTATTTAGGAGGTTAAATAGCACTTTACACATATAATATGGAAGCGCTTTTAATTGATAGACATCAGATTCTTAAACAAATCGATGTTTTAGTACGTATTTTACATCAGTTCATTTTCTAAACCGATGTTAGACATGCCAAATCAACTGTTCAACGGTATCAGGAGATTTAAACATTCTTTTAAACCTAGGAATGATAGGAAAATACCACATAACCTTGGCTGGACTATTTACCCTAAGTTTACCATCTTTCGCAACCTTCTAGCGAGATAAACGACATTTAAAACACTCAGATGCATTTAGATTTATACCCCTGTAGAGTATATAATTGTCTGGACATGCATGAAATTTAATGTACTCAAGGCCCAAGTCTGGTAAGGTTTTCTTTGCCTCAAACGCATTAACCGGTAACACATGATCTTGAGGAAGAAAAGAACCAACAAAAGTGAGAAGATCAGTGAAGGCGTTATCGCTAATACCAAACCTAGCTCTCCAATTATGTAGCTTTAACATTGCCTCTAACTTCATACATTCACTACCCTTATACAAAGGTTGTTCTGCATCAGCTACAAACCTATTAAAGTCATACGAATCATGATCATCCGAATTATAAGCAGCTTTACAAACGTCAACAGTTTCAGATTGAGCATTTTGCTCCTTAGCTAGAAATGTGCTACCGGCAGATGACCTAACACTCTTAGAACTAGTTTCTCCATGCCAAATCCAATCAGTATACCCCAAACTAAAACTTTTTGCATATAAATGACCCCGTATTACTTTTACGTTATATTTTCTAAAATTAACGTAACGCCTGCAAGGACAAGGGATGTTCTTAGGATCCTTTGAGTTTTCTTCTACAAATATTAAGAAACTTTCAACCCCTATCTCATATTCTAAAGAATCCCTGTCTTTGAAAATCCATGACTTGTCCATATATTTTTAAGACAAACAGCAACCTAGCAACCTAGCAACCTACCTGTTTGTCATTTCAAACATGAAGAAGTAACACTTAGTTATTTACTTATTTAGGATTAAACATAATTAAACATATATATTAATTATGCATATAAATTAAACATACGAATGCTTGTAATACGAATGCTTGTAACGCACATAATTAAACATATAAATTAATTATTACAACTACACATGTTTACACATATACAATTCCACACCTAAACTAAACAAGAACATAAATAAGAACATAAACAAGAACAAGAACATACAGCGAGGAACACAACATAAAAAAAAAACTAAATAGAACAAGAACATACACAACATAAACTAAACAGGATCCATACATATGCACCTATTAAAATTAAACAAGAACAGGGAGGAACAATGCATCTATTAAAGTAACAAAACATACATATGCATGTGAAATCTTACCTAATCGAGCAAACCCACTTCAAGATTAACCAAACCCAGCTCCAGAGACCTAAAATCAAACTCGAAAAAACATAAAATAAAAAAACAAACTCGATTAAAATTAAAACATAAAATTTGAAATTACATTCGAAAAAACATACTTTTCACACACTAATCGAGTAGTCCAGACTTCCTTCAAGGCTCTTCAACACCAATCGACCTCGATTTATGAATTAATTGAGTTTAATTCATATAAATTTTAGGGGTTTTAGGTTAAAGAGAGTGAGTGAGAGATTAGAGAGAAGAGAGAATGAGAAAATGAGAGAGAGAGAAGAGAGAATAAGAGAGCTGAGAGAGAGAGAAGGGGGGAAACTGTTTTGTTTAATGGGGGGAAACTGAAAATAAAAAATTTGGTTAAGGGGGGATTTTTTGGTGTATTAACGGGGGAAAGAAAGAAGCGGGCCTTTTTTATTTTTTTTTAAAAACGATTATAAACATCGGTTGGTTTAGATACTGATGTCTTACAACACCTTTAACATCGGTTTTAAAGCAATCAATGTTAAAACTGCTTTTAACATCGGTGACATTTCTAACCGATGTTAAAGGGGTGATGTCATAAGCACTATTTCTAGTAATGATGCCAAATTTTGGCTATAACACATACCACATTTCTACAACTACCCCCACCACAAGTAACATAACAGATTTAAAATTAATAACTACTGATAGGTGATAACTACCTTGATTCTAAATTGGACAATAAGCGAGCTGTCCCAGACTGCAGTTAATGACTTTATAACTAATTCTGAGAATCATGACATTGTCATGCCCTCAAAATTAATCTTGAAGTTTATGCTTTTCTGCAGTTAAAGTCCAAATAACTTTCAATTGCTTAACTGCTATTCACTTTCCATGTATAGTATCTTAACGTCGTTTTTCTACTTATGTATTTAAGAATTCGCTCAAGTATTCTGATTACAGGAAATGCGTCGTTTTCTCGGTGAAGGCATTTCAGTTGATAATATTTCCTCTCACTTGTCACCTTGGGCATCTGCGTTGTATGAATTCTTGCCTGACTTATCGAAAATAGGTCTATCTTCTTATTCATTTTGATATATAACTGACGAAATCTTCATGTTCGGGCACTAATTTTTAAGTAGTTATATGGCAGTTGCTCCTCCATCCTGTCTTTATGGTGCTATGAAAAATAAGTCAAGTAATTATGATATAGGGGCTATTATATTGCAGAACTTAATTGGAGTAAAAGAGAATGAGATGAGATGCAGAGAGAATTTGAGAAGAGAAACACATAAGTTTATTATCAAAACTCATAATAATCTTTTTTTATATCGTCTAAATTTCTTATACCTAATATTGAAATAACTACTAAATTATGAAAATAACATCATTTTGTTATTTTCTTTATTTATTTAATAGTCCCATATCAATATACCCCCCATGAGAACAGACTTGTCCCAAGTCTGCATCAAGCATCAACCAGGTGGGGAAACTTAGCAGCAAAATCCTCAGCCACTTCCCAAGAACTGTCATGAGACGGAAGATCCTTCCATTTAACCAAAAACTGCACCTGTGCCACATTATTAACCTTCACAAATCTTCTTTCCAGTATGGATTCAGGAACTTTCTCAACATTGAAAGGCATTTGAGTATGCATCTCTTTAGGCAATTGAACAACAAACGGAACCTCTCCCACTACTAGCTTTAACTGAGACACATGAAACACGTCATGAATTTGGACAGATGGTAGAAACTGAAGTTTGTACGTTGCTTTACCAATTGTTGTTATCTCTTTAAATGGACCAAAATATTTGGAGGCCAACTTTTGATTACTTCTATAGGCAACCGTCTGCTGCCTATAAGGTTGCAATTTAAGCCATACCCAGTCCCTAACCTTGAAGCTTTAGTCAAACCTGTGTTTGTCAGCTTGTTGCTTCATTCTCACTTGCGACCTAATCAAATGAAATTTTAATTTCGCCAACATAGCTTCTCTACGAGCTTCTATCGACTTCATGAATTGGAATTTCCCCGGGTAAATATGGCAAATGTAATGAAGGAGGCTGATTATAAACAAGCTCATAAGGAGTTATTTGCGCAGATGTGTAATGAGTGTTGTACCACCACTCAGCTAGTGGTAACCAAGAACTCCAGTCTTTCAGATTCTCTCTAGACATCCGCCGATGATATGTTTCAAGACACCTGTTTACTACCTCTATTTGTCCATCCGTTTGTGGATGGTATGCAGATGACAAAAGATATTCAGTGTCATGCAAACTGAATAAACCTTTCCAGAAATTGCTCAAAAACACAGAGTCTCTATCACTCACTATGGTTCGAGGCCAACCATTGAGTTTAAAAAATTATTCATATAGCATTGTGCAACTTGAATGGCTGAAAATGGGTGGGATAGTGGCATAAAGTGTGCGTACTTACTTAACCTATCCACTACCATAAAAATAACATCATTACCATCTGATCTAGGTAAGCCAGATATAAAATCCATCGAAACATCATTTCAAACCTCTTCCGGTATAGGCAAAGGTTGTAACAAACCAGTACTAGCTACTGTTTCAGTTTTAGATTTTTGACAAACCTGGCAAGCTCTCATAAATTGTCTAACATGTTGCGTCAAGCCCTTCCAATGAAATAAGCTCTTGATCCTCTTCAATGTTATTTCGCTTCCTGAATGACCTCCTTCAATTGAAGAGTGATGCCAACTAATAAGTTTACTTATAAGATTAGCATCAGGTCCTACCACAATCTTCCCATGCTTATGCAATAGCCCTTCTTGTAATTTGTAATGAGGAATGATGATGTGTTGTTCCAGTTATTGAATGATTTGTGTTAGGCTCACATCCTGTTGATAACTAGCCTTAATTAGTTGTGGCAATTCCGAATATGATACAGAAAGTGCCATACACAATAAATCAGCTCCTTGAACCCTCGACAATGCATCTACAACAATATTATCCACTCCCTTTTTGTATTGTACCTCGTAATCGAATCCCATAAGCTTAGAAATCCAAAATTATTGAAAGGGAGTAGTCATTTTTTGTTGCAGCATCCACTGCAAGCTTTTCTGATTTGTTTTAATAATAAAATGACTCCCTAAAAGATACTGTTCCCACTTTTGGACAGCAAATACCAACGCAAGTAGTTCTTTTTATAAGCGAAACCTCTTTTTAAGTGGTACCTTGGTTTCACTTATTTTTTGGTAACACCACCTTTTGTTTCATTTTTCATGATTCATGTTATAACTCTAACTCTATGTGTAATTTTATCCTTTTTGATTCATATATGACTTATAATTCTATATATATTATTTTTACCCGTTTTTCTTTATTAATAAATTTTTTAAGTGATACTTTGTTTTCACTTATTTTTTGGTTGTATCACCTTTTGTTTTCGGTTTTTATGATTCATGGTATAACTTTAAGTGTATATTTTTATTTTTTTTGATTCCTATATGAATTATAATTCTATATGTATTATCTTTACCCGTTTTACTTTATTAATAAATGAAACCTATTTTTAAGTGGTACTTTGGTTTTACTTATTTTTTAGTTCCACCACCTTTTGATTTCACCTTTAATGATTCATGTTATAACTTTAAGCGTATTATTTTTATCCCTTTTTATTCATATATGACTTATAATTATATATGTATTATTTTTACTCATTTTTTAAATTTTTATAAGCCATAAATTTTATTATTTTCAAAGGTTTTAATCCTATTTTTAATTATATTTTAAAATAAATAAGTTCATAAATTGACTCAACTAAATAGGTTCCGAGAAATATAAACCACGACCAAGTAAATAGGCCATGTGTTTAAATTGGAATTTTTTAATTTGTTGGTAGAATTTCAATTTAATAAAATGGTATGAATATTATAAAAACTGTATTTTGGTTTCACCACTAGAAAATAATAAAATTATTCAAACCGTAATATGATTACAATTCTATTTTCATACAACTCTAAATTATTTCTTGATAGGGTACTTGGTTACATCTTAGTACAGTTGCGCTTTATTTTGGTTTCACCCCTATAGTTCTCTTTCATGTAGAGTTTTATGTTGTTTTTAACAAAATATAGATTGGAATCGTATTATAATTACGATATTTCTATTTTTCGTAGAATTCTTTTTTATTTTTTATTAAAATAATAAAATGAAATCCTTTAAACAATTTTATTATTAATTAATAAGGAAACCATCTTCTAGGGGATACTTGGTTTTACGAACTTTTGGTTTCACCCCTTTTTAAATCTTACTATAGCTCTAAATATACCATTTTTATTCTTTTTTATTCATATATGACTTATAATTATATATGTAATATTTTACCCGTTTTTTGATTCTTATATACCACATATATATTATTTTTATAAAAACGGAATAGTATATACATTGTAATTTCTAGATTCATACCTACAGAATTTTATTTTAGCACCAAATGCAAATTTATACATATATAATGAATATTTTAATTAGAAAAAGTTATGCAATCACAAACTATATAAAAAATAAATTCAGCTAACAATAAGAAATTTAATATGTAATTACATAGTACTGTTGATTTATTTTTTGTTAAATTATCCATCAATGGTGTTGCGACTAAAGTTTCGATTTAAAATATTAGTTATGTCTTTTTGAACAGTAAATACATAATAATAACGTTGAGTTTGTTATTCTAATAAGATTTGAATTAATGAAAACGACATATAATTTAAAAAGAAAAATTGCAATAATCGTACAATTTTTACAATTTTAATTATTATATATATTAATAAAAATTAAAATAAATTTTTATAATCATTATTAAATATTGATATTTCGATCTCGGCCCGTGTCGGGTTATCTACTAGTATTGATAAAGGCTAAATGATGCCTTTTTGCATCAAGACCGCTCTTATCCCCGTTCTGGAAGCATCCGTCTCCACTATAAATGTCTTTGAAAAGTTTGGTACCTCCAAGACCAGTGCATTAACCAATGCTTTCTTCAAGGTTGAGAATGCCTCCTGAGCTTGTTCATCCCATGTAAAAGTCCCCGTCTTCAGCAGATTTGTTAACGGGTTGCTAATATTAGCATATCCTTTAACAAATTTCCGATAGTATCCATCTAGTCCCAGAAAACCTCTTAAGTCTCTCACAGATGAAGGCACAGGCCAACTCTCTACTGCTGCTACCTTTTGTGGGTCAGTTTCTACTCTTTTAGCAGAAATAAAATGGCCAAGGTACTCTATTTTATCAGTAGAAAAGATATACTTACTAGCTTTAGCAAACAACATGTTTGTCTTCATCACTTCAAAAACTCCTGTTAAGTGCTGCCAATGATCTTCGATATTTTTGCTATTAACCAAGATATCATCAAAAAAAACCAAGACTGATTTTCTCAAAAGAGGTTTAAAAACATTATTCATCCAATACTGAAACGAGGCATGTGCATTTGTAAGGCCAAATGGCATTACTAATAACTCGTAGTGTCCGGTATGAGTTTTAAATGTTGTTTTGTAAACATCATCATCATGCACTCTCATCTGGTGATATCCTGACCTCAAATCCAATTTACTAAACATTGTAGCCCCAGAAAGTTCATCAATAAGCTCATCAACCACCGATATTGGATACTTATTCTTTATAGTTCATTTGTTAAGCTCTCTATAATCGACACATAGCCTCTAAGTACCATCTTCTTTTCTCACTAATACAACAGGTGAAGCAAAATGACTAGAGCTATTTCTGATAATCCCTCGGTCTAGCATCTCTTGGATCAATAACTCAATGATATCTCTTTGTTTCAGTGGATATTTGTAAGGCCTAATATTGACTGGGCCTGTGCCATTTTCTAGAGGAATGGTATGATCAAAGGCTCCCCTTTGAGGAGGAAGCTCTTGGGGTTCTTCAAATACCATTTTGTATGTCTCGTTCAAATGCTCCAATTCCTAATATCCATTAGAAGAACCTTTATCAAGTATGTGTTGTCGCAACCTTGTTATATCTGGTTTCTTAAATAACTGTAGGAGGTAAAGATGAGCAGCATTTTCCATGAGCTTAGAACTAGGCTCTCCTTCAACCACCTTTAATTTATGCATGGGACTGCCCCTTAGTACGATCTGCTTCCCCTGTAATTTAAATCGCATCACCAAATCCTTAAAATCTCATAGTATAGGTCCGATTTTACTCAACCACTATATGCCCAACACCATATCACAACTACCTAGAGGAATAAGCATTGCATCAGTGTTGACTTCAGATCCTTGTATCTTCCATATAAAATTTTTGCAGATATGGTGACAAGGAAGATGACTTCCATCTGCTACCGTTGTGGACTGAGGGTTAATTTCTTTCAATTTACAACCCAATTTTTTTGCAAGTGACAAGTCCAAGAAATTATGAGTACTTCCCGAGTTTATTAAAATATGTATAATCTTGCCGTTCACTATTCTTTGAACTCTCATCGTCTGGAAACTCTGACTATCCGCTAGAGCATTAACTGAGATGAAGGGATTGAAGAGAAGTTCAGTAATATTATATGTAAAGTGAATAAATAACAAATGATACGAAGGCAATCAAAATGCAGGAGAAGAAAGCTATCTCAGTAGCTCAGATGCAAAAATATCAATAATAATGCCTTAGAGATGTCTGAGTACAATGGGAATAGATATATAACAACTACTAGTCTGGGACCTAGGCTACTGAACACTACTGGACAGAAATAACAACTTCCAGGGATTCTTTTATAAGTTTGTGCCCATCATTGTCTTATTATTGCAGAAGAGAAAATGTTGTTGGTGTGGTCCTTTTAATACTCCCCCTCAAGGTGGGAGCGACCGGAAAGAGCGGCCAGCTTGCGAATGTGTGCTTGATGGAGGTGGACAGGTAGGATTTTGGTGAAGATATCTGCCACCTGTTCTGCAGAAGATACTTTTTTGGTGATGATGTGCCCAGCTTTGACTTCATCTCGGACATAGTGGCAATCGATGCCAACATGTTTGGTCTTTTCGTGCTGAACTGGGTTGGCTGCGATAGCTAACGCAGCTTGATTATCACAGTACATAATCGTTGGTGGCAGTTCATTGAGTCCAAGATCTTTGAGGAGATGCTTCAACCAAGTGATTTCGCAAGTAGTAACTGCCATTGCCCGATACTCGGCTTCCGCAGAGCTTCTTGCCACAACTGTCTGTTTCTTGGCCTTCCATGAAACTGGTGAATCTCCGAGAAAGATGCAATAACCAGTCGTGGACCTTCGTGTGATTGGGCAACTGGCCCAATCACTATCACAGAATGCTTGTAGTTGAGCAGCACTTTTTGAAGCCAAGAGAATGCCCTAAGATGTTGTACCAACCAAATAGCGTAGAAGTTTCTTTGCAGTTTGAAAGTGAGCAGTGGTTGGAGCTTGCATAAATTGACTTAAGAGCTGCACCGAATATGCAATGTCTGGGCGAGTTATAGTTAGATAAATCAACTTACCGACTAAGTTCTGATAGATGGTTGGATTGGGCAAAAGTTCTCCTTGATCATGAGTTAATTTCAGATGAGAGTCCAAGGGAAGTTTCAGAGGTTTTGCAGTAGAGAGTCCATATTCAGCTAGGAGATCCTTTGTGTACTTTTATTGCGATATGAAGAAGCCTGCTTGTGTTTGATCTATTTCCAGCCCGAGAAAATACCGAATTGGCCCCAAATCTTTCATGTGAAAAGACTTAGTGAGCATTTCTTTTAGATGGTTAATTGATGCCTCATCATTCCCACATATTAGCAAGTCATCCACATAAATAAGAACGACTGTAACAGAGGTCTTTAACTTTTGTATAAACAGACAGTAATCTGACCGGGACTGTGCAAATCCAAGTTCAAAAAGAATTGAGGACAATTTAGAGAACCATTCACGGGGAGCCTGCTTTAACTCGTACAATAATTTAAGGAGAAGACATACCCACTCACATGTAGACTTTGCTGAAATGTCATTAAGTTTGATTCTGCAACCAGGATGAGAATACCCTTGTGATAACTTTATATACACGGTTTCATGAAGGTCACCATGCAAAAACGCATTGGTGACGTCCATTTGGATTGTGTGCCAATCGAGAATAGCTGCTACAACAAGTAAGGTTCTGATAGTTGTCATCTTTGCCAATGGGGCGAAAGTTTCAGCATAGTCCTCTCCGTATGTCTGATTACATCCAAGTATTACCAACCGAGCTTTATTTCTATCAATTGACCCATCAGAGTTGTATTTGGTCTTGAAAAACCACTTGCAACCAAGGGCCTTTTTGTGAGAAGGCAAGGATGTAATTTTCCAAGTGTGGTTATTTTCAAGGGCCTCCAGTTCCACATTCATTGCTTGTACCCATCCAGGATCTGTAAACGCATCTTTAAAATAGAGCGGATCGTTATGAATACTCATATTTGCCAGAAGGCATGTGAATTCAGGCAATACGACAGTAGTAGCAACATTTGAGATATTTTTCACAGGTGTGGCAGAAGCTTGGAAGGTGTGATATTGTTGCAGATATGCTGGTGGTTTGTGGGTTCGAGTCGATTACCTGAGAGGAGGTTGTGGTGGCGTGTCTTCACTTGACTCGGATATGTGAGTTTCAGAGGTGTGTATAGGTGATGTAGGTTCAGTATTGAGAGAAAGAGAATTTGATGGAGGCATACATATGTCATCAAACAGTGAGCTAGGTTGTAGCACATTTTCTTTCACTGGTAGTGGGTTCATGTAGTTGTTTACAGAATCTGGGTGGAAAGGGAAAATAGTTTCCTGAAATTTGACATCACGTGAGGTGAAGGTTTTGTTGGTGGTTAGGTCTAGTAACACATAGCCTTTCTTTGTGGCAGAGTAGATGACAAACACACAGGCCACTTTGAGATGGGAGTAAGTGGGACTTTCTTTGAACAGAGCCTCATAGGGAGTGACATTCTTCAATACTGTACTTGGTAATCTATTCATTATGTAGACTGCAGTTTCAACACAATATCCCCAGAAAGACAACGGGAACTGAGCTTGAAATCGAATGGATCTTGCAATTTCCAAGATGTATCTGTGTTTTCTCTCGACCCTAGCATTTTGCTGGGGTCTATGAGAGCAAGATTGTTGGTGTTGTATGCCTTGTTGAGCAAAGTAGGTTAGACACTTGTGATCAAGGAATTCAAGGGCGTTATCTGAGCGAATGACCTTAATAGAGGTGGAAAAATGGTTTTTTACATAGTTGCAAAAGGTCTGGAATACAGCTAGAAAATCAGATTTATAGGCCAGAAGAGTCACCCAAGTATATCTGCTGTGGTCATCGACCAAAGTAAGAAAATATCGAAAATTTCCTTTGGTCGGAACCTTATATGGCCCCCATATATCTAAGTGAATTAGATCAAATTTGTGTGATGAATGGGCGTCGCTAAGATCAAATGGTAATTTGCAGAATTTGGCCATAGGACATGTCAAACAGATTTGATCATTGTGTGGATGTTTTGGAATGTCAGGAATAAAGTGAAGCTTGGATAGAGGTAAGTGTCCAAGCCGATGGTGCCAAGTGCTAAGAGAAGTGGAATCATTGGTAGCAAGACACGTGATTGATGATTTTTTCAAGGATGTTAACCATTTGACTGGGTTTAGAGTATGAACAAGATAGTACAACCCATGTTTAGCTTCTCCAACTGCTATCACAGACTGAGAAATATGATTAAGTATAATACAATGTGTCGGCAAGAATTTAACCTCATAATCATTTGACTTGATGAGTTTTTGAACAGACAATAGATTGTGTTTAAACTTAGGGACACATAGTACATCAGTCAAAATTAAATTGCTAGATAAATAAACAGTACCAGTGTGGGAGATACTCACAGTTGCACCGGTAGGAAGATTGATTTGATTAGCAACAGTGACAGGAATAGGTAACTGAAGGTTGGAGAGATGTGGAGTCATGTGGTCAAATGCTCCAGAGTCGAGTATACAGTCATGAGATGATCCAGTGTAAGCAGCAAAACAATTTATCATGCCAGAGAATGGAGTTTCTGGTATATCTCCCCCTGAGGTTGAATTCTGCATGTTGGTGTATTGTATTAGCTGGGCCAATTGATCTAGTTGCTGCTGGGAGAAGAGTGAAGGTTCAGAACCACTGTCTGATGCTTGAGCAGCATGAGCAAATTTGTTGCCTTGAGGTCTGGGATTGGGCTTCCAACGAGGTCTGTTTGTGACATTGGTAGATGTTGATGAATGAGTGGGATTTGGGCCTTTATAATTCGAGTGCCATCGTGGATACCCAACCACGGACCAACACCGATCATTGGTGTGGCCTTTTCCTCCACAAAGAGTACATTCAAAGGTTTTCACTAATGGAGCTTTGCTATACATTGCTATGATATCAGGTTCTGCAGATTTGTGCCCATAAATCATATCCCTTTGCGCCTCTTCCTGTTGTAAAATGGCAGATGCACTTTCTACGCTAGGCAAAGGAGTTAGAAGTAACAACTGACTCCGCTGTGGTGAGTATACATCATTTAATCCATTTAAAAACTGAAATAATTTAGACTCTTCACGCTGAGTAATAATATCATTCAACAATTTGAGAATTTCAGGTGTTTGGTTGGCTATGGCAGGCAAAGTATTCAATGAGTCAAGTTCTTCCCATATTGTTTTCATTGCAGTATAGTAATCGTTAACAATCATAGAGTGTTGTTTGAGCTCATAAACATCTCTATTTAACTTGTAATTACGAGAACCATTAGTTAATGAAAAACGTTGTTCTAGATTCTGCCAGATCTCTTTTGAGGTGGTCATGTAAATAACCGATTTACAAATAACAGGAGAGATGTTAGATGTAATCCAGGAGATAACCATATTATCACATGTTTCCCACATTTCAGTTTTAACAGGGTCGTCAATAGGAGGCAAAACAGTACCTTTAACAAATTAGCCCAACTTCCGTTTGGAGGCAAGGCTGATTTCCATTGATCTCTTCCAGGAGCGATAGTCCGAGCTGCCTTGGAGTTTCTCCACTTGAATAGAGGTAGCACCATCAGAAGGGTGTAAAAACAACGGGTTAAGCATGTCTTGATAGGTTAAATGAGGGTTTTGATTTGCAGCAGCCATAGAGAAAGAACAAATCTATAGAAGAGTGAAACAGAAACTAGATCTGGAATAAAAAGGTGCAAGAAACTGTAGATATAACACTCTGCTTCACGAAACAAAATAATCAAACAAGAGCTCTTATCAGCTCTGATACCATGAAGAGAAGTTCAGAAATATTATATGCAAAGTGAATAAATAACAAATGATATGAAGGCAATCAAAATGCAGGAGAAGAAAGCTATCTCAGTAGCTCAGATGCAAAAATATCAATAATAAAGCCTTAGAGATGTCTGAGTACAATTGGAATAGATATATAACAACTACTGGTCTGGGACCTAGGCTATTGAACACTACTAGACAGAAATAACAACTTCCAGGGATCCTTTTGTAAGTTTGTGCCTATCATTGTCTTATTATTACAGAAGAGAAAAGGTTGTTGGTGTGGTCCTCTTTATAGGGATCACCCACTGTACTACCTTCTTCTTCGTGATTTTCCATATCATCAAACTCACTTGGATCTATTCCCGGAATCTCAATAGTAAACAATTGAGGTTCTCTGAATTTACATTTATGATTCCTATCATAAAGCTGATCACAATAGTAGCACAGTCTCTTTACAATCTTTTCAGCTCTCACGTCAGCGGGTATGTGCTTAAAGGTTTTAGTAGGAGTTGATGTTTGTTTAGTGAAAGGTGTAATGGCTTGTTTCGGTATTGGTGTTGGCAATAATGGTGGTTTGGTATTGGCCAGAGAAGGTGTATAATTTTAAAGGCTCGTGGTATGATTGTTGTGAAGAGTTTGCTTGACAGTTTTACTGTTGATACTGTTAAGGGATTCCTCTTGTAATCTAGCAAAATCTACAGCATCAGCCATGGATTTTGGCTTAAATGCTCTCACCAATGGCTTAACGGTTGGTTTTAAACCTCCTATTAAACTCTCCAACACATATGAATCCGGCAATACTGAGTTATTTTGTAACATAGATGCTCTTAAATTTTCAAATTCATCGATATATAATTCAACAGAGTCATGCTGTTGTAGCTTATTGAATTGCTCGACTACGTTAACTCCAGTCTCATCCTTGAATCTGGCATTAAGGTCTATTACAAAATCGTTCCAGTCCACAACTTTCCTTACAGACAAATAACTAGACATCCAGTTTACAGCCTTATCAATCATATATAAAGAAGCCAAATCAACTCGCTGATCTTCAGGAATTTTGCACAGGTTGAAATACTTGCAACATTTTTTTTACCCATAATCGAGGGTTAGAACCATCAAACCTTGGAAATTCCAACTTAGGCACATAACCGAGATGATTTTTGTTGACATCATTTGTTATTTTCTTTATTTATTTAAAAGTCCCATATCAAATTATAAATATCTAAGTACGTTTCAGATTGAGACAGAGAAGCTTCTTGCTCATCTCGTGGAAGAAGAATTGAACAAGCACTTCTGCACTTGGTATGTTACCCTTTCTAACAAAACACAGTGTGATGCTCAGAGACTTTGTTTTCACTTACTTTCCTATATGATAATTCATTGAAAACCTAAAGCACACTTCTCAAGTTTTTATTTAACTACTTGAGATCACACATACATATTCTATGGCAGGTCACTAGATAGTCTGCAAATGAATTTTGTGCAATGGTTCTGGCATTCCTTTTTCTTTTCTGGGAACCTTTTAGCAATTCACTGTACTGTAGTATCTTTTCTAACTTCTTCTCTAGTAGTAAGAGAGCCTTAGAAGTCCCCTTACGAATGTCTAATACCACCAGTGCTTATTGAAGTTTTCCAATCCTCATTTGGATTGCTATGAAGTTCTTTTAACCAACACTTTAAATAAAATGCTGAAAACACTTTTAACCAATAACAGTATGATTTTTATTTGAATCTGAAAACATAACTGCATCATGGTTCCTGTCACACGGAACAGAGACGACGAGTTCAACATACTTAAAGAATTTTTCTTTTTTATTCTCTAGATATTTATGAAGCCAGATTACTTATTAGATTGTCCTAAATAATTAAATTAATGACTGATAAGTATACCTATATTCATGGCAGGTGGAAGTGCAAACTGAAGCAGAAGGACAAACTGGTACAAGGGGTCTGCATGCACCAAATTCAAACGCACTGCAGCTTTTACCACGCCAATTCCTATTAAAGGTAAAACAATATAACGATCTACTATGATGCCAATGATCATGAATTTTGGTGTTCCTGAGGTTTGTAAACCTAAACAAAAATCCATAAGTATTAGATGCTTGGCTTGTCCAGAAATTTTTTTATCCTGAACTAAATCATGCGGTTACCTCTAAGAAGGTTTGCTCCAATTATCAGAGTGAGAAGTGGGATGGCTCCATTCCTGCAAGTGGTCAAGTATATGTTTGAACTATAACTGAACAACAAAAAGAACAAGAGTACGCTAAACTAAAAAATTTCCTTGTGGGAACATCTTGGTCCATACTACGACGTCCAAATTAAACTGTCAAAATGCAAAATAAATGTAGCTCACTTTGTTTCAGATGCATTTGGAATATTATCTATAATTGAAAGGAAAAATTGACTGTCGCTGATTTCAGTCTTCAAACAATTTTTCTATTAAATTTTAAAATAACACTAATATGCCAAGAAGCCTACTAGAATTGTTTTCTTGTTAGATCCTAGAGCTCCAGACTCCAGTAAATGTCTCTGATTATACGACATTATATAAATCTAATGCATTATAAAGAGAAATGTGGTAGAGAATTCACCCGAGTAACATGATAGAGTCTTCAATCACGTGGAGGGGAGCAGAATCACCAATCATCGACTTTCTTAGTGAAGGTGTAAGTCCAATTATGAACCCAACAGTCTGTTAATAAGAAGCAATTTTCCTTTATAGTGTAGGAACAAGTCCACTTTGTAATGTGTTCAAGTTGAATGCAAGAACATATAACATATGATAAAAATCCTAATAGTTTGAAAGAATAAATGTTAGACACAGGTAAGAACAATAAGAAGTAGGATCTTACTGCTCCATTAGTTGAAGGGGCAAACAACTTCTTCAGATTAAGCTTCCCCAATAGTTCCACTGTGTGCTGCTTTATTTTAGACGTAAACGCCAACTTCCAAAAGATCTAATTAGTAGTAAATATCAGTAACTAGTTGGCGTTCTATAGTTATGCTCATTCGGCTGCAAGGTAATATAACATCTAACAAGGCCAGACCGTTTTTAATTTGGTGGCATCCTTGGCAGAATGACCATCAAAATTATCAGGATCTTTTCTTTCCTTCATTGATAATTAACAGGATATAATACGGCAAAATTGTAACTTAGTTGGCTACTAATTAAGGTACTGCTACCTTAAATTTCTAGAACTTATATACCTACAGAGTTCTTAGAATTAAAACCAATTATAAAAATAACCTATTTTTCATGTAGTTGCTTGCTTCTATGTAACTTCAGTTCAGAAGAAAATACTTTCATATGAAGCTCTAGTAAAACAAGTGTGCCATATTAGTAAACTGCTAAACCAAACTGAGCCTGTACATTGTTTTTTTTTGCAAGTTAGCTAGCTGGACATTCTTATGATAGAGTTTTAATTTTTTTTTTAAAAATCAGCAAAAATTTTGGTAGATTAAATGCGAACATGAAGACACATAGGAAATCATGATTAACTAGGCCAGTGCAAAGCCATGATTAACTAGGAAAAGGGATAGCTATGCAACCATGCTAGAATAATTTTCCTTGTATTTATCTTACCATAGAAATGTCGTGGATTAGCTTTCCATAGCGAAAGTACTAATAAGAAAGTGTACAAGGACCAAAGTAATGTTCAAGGAATAACCTGATGTTTATTTTCATCGAATCTGGTTGGGGAAAATGCATCTGCATGGTCTTCAGACCTAACAAAGCTTACTGGAGAACATTGAGCTTCAGTAAGACTCCCTTGTTCTGCAATATTTGGTTCCGTTGGGCATTCACTAACAGATGAATCAATTACTTCTGGAATCGCTTCTATAGATAACCTTAATACATTGTATACATAAAGCCATAGATAAATGGCTCCTATCTGCCCATGGTAAGATTGTATAAGGGCCATGTTTGTTTAATGGTATTAAGTAGGGGATAGGATTATAATCCTTCATGTTTGTTTTGTAAAAAATTAGTGAAGAATTATCCAATGATTATAATCCTTTAAGTTATCATATCTCGTTTGTTTTGTTGGAGTAGAGTATAGGACTATAATCCTCTCTAATGCTTGGTGGGAGGAGCTATTGTTTTATCCCCTCTACAAGTCATTTTTTAAAGGGTTTATAATACTGATATTGTTATTCTAGGATTGAAAATTTAAAGGACTATATTCAAATTCCAAATATTATCCCTCAAAAAAAACATAGGATAAAATTTTAGAGGATTATATTTCAATACTACACTTAATCCTCTCAAATAAACTGAGGATAGAATTATTTAATTAATATGAATAATTTTGATGGGATTAATTATCCCCGGATTATTATCCCGGGATTATAATCCCATGAAACAAACATGATCTAACTGATCAGAAAATTATATAATGTATTATGTATAGAGTGAGAGAAGGGCAACCCCAACAGTATATAAAAAGTGAACAAATACAGGAAACCTTGCAGCGTATGTTTGTATAGATATGTATCGTGGGGGTTGTCAAAGAAACATGGTTGTTTACTTGAAGGGGGAAGAGGGGTGACCTGGTTGTTGTCAAAGTTTATCGATCTGCATGAACAAACTAACTCCAGCATGTCTTTATAGTTTGTAAGGGATCGTTTAGTTGGGTTTGCGCAATCAGATATGAGTTTCGTTCATTTCAACTTCATACATAAACACCAAGATATGAGTTTCGTTAAAGGGGTAAGAAAAATCAACTTTATGTTGATCGTTTAGTTTCATTTTAAGCAATTAAAATGTTGAATACATAAATTAATCAATGAACCGAAAATATATTTGAATAATAACTAAAATATTATATAAAATTAATTAAAATTAGGGACTCCAAAATATTTTAAGTCATATACATTCAGCTAAATAGGATGAGTGACAAAATAACCCTTTTTTGATGAAAGAATGATAAAAATAACCGGTTTTAAAAAATTGGTCAATTTTAGCCGACGGGATACGCTAATGTTTAATACGCATTCTAGTATGGCGTAATGTGTAATACGGAATTGAGATCGGAATATTTAATAATTTTTATACGAAGATACGCAACCTACAAATGAGTATTAAACCTAATATGCATTTTATAAACGATCTTTCTATTGTGTGCCCTTGGACACACCATAAAAAATCCCTAATATAAATGAGTATTGTAATAATGTTATTCCCCCACCTTACGCCCTGGCCCACCTTACATCCCGACCCAGACTCCTGTGTACATGAGTTAGCTAAACAAATACGCATTACATACTTCTGTGATAGAACAGTCATTATTGTCCGAAATTTCGAAAATGGCTATTTTTGGCACACAATACAAAGACTGTTATTCCCCCACCTTACGCCCTGGCCCACCTTGCATCCCGACCCAGACTCCTATGCACATGAGTTAGCTAAACAAATACGCATTACATACTTCTGTGATAGAACAATCATTATTGTCCAAAATTTCGAAAAGGGCTATTTTTGTTAAAAACTTTAAAAACAAGTTATTTTTGTCGATTATTCATGAAACACATAATATCATAAAGGGCTTTTTTGAAAAATAGCCAAGACTAAAAATATTTTTACAAAAATACTGCCACTTTTTTAAAAAATTTGCAAAAATACTTTTTAAGGTTGCTTTTAAGGTTGATTTTGGTTGCTGGCTTGCTGCTGCCCCTGCCACATCAGCAGCCACACAGCCTGCTTAGTCAGCTGCCACGTCAGCATTGGATGGGACCCAGGTCCCATCCAATGCTGACGTGGCAGCGCACAGTTAGCATAGGTACAGTCAGCGCACAGTTAGCATAGGTACAGTCAGCGCACAGTTAGCATAGTATAATTATTAAATAATTAAGATAGTATATTTGCAATGAATTTGAAAAAACAGTATTTTTGCAAAAAAACTTAGAAAAAATAGTATTTTTGATAAATTCTCTATCATAAATTATCATAAATGATAGTTCAACCGCATATCATTTTAACCTGATTCATGATTTCAATCTCATACCGCTTCTTGAAATATTAAATTTTTATGTTCATCAGAATTTTAGCTGAGCTGGTTAAAAACAAGTGCATTACACTTTCAGGATCTGTTATGAGTAAGTCTTGAAAACTTTACATTTTGGGCAATTCGCAGCAAATTGTTGAAGTATGAGCCACACAACCAATCTCGGCAAAGAAAGAAATGGAGCACTTACTTCGATGACATAGACAAGGCTCCTCTCTAAGTTTAAGTGCTTGTGACACAGCTTGATTAGCTCATACCATTTACAAAAAGTTAATACTGCAACCAACTTCTATTGCTTCTCTCAAGCATTCTTCTAGCATGACCAAATTTTGTGTTTACTTTTGTATAATTTATGTACACTGAACTTGCATTATGGAAATAGCATTTCAATCTTGTCTTGGTGCCTTTTAATCTTAACAATGTAAGAACCATGTTTTTAGGGCATCTGCCTTGTTTGAATTTTTGCCTCCCTACATCAGGAAACAGGTCTATCTTCTCGTTCATGTTGGTATGGATGTAACTAAATCTTCATGTTGGGGTACTCATTTTAATTAGTTAGATGGCAGTTGCTCCTCCATCCTGAATCAGGTGACTCTGCTCAATTCTCTTGTGTATTGGGAACGGGTTTTATTTCAAAGTTCTAACTCTTCTTGTCAAAAACTATAAAGTGGCTATCCGATTTCCACAACTCGTTTTGGCCACTAGAATCAATATATATCACTCTGTTAAATCTTAAAAAAAATGAAACTTAAAATCAATGGTATCCTAATTAGCAAATGATATGCCAGCCACGTGGATTACATAAAAAAAACTTCATACTTCTTTATTATTAATTCTTCTAACAATTCCATTATCGGTTTATTAATTTTAGGTCAATCTTTTTTTCAAAATTTATCATAGTGATATATATAGTGATTATAGTGACCGAAACGAGTCACCATAGAGATCAGATAATCACTTAATAGTTTTTGACAAGAACAATGGTACTTTGATATAAAACCCTATTGGGAACCGGTGACTTCTATGAAAAATAAATTTATGGTATGATCATGTCTAATGTGGTAAAAGGATCTTAAAAATAATAACTCATCTTTGTTGGCTTTGATCTCAGTTTGCAGGTTCCAAATTTTTAAGATTTACTAAGTTTTAAGCTTTTTCTGGAATATACAAAATTCTTCAATGGAGTCGCACAGCTGCCATTGCCTCGTTCATTTTGCATTGAACATGTTTTGTTATCAAGTGAAAGAGAGAGCTAATTAAACCAAAAAGAAACAATATGTAGAAGCTTCAGTTTTCAATAAGATATACTGTTTTTCAGAAACATATTAAAAATGTAAATTATGTATCACTTTCATCAAAACTAATAGCATCTATCATCTTTTCTTTCTGGTAGGCTTGTAGCATTTCTTTATTTTCACCTCTTCGAATCTGCCATCTTTTTTGCAAGTCGTAGAGATAACATGAGGAATCAAACAACCAACCACATGAAGAAAGTACACCAAAGAGTAAGTGATACAGCAGCAAACACATAGGTCCATAGCATAATAACAAAACATTCAGTTTCACCTTTACTGAACAACTGTGTTATTGTACCTGTTGCATCAAACAGACAGACAAAATGACATTACAATATATTCAAGGCAATAGCGTAATTATAGTATAAGTGGAGGCCATGGGCGGATCCAGGAATCTTTCTTTAAATGGACACCGAGTAAATTTTCCTTAGGAGACGTCAAAAAGAGAGAGTTCTTAAGCTTCACTTGCCTATATTCATAGCAGGGGGACTGCAAACTGAAGCAAAAGAACAATCTGGCACAAAGGATCTGATGGCACTAAATAAAGGTTTACTGCAGTTCAAACGACCAAAGTCCCTATTAATGGCAAGGCAATGTAGCGAGCAACTATAATGCCGATAACCACTGATTTCTGGATTCCTGATGATCGTAAACCTGGATGAAAATTCTCGTAAGCATCAGACTTGAGTTGTCCAGACATATTTCAGGCCGGCTTAAGAAAGTAAAGCAGGTGTATAGTTTTTGTTACCTTTCAGGAGATTTACTCCAATAATTAGAGTGAGAACTGGGACAGCTGCATCTCTGCAGTTTAAGAAATTTAAATGCAGAATACAATTGAAAAATTACAAAATACACTGTATAGTACAAGCAGTTTAAATAAGCAAAATAGAATGGAAGATCATAGATATTAAACTACCAGAAGGCATGTGTTTAGAGCTTTTACCCCGTCCAAAGAATTGAGTTTTCAATCACATGGAGAGGTGCTTCATCACCAATCAATAAATTTCTAAGCAGAGGCACGAGTCCTACGATAAACCCCAAAATCTGAACATGAAAAAGAGATTTTCTAAACCTTGGCCTTTTTAGTTAGGAAAACTTTGAATGTGATATCATTTCGTCGTCATGTTTAACGTAGTACTATGTTAACCAAAGTAATGGGGCGTTACTGCTGCATTCGTTGAAGGGGAAAATAACTTCTTTACGTGGAGGTTTCTTGAGATGTCCATCACATTCTTCTTTATCTTTTTTTTAAATCCGAGCTGCCAAAAGATCCATTATCAAGACTAAGATTCGATAAAAAAAACTATTGTGGCATGAAAAGAAAATTGTATGGTAAGAAAGAACTGTTGGATGCGCCACACAGGAGCTGAAAAACGTCAGTCATATAGTGAATAAATACATTATTTCTAAATCTAGTGCAAGGTAATGAATCTAGTGCCATAACTAACCTGTGTCGTCGTTCCATTAAACCTGGTGCAGGGAAATAAATCTGCATTGTCTTCAGACGTGTTGTATTCTTTTGGAGAAAGTAATGGTTCAGTGAAACTCTCCGGTTCTCCAGTGAATGTTATGCTTGTGCACTCACCAACAGAGGAACCAACAGGTGAAGTAAGGAGATAACATACCGCCATGGAGAGTGAAGTATAAGCAAGTCCATTTGTACTACATACACTGGGATCTCCGAACGGGCTTCCTTTCTCTTTGCAAACTGCTGGGACTATAATGATGAGAATGTTGCCCAAATTTCCTGCAATAAGACATCGAGTAAAGATGAAAAGAATGACATCGATATCAAAGGTCTAGTGAGGACAGACGATAGTAAACGCAGGTATCTAGACACGACGAAGTAAAGATGAAAAGAATGACATCGATATCATGTTCTAGAAAAATAGAGGATAACTTGGATTATTCTGAAGTCTTGACAAACAATTTCAGATTGAAACAATTTGGTGGTTATCCAAACTTTTCAACCGGATAAAATCAGAATATAAGAACAGAGAATGATGTATTTTGTGTGAATTCAACAACCAACCTTTTGTTTTTTTTTCTATATTAATGACCAAATCTGTTTCAAGTATTATATAGGTGTCCAAAAGACATGTCCTAAGACACGTCCATACATGTCTAAAAAACATGTCCGAAGACACATCCATGTCCAAAAGACATGTCCTAAGACACATCTATACATGTCCAAAAGACATGTCCTAAGACACATTCTTTGAGATATGCGGTTGTGTCTAAAAGACATGTCTTTTCACATTAACATCAACCTCCGCCAATACCGAAAATCATAATAAACTCAAACAAGCATGCACTCCGCACTCTCCCGACTTGTTTGATGAAATATTACAATCAAATTGGTCAACTAGTTAATCCAATTAAATTAAAATATCTAACAATCCTCCCCCATTTTAGCGTAATCCATGATTAACTAAACAAAATCACTACAAACAACAAATTTATGCATAAATGAAATATCATGACGATTGAATTTCATATTAGTATATTACACATTCCAGATATTCGAATATTAAGGTATCACAACTGATTGAACCTCTATTATTCATAATGAATAAATGAAGATAATATACACATAAATTTATATTCTCAAATGTTCTCACTTGACACTATCTTTTACTAGCCTTGTGTCCTAATCCTTCATAAGCATAATAAAGTCAAGTCCTAACTTCTTGAAGCGGCTAAACTTCATGCTCACATAGGTAGCTCTTTTATTCTTGCACCTGCACATGCAATTTTTCAAAAAGAACTATTAAGAAGATAAACTTCAACCTCCTCAACTTGCAGGTCTGAACACATACCTTGGGATGATACTATTAATGTGTTCCAATCTTTAGATGTTAAGCTTTCCGCATTGAATTCAACATCTATTGTCATATTATATGGGAATTGGGTATCTCAACATGAGAAATTTTAGATGGACTTTAATCCCACCCCTACAGCCGATTTGTACATAAGATCTCTTCTCAACCCTTTGGTCAAATGATCGGCTAAATTATGTTGAGTTCTTATAAACTCCACTGATATAACACCATGCATGATAAGCTCTCGAATCATGCTGTGTCTAACACGTAAGTGTCTAGACTTGCCTTTGTACACTTCTCTATAAGCATTAGCCAAGGCAGACTCACTATCACATCTGATAGATATGGGATATATCAGTTTAGGCCACAATGGAATTTCATAAATCAGATATCTTAGCCATTCAGCTTCTTTACCAGCAGCTGATAATGCTACAAACTCAGATTCCATTGTTGAGTTAGTAATGCAACTTTGTTTTTTTTGATGCCCAAGAAATAGCACCTCCCCCAAGAAGGAATACCCAACCACTCGTGGAAGAATGATCTTCTTTATCACAAATCCAACTTGCATCCGAATGACCTTCAAGAACTGAAGATAATCCAGTATAAGTCAAACCATAATTCATGGTTCCTTTTAAGTACTTGAACACTCGACTTAAAGCTTGCCAATGATGTGAACTTGGTTTGCTAGTAAACCTATTAAGCTTACCAATAGCATATGCTATATCTGGCCTAGTGCTTATCATGGCATACATGAGGCTACCAATCGCTCTTGAGAATTCAAGTTGAGATACTACAACTCATTTACTAGATACTAGCTTAAGACTAGGATCAACAGGAGTGCTAACTGGAGAACAATTATTAAAGTTAAATCTTTTCGGAATCTTCTCAATATAATGAGATTGAGAAATTGAAATACTATTTTTCGTACGCTTGATCTTTATACCAAGAATCACCTCAGCCTCTCCCAAGTCTTTCATGTCAAAATTAAATGACAAAAATTTCTTGGTTTTATCCACTTGATTTTGGTCAGTACCAAAAATCAACATATCATCTACGTATAAGCAAATTATAACTCCTTTACCAGAAGTATCAAACTTGCTATACACACATTTGTCTGCTTGGTTAAGAAGAAAACCATTAGACAAAACCACATTATCAAATTTTTGATGCCAATCTTTTGGTGCTTGTTTAAGACCATATAAATATTTCTTCAATTTACACACCTTGTGCTCACTACCAGGCATAACAAACCCTTCCGGTTGTTTCATATAAATCTCCTCATCTAATTCACCATTCAAGAATGCAGTTTTTACATCCATCTGATGAATTACAAGGTTGTGTATAGATGCAAGTGCTATCAACAACCTGATAGTAGAAATCCTAGCAACAGGAGCATAAGTATCAAAGTAATCAATCCCTTCTTTTTGTATAAAGCCTTGTATAACCAATCTGGCTTTAAATTTGTCTATGGTACCGTCCACTTTCATTTTTCTTTTGAAGATTCATCTGTTTCCTAATGCTTTACAGCCAGGAGGTAGATCACTCAATTCTCATGTGTTATTATTCATGATAGAATCCATCTCATCCTGAATAGCTTCTTTCCAGAATGCAACATCCCTTGATGTCATTGATTCATTAAATGTTTTTGGATCCTCCTCAATAATAAAACAATATTGGTACTCAGACTCAATCTCAACCTCATATCTTGAACCTTCAACCAAATAAAGTTGAAAATCAGGTCCAAATGATTTATTTTTTCTAGCTCTAAAGCTTCTCCTTGGTTCAGAAGGTCCATGAACATCTTCAGTTTGAACCGGGTTCCTACTGAAAGAATTCTGAATCATGTCTCTTGGTCTAGGTATAGATGTAAATCTACTTTCATCAAAGTCAGCATCTCTTGACTCGATAATCGTATTCACAGATACATAATCATTAGATTCTAATACATAGAACCTATATGCAATGGAATGCTCAGCATACCCCATAAAAATACAATCTAAACCTCTTTCACCCAAGTTTCTCCTTTTGGATTCAGTGAGCCTTACAACTGCTCTACATCCCCAAACTCTCAGAAAACTCAATTTTGGTGGCTCTTTATACCAAATTTCATAAGGGGTAAATTTATTCCTCTTAGTAGGAATCCTATTTAACAAATAACAGGCCGTTAACATAGCCTCACCCCAAAAACCTTCATTCAAACCTGAATAGGATAACATGGAATTAACCATCTCTTTCAAAGTCCTATTCTTCCTTTCTGCCACACCATTTTGTTGTGGTGTATAAGGAGCAGTGGTTTGATGTATTATACCAGTAGATTGAAAGTATACTGGATCATAATACTCACCTCCTCTATCAGTACGCAGATTTTTAATCATAGTACTTTTATGTAGCTCTACTTCTTCTTTATAGATTTTAAATATATCAAGAGCTTCATCCTTAGTATTCAACAAATAAACATAGCAATATCTAGATGCATCGTCAACAAATGTAATGACATATTTTTTATTACCCAACGAAGGTGTAGCATGAAAATCACATAAATCGCTATGTATCAGTTCCAACACTTCAGATATTCTGTTTATGTCCTTGAAAGGCTTTCTGGTTATCTTAGTTAACATACATGTTTTACATTTCTCATTGTTTATATCAATAGCCGGTATGAGACTAATTTTAGACATATCCTTTATTATTTTACAATGTACATGTCCCAGTCTAGCATGCCACAATTTAGATTTATTCGAATTATTGGTAGCACTATTAGAAGTCATACAAGCAGATTCATCATCAAATGAGACATTAACATTCAACATAAACATGCCATTACATAAATAACCAAAGCCAACAAAAGTACCATGCTTTGACAAGATATACTTGTCACTTTCATACACTTGTTTGTAACCACAATTATTCAATACAACACCAGACAAGAGATTCTTTCGAATTCCAGGAACATACAACACATTATTTAATAATACATATTTTCCAGAAGTAAAAACAAGCTTTACATTTCCTAGTCCTTTGATTGGTTCAGTTGTAACATTTCCCATCTTTAACATAGATCCATCTTCGATTGGTTGAAAATCTTCAAACCAACGAAGATCTTTACACACATGACTTGTTGCTCCAGAATCAATCCACCATGCAACATTGTCATCCTGCACATAAAATGTCTCATATATTAGTGACACATAATTATGCCCAGAATTATAATTTTGTACTAAAATTTGACCTTGTTGCTTTTCTGGATCCTTAGATCCACTTGGACCAGCGTTATGCTTGCCTTTACCAACCCGACAATCCTTCTTGAAATGACCAGGTTTGCCACACTTCCAACATGCCAATTTTGGTTTCTTGTTGGAAGAGGTATTGTTATTTCCTTTAAACTTCCTCTTCTTACCATTGTCTTTGTTAGAATTCTTAGAAGATCCACCATTTTCAACCATATTTATAAAAGAGTTACCGACTTGATTTTCCCTTAGGATTATTATCAATTTCTTGAGCCCTTAAAGCCTCTTCAATTCTGAAGTGACTTCCAAGTTCAACCAAAGTCATCTCTTCCTTATTATGTTTCAGGGTGTGTTTGAAATCTTTCCACGAGGGTGGCAGTTTGTCTATAACACTAGAAACTGAAATGGATTCATCCATTTTCATGTCGTGTTGAACAAACTGTCCTAAAATCCTTAACAGTTCATTATACTATTCCATGAACGGTCTAGTATCAACCATTTTATAGTTAATAAAATTACTAACCAGAAACTGTTTGCTAGAAGCATCTTCAGCCATGTACTTGGATTCAAAGGAATCCCACAATTCTTTTGTAGACTCAACATTTTGGTATATATCAAAAAGAGAATCAGACATACCGTTCAAGATGTGACCCCGACAGATGTAGTCATCGTTCTCCCATTTGCAGCGTCTTCTAGTCTGTTCTACAGTTTCCTCCTTAATCATTTCTGGCATTGGAGTACTCAAAACGTACACAACTTTTAATGTGGTTAACAGGAAATGCATCTTCTTTTGCCATCTTCTAAAGTCATGTCCCTCAAACTTGTCTAGTTTTGCAAATTTGCTAGTCATGTCTTTTACAGATTCGTTGTTCGCCATCTTCAGAAAATAAAATTGTTTCAATCTTTGTTGTAGAAAAATAGAGGATAACTTGGATTATTCTGAAGTCTTGACAAACAATTTCAAATTGAAACAATTTGGTGGTTATCCAAACTTTTCAACTGGATAAAATCAGAATATAAGAACACAGAATGATATATTTTGTGTGAATTCAACAACCAACCTTTTGTTTTTTTTCTATATTAATGACCAAATTTGTTGCAAGTATTATATAGGTGTCCAAAAGACATGTCCTAAGACACGTCCATACATGTCCAAAAGACATGTCCTAAGAAACATCCATGTCCAAAAGACATGTCCTAAGACACATCCATACATGTCCAAAAGACATGTCCTAAGACACATCCTTTGAGATATGCGGTTGTGTCTAAAAGACATGTCTTTACACATTAACACCAACCCCCGCCAATACCAAAAATCATAATAAACTCAAACAAGCATGCACTCCGCACTCTCCCGACTTGTTTGATGAAATATTACAATCACATTGGTCAACTAGTTAATCCAATTACACTAAAATATCTAACATATCAAAGGTTATTTAAGAGCCTGAGTTCATTAGAAGTGCATTGGCATGTATTAAGAGAATATTAGCAATAATAACTACTACTTACCTGCTGCGCAACAGCCTATAACAAGGCCTCGAACATGTGGTGAAGGCCTAGTGACCAGGTTAACCAGCCAACCGAGCAAGGAACCAATTATAAACGTGATTAAGACGTTTATGGGCATGAACCACCTACAAGGCTACAACCATTAATTATATAAAGGACCAAGTATTTTACAATCCAATGTGGTAGGCTGCAATGGTCTTCATTTTATTATGGAGTAGCCAAAGGAACTCGCATTTTTTTTACGGAAGGAACTTACAATTGAACTCACACTTTTTTGCGGAAGGAACTCACAATTTAGTTATGCTGTCATATGCAATTGTTTGCGCCAAGGTTCCAAGTATGAGTGCTGGAGTACATACGTGATAGGGTATAAGTAACCCGACCCAAAACAGTCAGGTGTAGAGATCCAGACTCAGGGCCAACCCAGGACCAGGATCACCTCCCAGTTGGGATCCTACCCAGCTAGATTAGACTCGAGGGGATCCCCTGAACACAGGCATACCCAACAACCCACCAAGGAAGGGAACATGAGCACGTGACGGTAACAGCTATCAACAACCAACATCAGAGACAAGCATGACACGCGTCAGCATACTTTTAGTACATCCTAAATACATCCTAAAGGAGGTCCTCACCCAGACACGTGTATTCAACCCATCCGAGTCAGGGGTTCTCCACCTCCAACGACGAACGACCCTGATCTAAAGGTATCAACCCCTAAACCCTACCTTTGGGCTATAAATACCCCAAAGGGAAAGATTTTGGGGGTTAGACACATACACACTTGCACACTCTCTTACACACACAGCCACATTCCTTTCCTATCTATCTTCATCTTCCCCAAACGAGTTCTTACGGAGGCGCCGCGGGACTTAAACCCCCCTCCGGTGTTGTTTTGCAGACACCCCACAGTAGCTACACCTCATCCACCGCAAGAAGGTCCAGGAACGGCGTCGGAAGGAGCCACCCCACTCACCAGAGTAATCATTTGGCGCTAGAAGAAGCGGGCTCTCCATCCTTGGGTCACGGTGCCCCTAGATTCACCTTCATCAGCAAACTCTTAAAAAAGTCCATTTCTCTATTGTAAGAAATAAAGCAACCATACTCTCTCATAACTATGAATTGAATGTCGTTTATTTAAGCCACGTTTGTGTGTGCTCGTTATTTTAGGCCACATTTGTGTGAGCCCAGTTCCGTTTATTTTTAAGCCATGTTTGTGTGCGCTATAGATAGTTTTGATTATTTTCAAGCCCAGATCTGCTTTAGCTTGCATATTGTCTTCGTGTTTTAGACCCCGCTATACTTGTTCAACGATATTGTTGGCAAAACCCCAAAAGTTTGTTTGATGTTGTTCAGAAAAAATTTTGTTACCTTTGAAAAGCAACTTTAGATCTATATTTAGTGGCAAGAGCAGGAAAGAGTATGGTTGAGAGACCCTCTGCAAGTACCCAGGTCCCGGATCAGTACCATTCTTAGGCACAAGACCTTGGGGGCGATCGAGAGACCCTCCAGGAGCAACCATTGACACAACTTACCCCGGTCTAGGAAAGAGTAGTAACATTCGGGATGCCAGGAACCTCATTGAGCTGAACCAATATAAGTATACCAATGTTTGAGTCTGAGGTACTTTCTTAGTCCTCTTGGGTTTGGAAGATGAAGGTTTCACTGTAGGATCTGAAGGTTGAGGTTCAGAAGTTTGAGGTGTTCGTGTAGAGGTGGTAGGTGCTGATGGTTGAGGTTCGGATGGTTGGACATCAGGATATAGTTCAGTGTATTTAACTGGATCATAGGTTATTAAGGCTCGTTTGACAGATAAAGGAACTTGGAGGGGTCTTAACACAACCTTCTAATTATCAGTAGATAATAAGTCATTAAAAGCTCTTTTAGCTACTCTGAATGATGAAATTAATTCACTAGCTGATTGGGGCTTATCATCACAACAAAAACTATAAATAAGCTGACATAACCTAGCAAAGTAAACATTATTTCTGTCTTCTCTCATTCTATCCCCAATGAAACCTAAGACAACATTTGCATAATCAAAATCAGTTTGGTTAATGAGAGCATACCCGATTTGTTGGCTGAATATGGGGATTGGATCGAAATTAGAACATTTGTTTGAAAAAGCCTTGGTTATGCAGTCAAAGAAGAAACTCCATTCCCTCCTTATGTAAGATCTCTTCAACTGACCCAACTTTGCCAAAATCCTCTCATACCCCAGACTGGCCATCATGTTTTGAAGAACTGGCTCCTCAACAGTAGAATAAACACAGTTCTCAGGTAGCTGCAGTGCTTGTCGAACTGTATCCAATGTCACGACATGCTCATCCTCCCCTGATGAAAAAATAATACTTGGGGACCCTTGAGCACCACCATCATCATATACTCCACTTCTCCAGAACTCCAGCACTTGAGTACCAGAGACTGCATCAGGTTCGGCTAGAGCGTACCCAATATCAGAACTAGCAAGAAAGTCCTGAATGAAGTGAAGTTCTGATGGGGCTTCTGACTTGCTAAGAATAGCGGAGAAGTTATTAGGAACAAACTTAGCCCCATTAAAAATTACGTCTTTTGGTGCCATCTCTGTATGAAATTAAGTGAATAAGAGAATGTTTGCAAAGTGTTTGTAAAAAGTCCTGAGAGAAAAACAACTTCGGAAAATAAGAGAGAGAGAGAGAGAGAAAGAGAGAGAGAAAGTAAAAGAGATTTAGAATAGAAAAGTAAGTAAAAGATTAGAAAATCTTTTATCTCTCATATATATACTCTCTCCACTCAACAGTTGTATTTTTGAAGCATGGGATACACTTTACACCTGGCACCATGTGAACAGTCAGTAAACGGTTAGAACAAGAGTTAATGGGCACGTAAAATAAGCAATAATTATCGTGCACATGCAGTTTTTCAAGACATACACGTTAACCACTACCCATGATGATTATGACTGTTTTATCTCACATAAACCAATATTCTGTAAAAATATGATCGTTGAAGTAATGACCAAAAATAAATCAAGTAAATAAATACTATCACATCAGCATTAGAACTTGATTATTATCAGGATTTAAAAGTCATCAGAATATGGCTCCTTAACTCGAAAAGTGAATATTTATGCCTGTAATTCTTCACACAAATAATGATATGGTTTCATCAGAAATTAATCATCAGAACTTCCATCAGAACTTGCCCTCAGAATTTATACAACTGACACTTATACTATTCATCTAAAATAACATTTATCACCACAGTAATTTTCATCATTCATATGGAGTGTATGCGTGTGCATTAAGCTAAATATCAGACAAAGAGTAAAGTCTGATTCACTTCAGTACATCTTAGAAATAAGGCATAACTAAGAACTTTGCTCAAAATTTGTCATTAGTTTGAAGTCTACTTAAGAATGAGTTCATGCATGAGTCCACCTCAACTGTTTTGTGCTCATTTTATGTATCTTTTGAAATTCCATTTTACAGTGGCTTCTCAGTGTAAGTGAGTCACGACTGCTTATAAGAATTTATGCTATTATCAGAGTATTTCTCCAGTAATCATAGAGTGTGAAAAGTCACCAAGAATTTTTTTTACTTTTCTAATGCATATTACTTAATACCAGCAATGCACTTGGGTCTTCCCTTCCATATTTTTACTCTAGATCTCAAAGGAGTACCTGATTTTTATTTCTTTTCTTTTTCTTTTTCTTTTGATAAGTGAGGCTTATCAGCACTTAGTACATCCATCAGATTTACTAACATCAGAACTTAACAGATAAGAAGCACTATTCTAGTTTTTGACTTAGTAATAAGATACACAAAATAAACTTAACCAAGCTCAATATCATAATTTGCTTGTGTAAAAAGATTTCCACATAAACAATTACTTCAAACATGGGATTTTTAGTATATTAAAGACTACTAGGTCAGCATCTAGCACAGTTATCCTCATTGGATTGAATAGTCACAGAAACATTCATATCACTATCAGAGTTTAGAAATTCACATCAGACAACAATCAACACTTAAGCAAATTTCAATTTAAGCACAAAATACAGAAAGATAGTAATATCTGTAAATACTGATCATAAAATCTGATGTATCAGAACATAAACTAGGCAGATTTAGAGAAAGAACCTGAAACCATTCCAAGTTCATTTACCAATCTTGTAAAAGTAGCTTCACACAGTGGTTTTGTGAAGATATCTGCTAGTTGTTGATCTGTTGGAACAAAATACAATTCCACTGTACCTTCATCCACATGTTCCCTTATGAAGTGGTACCTAATGCTGATGTGCTTTGTCATTGAGTGTTGAACTGGATTACTTGTCATAGTAATAACACTTTGATTATCACAGTAAATAGTATCATGCAAGGACAAAATATTGTATGTTGCTATGATAAACTTATTTATTTTATAGTGATGCGCAATTTCGACCTTCATTTGGATAGATTATTTTCCGTCTTAGATGTCTTCAGCATCTGGTGGTTGCTGAGAAAAGAAAGATCAGTAAATTCAGCAATAGAAATGAGAGGAAGAATGTTGTTGTATGATATAATATTACAGCTTTCTGGGCTCAAAAAGTGAACCAGAAAGAAATTTAGGAGTAGAAGCCGTGTAGATGAGAAGTGTCATCCTTCAGATCAGTTGTCGTGCAAGAATGCTGTGAGGGGGACTTTTGTTGTAAATTAGCCATTGTGATATTTATGTAATAAATGTCACGGTAGATGTCCAAAAGAAAAAAAAGAGCTAAAAATCAAAAGAAACAGTAAACTAAGACAAAAGGAAAAGAAAAAAAATAATAACTTAGTGTCTTAACTATCATAGCACCTAGGAATCAATTTGATTACGTTGTTCTCAAAAATTCCTAATAATGCACTTTAGATCTAGTTTAAATGCAGCACTGTTAGTCGCTAAATACGTGCTAATAATACATAGAAGTATACGAGTTCGCAAGTAGTATAGAATATTTTCTAGTTCGTTCCAACAGAAACTGTATTGGTTAACTAATTAATTCACACACTTAAGCAACAATGTATGGTTATTATTCAATGCTATGACGATAACTAATTGAGGTTGTTTATAACTAATATCTAAACTAATAATTATAACTACGAGAATAAGATTAATTAAATTAATAAGTATGACAAACATGGGATTCTAACTTCATTAAATACTTCATTCAATATCCTTATTGATCTTAACCTTAGCATGCAATGGTGATGATACTAATCAGATAACACGAAACTGATAAAAACCAACTTTCATTGCGCGAGTACCATACTACCAGATATCCACAAAAGAGATAGAAGCTGAATAGACACCAATTATATTGAGACCCTATATGTCTATAGGATTTGACAACATATCGGTTTAAGAACAAGTTATCTATCTTAATTACATAGGGCAAGTAAGATGGTTAAAATTACCTACAAATCATGCATGACAATACATGAACCTATGCTAGCATGACAAGTTCTAAATCCTTAAATTCACTTTCACTACGCATAACCAATACTAGGATATCATACAATCACCACATAGTAAGACATCAATCAATTTAACTAAAGAAATCCATAAATAAATCCGCTAGGACCCCACGATAATGATTAGCCCATAATCGGACTCATCATCAACGTGGGTTCCGATGAAAGCATGGTATATAAAATGTAGTCTTTATAACGAATAATTAAAACCAAGTACAAACAAGAGTATAGGTTCAACAAAATAAGAAACGAGCATCCACGATTACAACTCAAAATAAAGATTCACAAGAATAAACTAGATCGTCTTCGCCTTTGTTGAATTGTGTTATAGGTCTCTTGTCATCTTCTCCTTGTGCTCTGGTTAGTCTCCTAATTAAAAAAACAATCTTCATTTATCAATATATAGCAGTCCAAACAACCCAGGAGTCCAGAAAATAGAATTGTAAAAGAATTAGGATTTTATTATCCCGACCCGGCACGGCCGTGCGCTTCATCAGCGGGCATGCTGGCTTTTTGTACTTCGGCGCGGCCGCGCGCTTCTTTAGCGCGGGTGCGCTGGCCTTCTGCCAAAAATACTTCTTTTCTTTTTTCTTTATCTTGCAGCTTCGAGCCAGCTTTAACGAGCTTTTATTCCAGCACCACCTAGACACCATATTAGCACCAAAACAATGCTAATTCACCTGATTCACATATTAATGCCTGAAATGCAAAAACACTAGAAAACACGTTAAAATACTTAACAACTAGAGTACAAATGCACCAATCCAAAGCTTATTTGAGCATTATAAAGTATCATAAATGCCACTCAACATACCCCTAAACTTGAATCGATGCTTGTCCTCAAGCATAAACAGACTCAAAAATAAGAATTAAAAATGCATGAATGCAACTGATATGAATGTAATGATCCTCATAGAGTAACTAAACCAACCAATAAGCAACACCTCAGCAAATGCAATTATTCGCATAAAGATCAATCAAATCTCCCAAATCAACCTACAAACTAGATACGTGTGTGTGTGTGTGCAAATGCTTACAGATATACTATCGCAACTAGACCGACAATCATGACTCACTACTTATCAAAATAATCGCAAGTTTATGAATAGAATAAAAGCTAGACTCAAAATAACTTATAACACTTCAATTCTTATATCAGAGTTTTTTATGGATTCATGCTTTTATTCACAATAAAACACACAAGTATGCTTATTTGATTGTGCAATGAGTGAGGTCCATAAAAGACTTATACAATAGTACCCATGTAGCGAACGTTAGGTTAACAAATCCCAGACTATAAAAGCCTTAGGTCACTAGGCACAAAGTCCCTAAGAACTTAATAACTCGAATACTAAAGAGTCCACTCGTGATCAATTATGCATAACACTTATTTTTCTTTTTTTCTTTCTTTCTTCATTGACCTCTTTTTTTCTTTTCTTTTTTTCATAAAATTCTGAACGAGTGTGTTTCGCTCCATCTCGTTCAACCCTAGACTACTCATATAAATATGAGCCAGCTACTAGCCATTTGACACCTAGCCACATAACTAGCAATGAAACCCAATTTCTCCAATTTTTTAAATATTCATGTCTTTTATTATTAAGAGAATACCCTAAATTCTAAATGTAAACAAGCGATAAAACCTCGACAATCAAACAAATCATGACTATGATCTAGCACTCTAGCAACCTATAAGACTTAGTAAAATACAAGTGTCTCTAGCATGCAAAATTAATCCAAAAAAACTCAATATCACCAAACACGACATCACTACACTAGCATCAATATCACAAGTTAATCAGAAAATTATCTAAGGGATCATGCTATAATGCAAATGCATGAAACTATATGAACAAAATATCATAAAAACTACCAAAAATAAAATAAAAAAACTACATGGCACAATATGCAACTATATGAAATAAAACTATCATGAATATGCAAACTATATGAGACTCACACAAACTATATTCCTTCAACTATTACCCCCAAACTTAAAATATTAGCTGTCCTCAGTGAAGGTAATAGTAAGGAATTAGGCATACCTTCTGTGAATCAGAATCCTCACCCACAACGGGTGGAGTGTCAGGCGTGTATGGAGGCGGATACACTGATTCCTCACCAAAAACTGGCCACTGAATGTCAACACTGGTGGCTCTAAAAGCTGCCCCAAGTGCCTGGGTAAGATCGTGTGCAAACCGACTATGGATGTCGTGCATGATATCCATCCTCCTCCCGAGACGCTTATACTGCGTTGAACTCAAACCAGCTCTTATCTCTGCTCCTGCTGCTTCCTGCTGTTGCTGCTGCGATGAACCAACCTCCTCTCCATATTGAGCTCTCCAAGCTGCTCGGCAGGCATGCTGAGAACCTCCTGCAGTAGCAGCCTCAATGGGCACATCACCTGGAAAATGATCATATGAATAACCAAGTCCTTTAGGATCGGGCGTCCCTCCATACCACTCCTGCATACTCTGCAGCTAGAACTATCAATAGGAGCACTGGGAAGCTGCAGCTGCTCATGTGCTAGCCAATAAACTCCAACCGCCATGCATAACTTCGTCACAACTGCCACGTACGGAATAGCACCTGTAGCACCTCCCCTCAAAAATCTCAGAATCCCCTGATATATCACCATCTCCAAGTCAATGTAATCGCCCTGCAGAATCCCCCACAGCAGATGAGCATGCTCCACAGTAATTTCATGCACATGCGAAGATGGCATGATGTTAACACAAATAAAGGAGTTCCAAGCCCGTGTAAACATGTTCATGCATATTATCGGGAAAGTGGAGTAATCAGTAGTGCCCCTCTTGAACTTCCAATGAATCTCAAGCACACAGAGAGTAGCAATAATGAGTCCAAATCAAAGTCCTCCGGAGTCTTATCGTTCCAAGTATCCTGATCCACCTTTCTCACGGGCTGCTCAATCAACGCCCTGATAGCATCAGCATTGTACTCTACAGTCCTCCCTCTCACCACCGTGAACCCATTCTTCTCCGCCTTGGCGTTTGCATAGAACTCCCGCACAACAGTCATGGGCACAGCAGCGGGCGCCTCACTAAAAGAAAACCAGTCCATCTCGAGAATCATCTCTAACAGCTTACCATCCTTCCCTGATGGCAGAAAACCTCGCTGCTTAGCAATAGGCTTCGAGTGAAGTCTTGTGTACTCCTTCTCAGCCTCTGGAGTACTCACACCACCTGCAGATGAAGAATCGGTGGTGCTGCTTCCAACTTGTGTTCTTTGTCTCTTGGGTGCCATCGGGATTGAAGATGAAAGAATAAAAGCTTAAGTGTTTAGAGAAAATTTATGTTTGAGAGTTTGTGATATGGTGGAGAAGTTGTGTGTAAGTGTATGTATTTATAGGTGGAGAGGTATGAATTTTATAAGGAATAGAAGTGGGAATTGATTATGGGAATCGTGGGAATAATGGAATTGATTAGGAGAGGCAATTATGGGATGTGAAAGAGTAAATATCGGGTTAGAATTGATTTTGGAGTAAAAGTCCCAATTTTACCTTAATAAACTGCTGAAATAATTTTTTTTCGAACAGGACCGGCGCGGGCGCGCGCTAGGACAGCGCGGGCGCGCTCACTTTCTGGAAAACCGGCGCGGCCGCGCTTGGCTACTGGAAAAACGGTGCGGCCGCGCGCTTGATCAGCGCGGCCGCACCCAGCTTCTGTAGTTGGCCCTGAATTTTTTTCTTTTTCTGGTTTTTTGTGTTTTTCTCTTTTCTTCTTGCTTCCTCTACCTACTAATGTACAACATACTTGGGTTGCCTCCCAAAAAGCGCTTCTTTTACATTGCTAGCTCGACGTAGAATCTTGAGATCAAATGGACAATAAAATGGCACTAACCACCTCGCGGTTTACCGTGTCACCATAATAATGCTTCAATCTTTGACCATTTACCTTGAACGCTTGGCGCGGATCATCCTCAAAAATTTCCACCGCTCCATGTGGAAACACAGTTTTGACAATGAACGGCCCTAACCATCTTGACTTCAACTTTCCAGGAAAAAGACGGAGACGAAAGTTGAACAAAAGAACTTGTTGTCCTGGCATAAATGATTTGAGAACTAGATACCTATCTTGCCAGCTATTGACTTTCTCCTTATACATTTTATTGTTCTCAAAAGCTTGAAGTCGAAACTCGTCAAGTTCATTCAATTGAAGCATCCTTTTCTTTCCAGCTGCATCCAAGTCCAGATTCAACTTCTTCAAAGCCCAATATGCCTTATGCTCGAGCTCTACAGGCAAATGACACCCCTTACCATAAACCAACTGAAATGATGACATTCCCAATGGAGTCTTATATGCAATTCTATACGCCCAAACAACTTCATCAAGCTTCAAATACCAATCCTTCCTTGATGGACACACCATTTTCTCCAAAATGCACTTGATCTCTCTGTTAGATACCTCAGCATGACCATTCGTCTGAGGATGATAAGCCGTAGCAATGCGATGATTCACATTGTACCTTTCCATCATAGCCGTGAACTTGCGATTACAAAAATACGATCCCTCATCACTGATTATGATTCTTGGAATTCCAAACATTGTGAATATCTGCTTGTGAAGAAATATAAGTACCACTTTCACATCATTCATTGGCAACGCCTTGACTTCAATCCATTTCGATACATAATCAACCGCCAACAAGATATACTGATTGTTACAAGATGAGACAAATGGCCCCATGAAGTCAATTCCCCAAACATCGAAGACCTCAACCTCGAGAAGCACATTAAGAGGCATCTCATCCCTCTTAGACATATTACCCACACGTTGACATCGATCACATTTCAAAACAAACTGATGAGCATCTTTAAATAAAGTCGACGAAAAGAAACCTGCTTGAAGAACACGAGATGTTGTCTTTTCTCCACCATAATGTCCTCCATAAGCCGTTGAGCAAGATCCCCCCGTTTCGCTGTAAGGAATACATCTCCTAATGATTTGGTCAGCTCCTTGGCGAAAGAGAAATGGATCATCCCACATATACCATTTCACCTCATGTAGAAACTTCTTCCTTTGAGCATAAGATAAGTCGGGAGGCATGATATTACTCACAAGGTAGTTCACAATGTCTTCAAAACATGGTTCTTCTTCTTGCACTCCAAATAATTGATCATCGGGAAAAGACTCATTTATCAATGTCTTATCCAATGAAGTAGCATTAGAATTTTCTAAACGCGAGAGATGATCAGCGACTTGATTTTCAGTTCCCTTTCTGTCCTTGATTTCTCATTAAAATTCTTGGAGCAAAAGAAACCATCTGATCAATCTAGGCTTCGAGTCCTTTTTTGAGACGAGATATCGAATTGCGGCGTGATCAGTGAAAACTGTCACCTTAGTCCCAAGTAGATAAGATCAAAATTTCTCAAAACTATCGACAATAGCCAAAAGCTCCTTCTCCGTAGTAGTATAATTCAATTGGGCACCATTGTCTTACTAGCATAGTAGACCACATAAAATATGTTGTTCTTCCTTTGCCCGAGAACTGCTCCAACTGCGTAATCGCTTGCATCGCACATCATCTCAAAAGGCTCATTTCAATCAGGTGCAGTTATGACCGGTGCCGTGATTAGACTCTTCTTCAATATCTCAAAAGCTGCAAGGCACTCATCATCAAACTTAAAAGGAACATATTTCTCTAATAGACTGCACAAAGGCTTTGAAATTTTAGAGAAGTCTTTAATGAAATGCCTGTAGAAACCCGCATGACCAAGAAAACTGCGAATTCCCTTTACAGAAATGGGTGGAGGAAGATTTTTAATGACTCCCACCTTTGCCTTATCCACCTCAAGACCCTTACTAGAAACTTTTTGCCCGAGAATGATGCCCTGTCGCACCATGAAGTGACATTTTTCCCAATTGAGAACCAGATTAGTCTCAACACACCTCTTGAGAACATGTCCCAGATTTTGCAAGCATTCATCAAAAGAATCGCCAAAGACTGAGAAGTCGTCCATGAACACCTCCACATTCTGGCCAATCATGTCAGAAAAGATGGCCATCATACATCTCTGAAATGTGGCTTGCGCACCACACAGACCAAAAGAAACTCGTCTGAAGGCGAAAGTACCAAATGGACAAATGAAGGTAGTTTTCTCCTAATCTTCTGGAGCGATAAAAATCTGATTGTAACCTGAATAACCATCTAGAAGACAATAGTACTCATGACCGGCCAACCTGTCCAGCATCTGATCAATGATGGGCAAAGGGAAGTGATCCTTCATTGTGGCTTTGTTTAGCTTCCTATAGTTCATGCAAACTCGCCACCCCGTGACTATCCTTGTAGGAATAAGCTCATTCTTCTCATTTGCTACCACAGTAATTCCTCCTTTCTTCGGCACACATAGAACCGGGCTTACCTATGAACTGTCAGAAATAGGGTAGATGATCCCTGCATCTAGCCACTTTATTTCTTCACTACTTCCTTCATGATAGGATTAAGTCTTCTTTGCTGCTCGACCGTAGGTTTGCTACCTTCCTCTAGCAGAATTTTATGCATATAATAAAAAGGGTTGATTCCCTTGATATCTGCTATAGTCCATCCGATTGCCGACTTGAACTCTCTCAGAATTCTCAAAAGATTTTCCTCATCACTACCTGAAAGGTCAGATGCAATAATAACAGGAAGAGTAGATGCATCACCTAAAAATGCATACCTCAAATATTCAGGTAAAGGCTTAAGCTCAAGAGTGGGAGCTTCCTCAAATAAAGGCTTGAGGCGTTTAGGAGTTTTGTTCAATTCCTCCATTCCAAGAGATTCAAAAGGCATATCAATTTTCCTTTTCCAGGGAGAAACATTCAAATATTGTAATTGTTCTTCCCCTTCGTCATCTTCGCTATCGAAATTCCCCAATAAGGCTTTCCTTAAGGCATCAGACCTTAGCAATTGATCAAGTTCTGATGTGACCACTGAGTCGACCAACTCCACTTTTAAGCACTACTCATTATCAGTAGGGAATTTCATAGCATTGAACACATTAAAAGTGACATACTGATCCAGAACTCGCATGGTGAGCTCACCCTTCTGCACATCTATCAAGGTTCGGCCAGTTGCCAGGAAAGGTCTTCCCAAGATTATGGGAATCTTCTTATCCTCCTCGAAATCAAGAATTACAAAATTAGCAGGAAAGATGAGTTTATTAACCTTGACCAAGACATCCTCCACAATACCTCGCGGATATGTAATAGAACGGTCGGCCAATTGCAAGATTATATAAGTCGGTTTGGGATCAGGTAATTCTAACTGCTTGAAATTTGACAAAGGCATCAGATTGATGCTAGCTCCCAAGTCACATAAGCATCTGTCAAAAGATACTTTTCCAATAGTACATGGAATAGTGAGGCTTCCTGGATCTTTAAGCTTCGAAGGCAATTTCTGTTGCAGCATAGCACTGCATTCCTCCGTGAGAGCGACTGTCTCTAAATCATCTAACTTCACCTTTCGAGAGAGAATACCTTTCATAAACTTTGCATAACTAGGCATCTGCTCGAGAGCCTCGGCGAAAGGTATATTGATATGAAGTTTCTTGAACACCTCCAGAAACTTCTCAAATTTCTTGTCCAGCTTTTTCTTCTGCAGCCTCTTGGGAAAAGGCGGTGAAGGATAGATCTGTTTCTCCCCTGTATTACCCTCAGGCGGAGTGTGCTCGATAGTAGTCTTTCTTGGTTCCACTTTTTTGTCCTGCTGCACTACTTCTTTCTCAGTACCAACTTCTTCAGTCAACTCTTGAGTTTGTTAGGGATTCGCAACCTTTCCAGACCTTAAAATGATTGCCCTTACCTACTCCTTATCTTCCCTCTTTTCTGGCACTTCAGTGTCACTAGGTAGTGTGCCAGGCTGATGATTTAGCAAGGCATTGGCAATTTGCCCAATTTGATTTTCCAAGGTCTTGATAGAAACGGCTTGACTTTTGCACATAAGCTTCAACTCCTCTAATTCAGATTTTTCATTGGCTTGTTGCAGTTGGAGTTGCTTTCTAGGTGCATACTGTGGTTGCTGAAAACCAGGGGGGTTGTACTGTTTAGCTGGGTACTGCTGATAAGGTTGTTGAACCGCATTCTTAGCATTGCTCCAACTGAAATTAGGATGATTGCGGTTATTGGGATGATAGGTGGCTGGCGCTGGTTGCTGCGACCGCTGGAAGTTACTTACGAACTGAGTTGATTTAGTAGAAATTACGCATTGATCAGTCTCATGGGCACCAGCACAAAGCTCACAGATACTTGCGATTTGATTAACTCCATATTTAGCTAAAGTGTCCACCATCATCATCAAAGCATTAAGTTGGGCAGCGATAGCAGTTGCTGCATCCAACTCCAGAATTCGTGCGACATTTTCCTGATTCAGTCTCTGGGAAGGATTCTGGTACTCATTAGCAGCCATCAGTTCAATAAGTTCATAAGCTTCATCATAGCTCTTAGCCCACAAGGCTTCTCCTGATGCTGCATCAAGCATGGGTCTAGAAGTAGCTCCCAATCTATTGTAGAAGCAATTAATAATCATCCAATCAGGCATGCCATGGTGTGGGAACTTCCTTAGCATCTCCTTATATCGATCCCAAGCCTCACACAGAGATTCCCCTGTTTGCTGAGCAAACTGGGTAAGAGCATTCCTGATTGCAGCATTCTTCGCCATGGGGAAAAATTTAGTGAGAAACTTTTGCGCAAGATCCTCCCAAATGGTGATAGATCCTTCTAGCAAAGAGTGTAACCAGCACTTAGCCTTGTCCCTTAGAGAGAATGGGAACAGGCGTATCTTGATAGCGTCTTCAGTCACATCATTGAATTTGAAAGTGTCGCAGATCTCGATGAAATCCCTGATGTGCATGTTGGGGTCTTCAGTAGGAGAACCCCCAAACTGAACTGAGTTCTGTGTCATCTGAATCATGCTTGACTTGATCTCAAAAGTGTTAGCCCTGATGGCTGGTCTTATGATACTTGACTGAGTGTCATTAATCTTAGACTGAGAATAGTCCATCAAAGCCTTCGGATTTTCTGCTTGATCTCCCATTGCTACTACAACTGGTTCTTCGATTTTCTCTTCTTTTTCTACCTTCTTTTCTTCCTCAAAAACTTCCTTCCGAACTACAACAACTTCGTCCTCGGCTTTATCCAGTGTTCTCTTACGAGTACGCGAACGCGTATGCATACACCCTCGCTAGAGTACCTGAAATAAGACAAAGAAACAGATCAGTAACAATGTTCGAGTCAATGAACTTTAACGACCACTGATGGAAAGCACATAAACTATCAATTAACACTGCAGTCCCCGGCAGCGGCGCCAAAAACTTGTTAGTCGCTAAACACGCGCTAATAATACACGCAAGTATACAAGTTCGCAAGTAGTATAGAATCTTTTCTAGTTCATTCCCACAGAGACTGTATTGGTTAACTAATTAATTCACACACTTAAGCAACAATGTATGGTTATTATTCAATGCTAAGACGATAACTAATTGAGGTTGTTTATAACTAAGATCTAAACTAATAATTATAACTACGAGAATAAGATTAATTGAATTAATAAGTATGACAAACATGAGATTCTAACTTCATTAAATACTTCATTCAATAGCCTTATTGATCTTAACTTTAGCATGCAATGGTGATGATACTAATCAGATAACACGAAACTAATAAACGCCAACTTTCATTACGCGAGTGCCATAGTACCAGACATCCACAAAAGTGATAGAAGTTGAATAGACACAATGGTTTAAACACAAGTTATCTATCTTGATTACATAGGGCAAGTAAGATGGTTAAAATTACCTACAAATCATGCATGACAATACATGAACCAATGCTAGCATGGCAAGTTCTAAATCCTTAAATTCACTTTCACTTCATTAAGAATTAACACACTATCTTATAAGTTCACAACGCTCATAAGACGAATACGCACAACCAATACTATGATATCATACAATCACCACATACTAAGACATCAACCAATTTTACTAAAGAAATCCATAAACAAATTCGCTAGGATCCCACGATAACGATTAGCCCATAATCGGACTCATCATCAACGTGGGTTCCGATGAAAGCATGGTATATAAAACGTAGTCTTTATAACGAATAATTAAAACCAAGTACAAAAAAGAGTATAGGTTCAACAAAACAAGAAACGAGCATCCAAGATTACAACTCAAAATAAAGATTCACAAAAATAAACTAGATCGTCTTCGCCTTTGTTGAATTATGTTATAGGTCTCTTGTCGTCTTCTCCTTGTGCCCTGGTAAGTCTCCTTATTAAAAAACGATCTTGAGTTATCAATATATAGCAGTCCAATCAACCCAGGAGTCCAGAAAATAGAATTCTAAAAGAATCAAGATTTTATTATCCCGACACGGCGCGGCCGCGCGCTTCATCAGCGCGGGCACGCTGGCTTTTTGTACTTCGGCGCGGCCGCGCGCTTGTTCAGCGCGGGCGCACTGGCCTTTTGCCAAAAATATTTCTTTTCTTTTTCTTTATCCTGCAGCTTCGAGCCGGCTTCAACGAGCTTTTATTCCAGCACCACCTAGATACCATATTAGCACCAAAATAATGCTAATTCACCTAATTCACAGATTAATGCCTGAAATGTAAAAATACTAGAAAACACGTTAAAACACTTAACAACTTGAGTACAAATGCACCAATCCAAAGATTATTAGAGCATTATAAAGTGTCATAAATGTCATTCAACAAACACAGGAGAAAATGACATATATCCATCTCAGGCCATTTATGTGCATTATGTATGTTTTATACATTTTGACAAATTATTTTTCTTCTTTGGTAAGAAAGAATAAATGAATACCTTCAAGAAGCAGACCCTCAAAATACTTCCATACCCACAAGCTTCAAGGTAAAATACCTATAGACACACAATATTATGCATACAAATAACATCACAATATCTATATAGAATTGATAAACACAACAACAGAATAGTTTACCAAGCTTTTATATGTTCCAGAAGCATGTTTCCTTTTAATACATCAACCAGATCACTATCATACATGTAAGGATTTGTTGGCATCCCTGGATTCGGATACAACAGAAGGGAAACCGTGCAATTAGTGTAATAACTTAAAATTAATATTCTGTTTGTTGGTTTAAATCCCAAAGAATATTATAAATATATATTATAAAATACAGATGGCACGGAATGAAAAATTTTGTACTATGTCTATAGATCATCAGCTCCTTACCAGAAAACAAAATAGTAATAACCTTAGTAAGAATCATTGTGTATCATATAATGTCCTATTAAAGATATACAATTTTTATAATCATTATATTATTTCCTCGTACACAATACAAATACAGACTATAAGACCATCAAAAACAAAACCATCGAATCAAAATAAACATAAAACACACATTTTCGTACGAACTTTAACTTGCTTATGCTTACGCTCAAACTCTTGCCTAATCTTCTTCTTCTCGGCTTCAACTATTTGCAACTTCTTAATGTTGAATTCCTACAACCAATCATACCATAATTAATACACACATAATTATACATAAGAAATGCCAAAACAAATGAATAAAATAAAATTAATAGATTTTAAAAAAGAAGAAAATAAAATGATACTTCTTCAGCAGAAACAGAGATCTCGTTGGCTTTTTCTTGAGCTTCTTGATGAATGAATTGGACCAGTGAGTTTTGACATTCTATAGCATTGCCATTTCTATCTGTTTCTGCTGACTCATTAACAAGGCTGCTACTCACCTCACTAAGTGAATTCGTGTCTAGATCAACTTCTTCAACAAGGCTCTGACCATATAATGTACCATGTTCAGCTTCGGTCCCAGAATTGCTCGTGGTATAATCTGTGCAGTTCTGTTTATTCGATCACAAAGAATCAGTTCTCATCATGTTCTCCAGCTCCAAGAGTTTTGCCTTCCGAGCAACAATCTTCTTATAGTGGGCTAACTGAGCCTCCCGGCTGATACAAATTTGAATAAAACACAATAATCCGACCAAGATATAGTATGACAACACATCATGAATATCAGCACACTTCTTACATATGAACAAGAAACAAGAAACTTATACAAACATGTAAAATTTAGATTTAACACTTGTAAACAAAATAAATTTTTTAGCAACAAACCTCTCTTCTGTTTAAATAGCAAAATCTCAAATAAAATCAATAATTCAAGCAAGAAATAGTATGACAATTAATAACAACACATCACGAATATCCAACTGCTATTCGTAATTATTAAAAACCTTAAACAATAAAGAAAAATTCAGATTTACCACTTATGAACAAAACTAATAATTGACAAAATTTAACACACCATAGGACAAGAAAGTGTACCTTATTTTGGACATATGGTGCATTCACAACAGATTCACCCATTGATTGTCTTGACAAGACAGTTGAATTATCTCAAATCTTCAAGACCGTAACACATAAGATGCACATCACTCCCTGAGACAAGCAGATCAAGATGAGGACAAAAAGAAAACTTAAAAAATGGAAAATTTTATACAACCACGAAGGCAAATTGATTTTTTTTACGAAGTTTCTTAATTTCAGAGAGAAGACAGAAAGTTAATACCTTAATAGAATAAACCCACTCTGAAACTCAATAAACTCCCAGATATGTTGAGAGAAAGAATAAAATTTATACAAAATACTAAGAAATATTAACCCAATCTTAGTAATTAAAGATTGGTTCAACTTATTATAGAAATCAAACCAAGAAATTGAAGATGTGTTGAACTAGTTTCACTTCATTTGTACTTAATTGAAATTAGGATTTATAAATTCTTAGAATGGGGGTTGTGTTGTAAAATTAAGGGTAAATTTAGGGTTAAAGTTTGAAGAGGCAGGGAGAGACGATGAGAGAGAGGGGGATGGTGACGGAGTGAGTGAGAGAGAGCGTGGTTTCGTGAGGGAGAGAAGGTGGAGACCGAGAGAGAGTGGAGGGTGGTCGAGGGTGAAGGGAGGAAAGGGGGAAGAATTGGGATAAAGGGGGGAAATTAAAAATTTCGGGCAGGGGGAATTGAATATTGTACTAAAAGCGGGGGAATTAGTATCTATGTAATAAGCCATTTTTTTATATTTTTTAATAAATAGACATAAGACAACGGTTAGTTAGTAAACTGATGTACCCGTTTTTTTTATAATAAAGATTAGATAACGGTTACATTCTAAACCGATGTCTAAAAAAGTTTTAATATCGTTTAAAATACGCCCGATGTTAAAAATACTTTTAACATCGGTGACTTTTCAAACCGTTGTTAAAATCGTGATATTTTTTGCCGTGTTTCTTGTAGTGATACGCATTTCTGCCATTCCTAACTGGCGTATAGAAACTACATTTTTTTCATTTCTATGGACAAACTACATATGCATTAATTTATGAAGGCCGCTAAATTCATTTACATGCATGTGTGGTTAATCATCAAACTCAAATATAAAATAAATTATAATCAGTGTAATGTACGATCGCTTTATTCATTATATATTGACATATTGTAAATTATAATTCTAACATATTCATAGTAGGATTCGAGACTTATATTCCTTATTAATGAGATTCTAATCTTAAACTTTCTTATATATAATTTACAGGATTATATTTATAAATAAAACTTTAAATATTTCGTATTTAATATAATAATATAGTACATATATGTGGCAGCATTCATTTATTTATTTGGTATTTTTATTGTAAGCTTTGTATAAACAAATAAAAAAAATATCACAATGAAAACCCAACTCAAATGCAAGACCACAAGCGAATAGAAGAAAGCCCACTTGACAAAAATTTAATCCAGTTTAAAATAAGGCCCGAAGGAGTTAAAATATAGGTCCATAACATAGACTAATTTTGTGAGACCCAAACAACGCTCCAATCTCTTGTAACCAACATTTATAGGTCCTCTGTGAGGCTATGACAACACCAACAACAAAAAATAATAACATCGAAATATATTTTACATTTATGCAAAAATTGATCAACTGCAATCCGAAGGTGATAATTAAGATGATAATACGGTGCATAATGTGTAGGCAAAAGTCCTTTGGAGTACTCTTAAATATTAATCAAGGAGTTTAATATATCCTGCGGCGCATTCTGTTTTAAAATATTACAAAACATATTTTAAAATATGTTGTGTTCCTGTACTTGAATTAGTACTTCATTTATGAGTATTACAGGTATAGTATATATGTATGGAATTCCGGTCAAATCAGTTACATCCAAATATTTTAAAACTGTTAACATCAATCTCACTGTATATAAATAAAACTTCATATAGATGCTCTTGATCTTAGAATATACATGTTCTTAGAATTACTGCAGGTATAAATTATTGGCCAAGAATATTACATTTGCGTTAGCAGCTTGGTAGCTTAGATTATAGATTAACATAACATGATCTAGAATGGAGGCCTTGATGCAGCATTACTTGCGCCCCATCCACTCAAATCAGCTGAAAACGCGTAAGTGGCCTGAGCAGGAGGAGGAGCCACATTGAACAGAGGAAGACTGCCACCACTCCCTGTCACATCAGATGACGGTGAAACCGCAGCATGAACTTGCTGCCCTGTGTTCTCCTCTGCTGCCTGATCCTCTGCTGGTAGCCGTTCAAACACTGCATTAGCGAACGAAGCAGTCACCAAAATAACCCTTTCTGTTGCAATCAAAGGGCCAATTATGTTCCCTCCAACCACCTGTCCTTGTCCACCTGACAAGAAAATAGATAAGCCCCCGGCTCCTGGAGGGGCTGGTGGCGGAAGCACGGTCCCAATAAGCGAAAGGATCTGGAAAGCACCCCGTAAAACAACACTCCCGGATGAAGAGGCAGGCTGGCGTATAGTGACATTGGAAACAGCACCATTGGCATTAAACACAACAACTCCTCTGCCTCTTCGCATTGCATAGTTGTTGAGGCTCTCGATTATGTCAGTACCAGCAGAGACCTCGAGCACGTGTGATCGAAGGGCATTGGGGCTGTCACGAGTCACAACAATAGGCGGCTTGGGCTTGTTTTTGGAGCCAGGAGGACGGCCTCGCGGACGCTGATTGGAGGAGGATGGACCAGCGCCTCCAGAGCTTGCAGGACTCGATTTGTTATCCGAATCAGAGGGATCGAGAAGTTGCTGCACATTTCTAGATGAAGAACCTCCTCCTTGGTTATCAATTATAAAACCTTCCATTGAAAGGTATTTTTGATCTTCTGAGTAAGACTTTTTTTTGTTCCACACCGACTTGATTAGACTTAGAGAGCTGAATATTTATACATCTAGTCTAAGGACTATGCAAGTTTTCAACAATCTGTACATTAAAGACGAGCTAGGAGAAAGTAGTTGAATCTAAGAACTAGGTTCCAAATTAGAGATGAGATTGCATAATGATATGTCAGTTACAAAGTACCAACATCAAATGTGTAACAACTCAAAATATATCTATTATGCATGCGTTATATCTTATAATCTGCAAGAGTTAGTTTTGAGGTAAGCATTCCTACCCATATGTTCACACTACAAGAAATACGGTCTTTTCCGACCGTGAGAAGAAGTTGCTAGACCAGGGGTAGATACATTAAAGACATTAGTGAAATATGTAAAGATGATTGAAGAAGAAAGCTAAAAAGTTTAGTCAAGGACATTTAAACCTGAAGATAAAATAAGAAAATACTAATATTATTTAATTCATTGCATATATTCATGCTTTATAGTTTTGTCGCTTATGCGCGTAATCCATGGTTTGTTGTTTTAATTATTATTAAGACATATAAAGCATTTGTAACATGGCCTTTAGAAACCACAGATAGATAATTAATGATTGAATCAGGCTGGTTTAGAAATAATAAAATCAGTATTTTATGATCTTTCGTTATTATTTAATTGTCAACCGCCGGAATTAGCTTTAGGGGATGACAACATTCCGCACTAGCGTGTGTGCTATAATGCTACACTATAAACATATAAGACTTTTTACGACAATTTTTTAAAAACTAGTCCCGTTAAAATGCTCCTAAGATGGATAACTTTTATCGTTTATAATTTAGTTAAAAAAATCAAAAATATGATTATAATTTCATAATTTGGTCACAAGTTCAGTATTTAGTTATAAGTTTATTGTTTTGATCAATTTGTCACAAAGTTAAAATTTTATCACTAAATTCTAGTTCTTATTTCAATATTAACAAGTTTTTGTCACAATTTTAGGGCTAGTTATAAATATCATATCCGTCACAAATTATGATTTATGTCATCAATAATTTCGTCATAAACTTAACTTATTATAGAATATCCTGTCAAAAGAATCGTCATGGATCCCATTAAATTATTATAGTTATTTTTGAAATAAAAACAAAAACGTATTATTAAATAGCAACGTACAATGTGTAATGAATGAAGATCAGTCGTACATGTGGTACAAACTCGGTATTTATGACATCTGTCGTCAGCAATGATTCAGTTAAGTTTTGTTTAATAGTGACAGTTGAAGATCAATCGTACATGTTCTATAAACTCGGTACTTACGACAGCCTGTCGTCGACACTGATTCAGTTAAATTTTGTCAATTAGTGATAGTTTTTTAGTTGTTTTACCCATTTTCTAGCTTCCCATCCAATTATTGGCTTCAAATTAATATATACAAAGTTGTTCATGTACAGCTATATTTCAACTTAGATCTGTCCAATCATGCATACATGTTATGATCCAAAATAACAGAATTTAAAAATTAAATTTATGTCATATTTATTATCATCGTCATTTATGTAGTTATCATAATCATCATCATCATTCATGTCGCCGCTACAATGATCATCGACCGGGCCATCTTCATCTTCTTCTTTCATCTCCTCCATGTCACCGTCATCAACATTCAATTAGCCTTTGTCATCCTTAATTGGGCCATTTCCTATGATATATACACATAAAAATTAATTGCACTAATGCGGGTTCGAGGGAATATATAAATTAAAGAAAAAAAATTATTTGAATGCGAGAAAATCTTGCACGAGTGCTAAATAATTGCCGAACAAAAAATATTACGACGAGTGCTGAATGCGTATATCCACACATATTAAAACCATCAAGTCACCTCATTTTCAAAGACATTTGCAATACATATTACACATTCAGCTTTAAGTTGAAGAAAAATTGAGATAATTCAATAATAACAAGTCATACGGAATCTACAAAAATGATCAAATCGAACAAATATAAAATAGATCAAATCGCCAGTTTTCATACAGAAACAATCGAGCAATATGTTGAAAATAATATATTTACAATTATCCACTTCTCTAGAACCCGTTTGAAATATCGACCATATTATAAATATACCACACAAACTTCCATCACTAAATTACGAACTCTCACAATAAAGGAGAAAACAAACAACTTCTCAAAAGGAAAGCAAACCAAACTAAAATTATAAACTGAAAATTCAAAGAAAACTCTTAGATGTGAAATCGAAATTGTAGTAAGAGAGATAATCGACTCTCGAATTCAACAAGCCCTACTTGAATCGAAGACGACAAGTTCCGAAATTCCGATGATTTTGGATTTAAAAGATAAACAAAAAAGATCAAATGGGTAGAAATTCTTTTTCACATAGAAAGATTATTGAAGAAAACAAAGATAAACAAAATAAAATAAAAGATTCGGGACTTTCCACCAAACAAAACTGGTGGAAGCCCGGCTAACTAGGTTGATAAAAGAGGGACGCGCTGTTAAGACGAAAACACGCGCTAATATTCACGTAAGTATACGCGTTCGCAAGAAATATAGAAATCTTTCTAGTTCATTCCCACATAGACTGGTTTAGGTTAAATTCAATTTATGCACTTATGCAATGATGGTATGATTATTATTCAGTGCTAAGACAAATAACATTTGAGTTGTTTATAACTAAGATATTAACTAACAATGCAAATGACTAAGAGATTAAAAGGTTAATTTACTTATATGAGACAAACATGGGATTCTAACTTCATTACTACTTCATTCAAAGTCATTGTTTTTAACCTTAGTATGCAATGGTGATGACAACTAATCAGATAACACAAAACTAGTAAACGCCAACTGTCGTTCTACGAATACCATACTACCAGACATCCACAAAAGAGATAGAAGCTGAATAGACACCAATTATGTTGAGACCCTATATGTCTATAGAATTTGACAACACAAAGGTTTAATGCACAAGTTATCTATCGTGATTACATAGGGCAAGTAAGTTGGTTAAAATTACCTACGAATCATGCATAATAAATACATGAACCTATGCTAGCATGGCAAGCTCTAAACCTCTAAATTCACTTTCGCTTCAATAGAGATTAACACTCTCTCTTATAAGTTCGCGATGCTCATAAGACGAATAAGCACAACCAATACTAGGATATCATATAATCAACACATACTAAATTATCAAAACAAATTAACTATAGAAATCCATAAGTAAATCCGTTAGAACCCCACGATAACGATTAGTTCATAACCGAACTCATCATCACCGTGGGTTCCGATGAAAGCATGGTATAATAAACTAAGTCTTTATGAACTGAATAAATAATCAAAATACGTTAACAAGAGTAATAGGTTCAACAAACAAGAAACAAGCATCCAAGATTACAACTCAATCAATGAATCATAAGTAAAAACAAGCTTTTCTTCTCCTTCGTTGTATTTATACTCCTAGGTCTTCTCGCCGTCTTCTCCTTAGTTTCCATTATGAAAAACGTCCTTAGATAGTCTTTATATAGCAGCCCATTCAGAATAAAAGTCTAGAAAATCAATCTTCTACTTGAATCAGGAATCTTCAGAATCGACCTGGCGCGGCCACACGCTATCCCAGCGCGAGCGCGCTGTACTTCTGTCCAACCGGCGCGGCCGCACGCTAACACAGCGCAGGATCGCTAAGCTTCTGGAAAAAAGTTCTGACTTCTGTTTTATTGATTTGTTTTCTATGGAGATCAAGAAGCAATAAACCGAGGCACCTTCCCAACACCAATTTAGCACCAAAACAATGCTAAATCTCCTCATTCCTTCATCTATGCCCTGAAATGCAAAACACTACAAAAACATATCAAAAACACAAACAACTCGAGTACAAAACACCAATTCAAACCTTTATGAAGCATTCTAAGTGTATATAAATACCACTTAACATACCCCCAGACTTGAATCGATGTTTATCTTCAAGCATAAACAGACTCAAAGAATAAAATAAAAATGCTTCAATGCAAACTACATGAATGCAACGATCCCCATAGAATAACTAAACCAACCAATGAGCAACATCTTAACAAATGCAATTATTCGCACAAAGATCAATCAAATCCCACAAATCAACTCACAAGCCAAAAATGTGCATGTGTGCAATTGCTTAACAGATATACTATCGCAACTAGATCAATAATCATAACTCACCACTCATCAAGGCAATCATAGGGTTATAAATAGAATAAACGATAAACTCAAAATGACTGACAACGCTTCAATTTTATTGGAGTTATACAAGGATTCATGATTTTATTGATAACACAAAATAAACACAAATATGCTTACTTGATCGTGCAATGAGTGAGGTCCACAAAAGACTTATGCAATAATACCCAAGTAGCGAGCGTTAGGTTAGTGGATCCCAGACTATAAAAGCCTTAGGCCACTAGGCACAAAGTCCCCTAGAACTTAATAACTCGAGTATTAAAAAGCACACTCGTGATCAATTATGCATAACACATATTTTTTTCTTTTTTTTTCTTTTCTTCTTTTTTTCTATTTTTTTTAACAATTTATGAACGAGTGTGTTTCGCTCCATCTCGCTCAACCCTAGGCTACTCATATAAATAGCCATTTAACACATAGCCACAACTAGCAATGAAATCCAATATTTTTTTCCAATTATTAAATATCCATGTTATTATGCCACTAAGAGAATATCCTATATTCTAGACACAAACAAGTGATTAAACCTCAACAACAACAAGACATGACCATGGTCTAGCACTCAAGCAACCTATAAGACTTGGTGAAACTTTCTTGTTTATAGCATGCAAATCAATTCATTAAGACTTAACATTCCTCTATACGACATCACTACACTCGCATCAACATCACAGATTAATCGAAAAAGCAAACTTAAGGGATCATGATATAATGCACATGCAACTATATGCAACATACTATGGGGGCGCTTGGTAACTGAAGCTGCTCGTGTGCGGGCCAATGAACTCCGACTGCCACAAAAAGCTTTGTCACAATCGACGCATAGGGAATAGACCCCGTAGTGCTCCCACGCAGAAACCTCAGAATACCCTGATAAATCACAGACCCGAGATCCACATAATCTACCTGTAGAATCCCCCACAATAACCTTGCACGATCTATAGTAACATCATGCATGTGAGAAGATGGCATGATATTTGCACAAATAAAAGAATTCCACGCATGAGAAAACCTGTTCATGCATGAGGCAGGGAAAGTGGCATACTCGTTCGTACCCCTCTTGAATTTCCAGTGAGTGTCAGGTACACATAGCGTAGCAACAATCAAGTCTATGTCAAAATCCTCCCCAGTCTTAGTTACCCAATCTTCTTGCCCCAGCTATCTTTCGGGCTGGTTAATCACCCGACGAATAGCTTTAGCACTGTAATCCACCGTCAACCCCCTCACCACGGAAATCCATTCTTATCCGCCTTTGCGTTCGCATAGAACTTGCGAACAACACTTATGGGCACAACAACAGGTGCCTCGCAAAAAGAAACCCAACCCATCTCCAAAAACATCTCAAGCAGCTTACCATCCTTCCCCGATGGCAGAAAATCCCTCTCCTTCGCTATCGGCTTCATCAACAGCCTCGCATACTCCGCTTCAGCCTCCGGAGTAGCAAACCTAGGCCTCATACCCCCAACAGTCGAAGAATCGGTGGTGGTGCTTCTAACTTAAGTCCTTTGTCTCTTTGGTGCCATTGGATTTGAATAAGTTTGAGAAAAGAGAAGTGTATAAGAGAGAATTAGGTTTGAGAATTGAAAGTGATGGAGATGATTGTAAATAACTGTATGTATATATAGAGATTGAGAATTAGTTTTATAATATAAATGGGATTTGATTATGGGAATAGTGGGAGTAATGGGGTGATTGGAATTGATTTGGAGAAGAAATTATGGTAGTGGAAGGAGGGAATTTTGACTGGGTGTGATGTTTTATTTTGAATTTTCGATTTTCTGATTTTTTTTTCTTCTCCAGGGGATCATCGCGGCCGCCCAGCCTGATAGCGCGGGCGTGCCGTATTTCTGAAATTTCAGCGCCGCCGCCCTGCATGCCAGCGTGGGCGCGCGCAGTTACTAGAGTTTCAGCGCGGTCAGCCTGCTTCCCAACGCATCGTGCTTTTGTCAAAAATCCCCCTTTTTTCCTTTTCTGATTTTTTTGAGTTTTCTTCTTGTTTTCTTCTTATTTTCTTCTTCCTTCTATCTACTTTAGGGCTAAACACGCGCTAATAATTCACGCAAGTATATGCGTTCACAAGTAATATAGAATTATTTCTAATTCGTTCCCATAAAGACTGGCTTTGGTTAACTAAGTAATTTATGCACTTATACACCGATGATATGGTTATTATCCAATGCTAAGACGATAACAATTTGGGGTTTTGATTATAACTACGATTAACTAACAATTATAACTAAGAGAGTAAAGAGAGTTGTATATTATATGATACAAACATGGGATTCTAACTTCATTAAATACTTCATTCAATAGCCTTATTTTTCTTAACCTTAGCATGCAATGGTGATGACACTAATCAGATAACATGAAACTGCTAAACGCCAACTTTCGTTACACGGATAACATACTACCAGACATCCACAAAAGAGATAAAATCTGAATAGACACCAATTATATTGAGATCCTATATGTCTATAGAATTTGACAACATAAAGGTATAAAGCACAAGTTATCTATCATGATTATACATGGCAGGTAAGATGGTTAAAATTACCTACGAATTATGCATAACAATAACACATGAACCTATGCTAGCATGGCAAGTTCTAAATCCTTAAATTCACTATCACTTCATTAAATATTAACACGCTATCTTATAAGTTCCCGATGCTCATAAGACGAACAAGCACAACCAATACTAGGCTATCATACAATCACCACACACTAAGGTATCGAAATAATTTAACTAAAGAAATCCATAAGTAAATCCGCTAGAACCCCACGATAACGATTAGCCCATCATCAAACTCATCATCAACGTGGGTTCCGATGAAGCATGGTATAATAATCGTAGTCTTTATACTGAATAAATAATAAAACCAAGTAAGAAACAAGAGTAAGGTTCACGAATAAGAAAACTAGCATCAAAGTTACAACTTAGAACAAAGATTCACAAGTAAAAACAAGATCTTCTTCGTCTTCGTTGAATCGTGCTAACACGGTCTTCTTACGGCTCTCCTTGTGCTCTGGTACGTCCCTCTCTTGGAAAACGTCATTTATTTAAGTATATATAGCAGCCCATGCAAATAGAAGTCCTCCAAATTAGAATTTAAATAGAATCAAGATTCAAATCTCCCGACCCGGCGCATACGCGCGCTTCATCAGCGCAGGCGTGTTGTCCTCCTGTTATTTGGGCGCGGTCGTGCGCTAGACCAGCGCGGGCGCGCCGTGCTTCTGGAAAAACTTCTTCTTTCCTTTAATTCCTGCTGCAATTGAGTTGGCTTCCCGAGCTTTATTCTTTGGGCACCATCCTAACACCATATTAGCATCAAAATAATGCTAATTCACATGATTCTTAGAATAATGCATGAACTGCAAAAACACTAGAAAACATATTAAAATACCAACAACTTGAGTATAGTTGCATCAATTTAAAGCTTAATAGAGCATTATAAAGTGTCATAAATGCCACTCCACATACCCCCAAACTTGAATCGATGCTTGTCCTCAAGCATAAACAGACTCAAAGAATAAGAAATAAAAATGCATGAATGCAACTAAATGAATGTGATGATCCCCATCGAATAACTAAATCAATCAACAAGCAACATCTCAACAAATGCAGTTACTCGCATAAAGATTAATCAAAGCATACAAATCAACTTACAAACTAGAGACGTGCGTGTGTGCAAATGCTTATAGATATACTATCGCAACTAGATCAATAATCATGACTCACCACTCATCAAGGCAATCGCAAGGTTATAAATAAAATAAAAAGCTAGACTCAAAATAACTTATAACACTTCAATTCTTACATTGGAGTTTTATATGGATTCATGCTTTTATTCAAACAAAACAACACAAATATGCTTATTTGATCATGCAATGAGTGAGGTCCACAAAAGACTTATACAATAGTACCCATGTAGCGAGCGTTAGGTTAGCGGATCCCAGACTATAAAAGCCTTAGGTCACTAGGCACAAAGTCCCCTAAGAACTTAATAAAATGAGTACTAAAGAGCCCACTCGTGATCAACTATACATAACACTTATTTTTTTTTCTTTTTTATTTTTTTCTTTTTTTTCAATTTCTGAACGAGTGCATTTCGCTCCATCTCGTTCAACCCTAGAATACTCATATAAATATAAGCCGACTACTAGCCATTTGACACCTAGCCACAACAACTAGCAGTAAAATCCAATTTTTACTCCAATTTCTAAAAATCCATGTTATTTAATTATTAAGAGAATATCCTAAATTTTAAATATAAACAAGCGATTAAACCTCGATAAACAAACAAACCATGATCATGATCTATCACTTAAGCAACCTATAAGACTTAGTGAAATACAAGTGTCTCTAGCATGTAAATTAACTTAATATGACTCAACATCACTAAATACGACATCACTACACTAGCATCAATATCACAAGTTAATCGGAAAAATCATCTACGGGATCATGTTATAATGCAAATGCATGAACTATATGAATAAATTATTATAAAAACTACCAAAAATAAAAAAAAACTACATGGCAAAAATGCAACTATATGAACTAAACTATCATGAATATGCAAACTATATGTGACTCACACAAAAACATATATTCCTTCATCTACTACCCCCAAACATAAAATATTCATTATCCTCGGTGAAGGTAATAGTAAGGAATCGGGCATACCTAATCTGAATCAGGATCCTCACCCTCAACGGACGGAGTGTCGGGCGTGTTCGGAGGTGGATACACGGAATCCTCACCAAATACTGGCCACTAGATGTCAACATCGTTGGCTCTGAAAGCTGTCCCCAATGCTTGGGTGATATCACTTATAAACCTGCTGTGGATGACATGCATCGTATCCCTCCTCCTAGCCAGATGCCTATACTGCGCCATGCTCATGCTAGCTCCAACATCAGCTCCTTCCTCCTCCTCATGTGCCTGTTGCGATGGCCCCGCTTCATCTCATAGCTGAGATCTTGTTAGTCCCTTAACAATATAGCAAGAATTACAGAAGGGGGGTTGAATGGAATTCTTGAACCTTTTTCTTAAAATAAAAATGTTCAAACTCGAATACAAATATAAGTGTTTTGATTAGCACAATTCGGAATAAAAACTTAAGTGAATCAAAACATAAGTAATTAAAAACAAGAGTCTTTAAAAACTTTCTGGTGGATTTAAACAATTCCACCAAAGATATATATTATATCGAGAGAACTCTGTGCACAAGAATGCTCACAGCTGCTTACAAATTTGAACTACTGAGAATACAGAGAAATGCTAATAGTTCTGCTTACAAATGTTTCTCACTTTTTGTATCTCAGATCTTCGTTTCTATTTGCTACTTCTTGGTTTATATATTACCAAGATTACAAAGTCAAAAGATAGAATCATTATAAAAACTATCAGTTTTTATGCTTTGCTACTTTGTTCTCTATTACCCAGTTAATAGGCTTCCTCATTCCATTTGCATATATCTCGACGCATGTGACCAGTTGTCACTATTACCTGATGTTTGAATTCTTTATCCGTTAGGTTCATGATCATCCGTCGAGTTAATAATCATCCGTTGGACTATTGATCATCCGTCGGGTGCTTTGTAGATTATCCGTCGGGTAGCAATCAGGCACTTGACTTCATTTCACTTATGTAGAATTACAAGACATCATCTATGTACAATTAAACAACCTATTCTGCATATCTAGTTAAAGTCAACATGACTTATATGCTACTACAGAATCTATACAAAGGTGTATGCAGAAATGTGCTACAGACTTATTATTACATAAGCTACTCACTCGATGGATAATAAATCATTATCCGTCGGGACTATAAAGATTTATCCGTCGGGACTAAAATTCTTATCCGTCGAGTGCTACATTATTTCACTAAGTAAAATCTACTTAGGTGTTTTGTTTGTGAAATCATCAAGTATACAACATATGCACAATAATCTCCCCCAATTTATGTCTACTGGAATTATAGCCATAAATTAAGAGATATTTGATGATAACAAAACATCCTAAACATACAGCTTTAAAAAAAAGTAGATAATACTGAAAGTGCTTCAAATAATCAAAATGTACAAAGTTTGGCTCACAGTCATTTTCAAGATGCTCCTCTAGCCTGAGCAGATTTATCTAGTTCCTTGAAGGTCTGGATCTTCTTCTAAGCTTTTGGTTGTTTTCATCAATCTGATTTTGGAGCTGCTTGTGGAATTCCAGTTCATCAGATTCTGAGAGATTTAACATTTCTTGCATTTCCAAGAGAGTCTCATTGCTAGAGATGCTCAATTGGTCTTCTAATATGAAGAATCTTCTCACACCTTTGTCATCCATGAACTCCATCAGCCAGTAGGGCCTTAGATGCACTCTTCTCCCTGTGTAGGGATGATTAGAGTTTTTGGGAGTGCATCTTTAACTCTAACACTCCTTAGTTCTTCAATCTTCTTCAATACTAGTCTTCTTGCAGTGACATTGAATCCAAAGTTCTTCTTGAAGGATGAATAAACTTTAATCAGTACAGCTTGGCTCTCTTGAAGAATCCTGTGAAGTGGCCACTGAATCTCCCTTCCTCCTTTGTACTTGAACACTAACCTTTCAGGTAGGTTTCTATATACATCAATTTCCCTCACTTCATCAGTTCATCCAGATAAAATTTTAGATCAAAAAATTCTTTGATGTCACACAAGTACAAGTAATCTCCCTTATTTGCTTTGGGCTGAGCTTTAATTACAGATTTGGATTTGAGAGGTGACAGCTTCACTTTCTTGACTGCCCTTGACTTTGTTCTTTTTGGCTTACTAAGGATTGGTAGACTGAAGTCATGAATTGGTATATTATCCCATTTATTGGCTCATCCTTGGGCACAATAGGTTCACCATGAATATTCCTGTAGGGATCCACCACCCTTATATCTTCAAATACCACAGAGGGCTTTGATGCTTGAGTTGTAGCTAGTGTGGGTTCCTTAGGAAATTGATCTTCCAATTCCTTGTCAACAATATCCAGTTTCCTTTTTGTTCTTTTAGCCAATTCTTTCTTTCTTGGAGATTTCTTCTGTTCTTCAACTTGGTTCCTTGATTCAGTAGCTTCAGATGGTTGAGAGGGAATTTGTTGAGATGAATTCACAGTCTGTAGCTTGGCCAAGATAGCAATTTGCTCTTTTTTTGTTTAGTCTTCTTTGCATCTAGAGCAGCTTGCTTCTTTTCCTGCTTCAATCTGGCTTTTTCTTCTCTCTTTGCTTGAGCAAATTGTGGATGTCCAGCTACCACACAAATTTCCTTCCCATTTCTGAATATCTTAGCAATTCTTCTTTTTAAAGCTGAATCATCTGGATCTTTATAGAAGGAAATTGATCTTGACAGAAGCTTCTTCTCATCAGGCTTGGGTGTCTCATACATAGTATCCAAGGGGTTCTTCAAGGATGATTTTGAATAGTTTGCCCTTGGTTTAAGAATTATTTTAGCCTTTGGAGACTTGATGCAGGAAGATTGTCCTCTTTCCAGATAGTTCATGCTCATCTCATTCACACTGATTTGCTTGACTTGAGAGTGATGGATGGCTGACTTAACTGGCTCCTTGACAAGTTGGAACTTCTTCTGTATCTCCTCATCAATCATCTCCCAGTTGATCAAACTCAACTTTTCTTTCTCAGCAGCTTTCAAGTTGGCTGCTGCTTGAATCAGATCTATACCATCTGCAACTAGTGGCTTTGAGACAGTAATTGAAGGCACAATTACCTTAGTGATTTGCATCTGAAGCTTCTCCCCCTCACTTGGTCCTTTCTCCCCCTTTTGTTATCATCAAGTTGAGGAGTCAAGCCTTGTGCTTTAGCCAGTTGCATTAGAAGATTGGTCTGAGACTGTTGATTTTGAAGAATGGTGGCCACAAAATTTTCAATAACTTGAACTCTGTCCTCTAATTTGGCCAACTTCTTTTCAGCATCTGATTCTCTTCTCAGTCTCAGTAATAGATCCTGCACGGTACCATAGGGCATGATTGAATCCAGCTTCTCAGAATTGTAGGTCTTCAAGTAAGCTATATCCTTTTGAGCTCATCCACACTTAGATTATGTCTTAATTATTGCAGCTTCATGAGATGTAGAGAATCTAGGTGGGCTTGAAGAATAGCCTTGGTACCAGCATTTGAGGTGTTCTGAATGGCCTTTTGGATATACATGATTTGTTTGACTAAGGAGACATTGAATTGCCCTGGTGTAGACTCCTTTGTTAATGCCCATTCAGGTAAATCTAGAATAGAACTTGGGCCTTCATCTCCCCCTAAGTTCATGCTTCCATCAAATGAAATAGAGTCATCATCATTAGAATTTACTCCAAATTCCTCAGATGGCTCACCAACTGTAGGAGGTATCAAATTGACAACAGCTTTATCCCTTTGTAGAGATTCTGAAGTATGGACTAGATTCAAAGTCTTTTCTGCCTCCTCATTGCCCTGAGCAGCCAATAGTTGATAGGCTGACACAGGATGAGTAAAAGTGTCAGTATTCAAGGAAATGTTATCAATTACAGCTTTGTAATGTTGCTGAAATTGTCTTTCCTTTTCAGCATCATCCACAATCATTGACTCATGAGCAATGGCTGGATCCACCCTTATACCCTTTGTACCTGCTTTTCTCTCATGTTCTCTCTTTTGTTGCATCAGGGTCTCACCCTGGCTCCCCACCCTCACACCCTCACCTTCACCTACTAAGGTGGGACTCCTCTCACTCCCTTTTGCTAATCCTGAAGATATGGATTGCAGATTTTCACTCATTTTCTCTCCTTTTGCCTGGGAGCAACCCAGCCTCTCACACAAGACACTCTCCTCTCTCAATCCTAAGAGTGACTATACAACCACTAAATCTTCTGCACTTGAAATAATTGAAGTTTGAAGCTGTGCAGAGATACTCGACGGATGAGTGATATCCATCGAGTGAGTGGTAATACTATCCGACGGATAACTGCTGTTAGGCTTATCCGTTGGGATACAATCACTACTCCACGGATGAGCAATATCCGTCGAGAGAGTAGAAATGAATGAGTTAGGAAGATAAACTATTGTTGACTCTGTGCTGATTGAAGATATTTTGGGCATATATGTCACATTAGTTTCTGAAAGAATTGGCAAGTGAGCCAACAAATCATCTAAAAGATGATGCTCACTTGCACTAGATTTTGGCTTCCCCAACAGAGTTAAAGAAGGGGAATCAAGAATTGATGTGTTTATCATATCCACATCCAGAGAGTTTGTTGGTGAGTATGGTGTATGAGGTGCTTCTATAACTAGAGATTTTGGTTGTGACTCCACATTTATTGGAGCCACATCAAACTGAACTTGAGAAGGTGCAGTGATTGTGTCTTTAGCACCAGTTTGCACAGTATGTGTACCCTGTGCATCCCCAGAGGTTTTAGATTTCTTCTTTCTTGTATAAGTTTGGGGTAAGTTTGTGTCCCTAACCCTCTTGGTCTTTGCTCTTGGTTGATAGCTTTGTTCAATAACTACATCCTTTTGGGAGGATGCAGCTAGAAGTGAGCTTTTATCCTTTTAAGCACTACAGTTTGTTAGGAAACTGCAGTGTGCCTAGGCTGGGATTCACTCAACTCTCCAACCTTATTTTTGGGGTTTCTTTGATGTTCACCCCTTCCCTCACCTGACTTTCCCTCCTTCACACTCCCCTCTTTTGCTTTTGTGGATTTTTCAACTAGCATCTTTTGAGAGATACCAGAGGGGGTTTTCTTTGATTAAGATTTGGAAATTGTAGTAGGTTTGGCAGCTTTGGTAGGCAAATATTTGGTCATTGGTACAGTTGCCATAGCTACTCCTGAATTCAAAGAAATTGTGGAGGTTGGAATAGTTGTAGGGATGGATGAACTTACCTCACTTACCTGAGGTGCCTGCATTACAGGAAAGTAGAACATTGGTACATCCTTGTGATGATTGGCCCTGTTCAAATCTGTAATGAGTCTTCTCTCTTGAACCCAACAATCCAATTTGTTGTTAGGGTTCTCAAGCACAATCTCTTCACAGAGGTGGTTAGCCAATAACATGAAAAATCTAGCATAATACACATTTTTGCCTCTTTTAGCTAACTCACCCAATTTAAAACCTAACTCAAACAGGACCAGGTCACTGAAATTGTAAAATTTATCTATAACTAGCATGTATAGCATGTTAAGCATGGAAATATTCACTGAATCAAAATTACTGATTTTTCCAGAGAAAACCTTAGTAACTACATCACACATGAAACTCCACTCCTTTCTAAGACCCATTCTCCTAATATCACTCAGTTTAGAAGTAGGAAGTGCATAATGCATGGAATTAAGCATATTGATAATATCAGAGTCATTGTGTGGTGAAGTTACATTGTTATCAGGAATTCTGAAATACACTTTTATCACATCACTATTGATACAGAATTCATTACCTTTAATGGTTATAGTGATGGTCTTATCTGTAGAGTTGTAGGTAGCAGTGGTCCACATCTCTTCAACAACCTCACATAAGATTGTGGGTGATTCCAGCATGGCGTAATTGAGCTTGCAATTCTTCACAAAGTCCATCATCTTGTGGTAGTCATCTGATTGCTGAATACCCTTATTGACTAATGCAGTGAAATTGTTCTTCTCATAAATGAACCCAGTATGAGACATAATCTTTACTACAGGTGCCATTGTTAGAGAATGAAAGCTTGAAGAGAAGGAGAGTAAGTGCTTGAGAGAGAATGGAATTAGAGCAGTTGAATTTGAGAATGATAAAAGAAAACAATTGCAATGAAATAAGCTTTTATACTATCTCAAAAATAACTGATAAAAATAATAAAGTAAAATAAATTAACCAATAGAAATTGCCTAAAATAGCCGTTTAAAAATAAACTGTAAAAATTCCACCCATTATTCGTTGTATAATGCTTACAAACTGTAAGTATATTCGATGGATAATGTACAGGGAATTAACGGCTAAGATTAAGACAATTCGACAGATGAGGATAAAACGTTATCCGTCGAGACATAAAATATTCCAGAAAAGAAATTGATTTTTATTAACAAATTGTATATCGAAGGATGACCAAACTCGATGGATAAGGGTCATCCGTCGAGATGTTAATTTTGACTTAGCCAAAATTTCATCCAAGACTGAAAAATCAATTAAATTTCTGGCTGTATATCAACTTGCAAAATAACTCAGATAGATTTAAGAGTAATTAAGCATACCTAACTCACTTACCAACCTTGAAAAGGTGGATTCATCCAGTGGCTTGGTAAAGATATCTGCAAGTTGCTTCTCACTTGGAACAAAATGTAGTTCCACAGTACCATTCATTACATGTTCCCTTATGAAATGGTACTTGATATCTATGTGATTTGTCCTTGAATGCTGCACTGGATTTTCAGTGATGGCAATTGCACTTGTGTTATCACAGAAAATTGGAATCCTCTCAACTTGCAAACCATAGTCCAGCAATTGATTTTTCATCCATAAAAACTGTGCACAGCAACTTCCAGCAGCAATATATTCAGCTTCAGCTGTAGAATTAGAAACTGAATTTTTCTTTTTACTGAACCAGGACACATGCTTGTTTCCTAGAAATTCACAGGTTCCTGTTGTACTCTTTCTATCAATTCTACAACCTGCATAATCTGCATCTGAATAACTAGTTAGATCAAAACCAGAATCTCTAGGGTACCAAATGCCAAGGTTTGGTGTTCCTTTGAGATATCTGAAAATTCTCTTAATAGCTATCAAGTGAGATTCTCTAGGATCAGCCTGAAATCTAGCACATAAACATGTAGCAAACATTATATCTGGCCTATTAGCTGTTAAATACAGAAGTGAGCCAACCATGCCTCTATAACTTGAAACATCCACAGACTTTTCAGTAGTGTTTAATTCAAGCTTAGTTGCAGTGGCCATGGGAGTTTTTGCAGATGTGCAATCCATTAGATCAAACTTCTTTAAAAGATCAAAAATATATTTAGTTTGACTAATGAATATTCCATCACTAACTTGCTTAATTTATAAACCAAGAAAGTAAGTTAGTTCTCCCATCATACTCATTTCCTACTTACTTTGCATCAATTTGGCAAACTTTTTGCAAAGTTTCTCATCTGTAGAGCCAAAAATAATATCATCTACATAAATTTGAAAAAGTATACTAGAGCCATTAACATTTCTGAAAAATAAAGTTTTATCTACAGTACCTCTTGTGAAGTGATTTTCCAAAAGGAACTTTGATAAAGTATCATACCAGGCTCTAGGTGCTTGCTTCAATCCATAAAGTGCTTTCAAAAGATAATAGACATATTCTGGAAAATTTGGATCTTCAAAACCAGGAGGTTGACTGACATATACTTCTTCCTCCAAATCTCTATTCAGAAAGGCACTTTTGACATCCATTTGATAGACCTTGAAATTGGCATGGGCTGCATAGGCTAAGAAGATTCTGATGGCTTCAAGTCTTGCAATAGGAGCAAATGTTTCATCAAAATCTATTCCTTCTTGCTGACAATAGCCCTTAGCAACCAATCTAGCTTTGTTCCTGACTACTATGCCGTTTTCATCCATCTTGTTTCTGAATACCCACTTGGTGTCTATTGGATTATTTCCTTTAGGCTTGGGTACCAGCTTCAAAACATTGTTCCTTTCAAATTGGTTTAGCTCCTCCTGCATAGCTAAGATCCAATCAGGATCCAACAAAGCTTCTTCTACCTTCTTTGGTTCTTCCTTGGAAAGAAAGCTGTTGTATAGACATTCTTCTTGAGTTGCTTTTCTTATTTGAACTCTTGAAGAAACATCACCAATAATAAGCTCAAAGGGGTGATCTTTTGTCCATTTCCTTTATTGAGGTAGATTAGCTCTAGATGAAGAAACCTCATTGTTGTCTTGATGTATGATTGAGTTTTGATTGTTAGAAACTCCCCCGAGTTTGTGGATCTTTGATTTGAGAAAGGGGAACTTTCTATAGGTGATCTATCTTGACTTCCTGCTCCTTTTGATAAATCTATCTTGACTTCCTGCTCCTTTTGATAACCCGACGGATGTTGAATTTTAAGTTCCGACAGATGAGGCAGGTTGTCTCCCGACGGATAACGCAGATTGCCTCCCGACGGATGAAGCATTATGCAACTCGACAGATGTTGAGTTTTGTGCTTCATTGGTAGTAGATTTATCTGCTTTATCCTTAGACATTGTATCTTGATCACTTTCATCATCACTGTCATCACTAACCATTTCCACATTGTCGAATTTGAGGCTCTCATGGTAATCTCCATCTTTCAGTCCTTCAATCTTTTTATCATCAAACACAACATGTATTAATTCCACAACAATGTTGGTTCTTAGATTGTAGACTCTATATGCTTTACCAACAGCATATCCAACAAAAATTCCTTTATCTGCTTTAGCATCAAACTTCCCATTTTGATCAGTTTGATTTCTTAGAATATAGCATTTGCAGCCAAAGACATGAAGAAAGTTTAGAGTTGGTTTCTTGTTCTTGAACAATTGATAGGGAGTCATGCATCTTGCTTGATTAACCAGAGAAATGTTCTGAGTGTAGCATGCAGTATTTACAGCTTCAGCCCAGAAATATGTTGGTAGTTTAGATTCTTCAAGCATTGTCCTTGCAGCTTCAATAAGTGATTTGTTCTTCCTTTCCACTACTCCATTCTGTTGTGGAGTCCTTGCTGCTGAAAACTCATGCAAAATCCCATTTTCCTCACAAAATGCTCTCATGACAGAATTCTTGAACTCAGTTCCATTGTCACTCCTGATTCTTCTAACTTTGAAATCAGGATAATTGTTGACTTGCCTTATGTGATTGATGATGATTTCACTAGCCTCATCTTTAGACTTTAGGAAATATGTCCAAGAGAACTTTGAGAAATCATCTACAATTACTAGGCAATATCTTTTCCTTGAGATGGACAATACATTGACTGGTCCAAAGAAATCCATGTGAAGCAGTTGCAAAGGCTCTTCAATTGTTGAATCAAGTTTCTTCCTAATGATGCTTTAATATGCTTCCCTTTTTGGCAGGCATCACATAGTCCATCCTTTGAAAACTCCACTAGAGGAATGCCTCTTACCAGTTCTTTCTTTACCAGCTCATTCATGGTCTTGAAGTTTAAATAGGATAGCTTCTTGTGCCATAGCCAACTTTCTTCTTGACTTGCTTTACTGAGAATACAAGTTACAGATTCTGTATTAGATGAGTTGAAATCAGCTAGATACACATTTCCTTTTCTCACACCACTGAGCACCACTTTGTTGCTTCTTATATTAGTCACAACACAGGCTTCTGAGTTGAAGGTTACTGAATTGCATTTGTCACAAAGCTGGCTGATACTCAACAGATTGTGTTTGAGACCATCCACTAATGCAACCTCCTCAATGATGACATTGTCCTTTGAAATCAAGCCATATCCCACAGTATAACCCTTGATGTCATCTCCAAAAGTAATACTTGGGCCAGCTCTCTCCTTGAACTCTGTGAGCAGGGTAGAATCACCAGTCATGTATCTTGAACAACCACTATCCAAGTACCAAATATTCTTTCTGTTTCCCTGCACACATCAAAATCAAATCAAGTTGATTTTGGTACCCAAGTTTCCTTGGGTCCTGCCTTATTAGCTTTCTTTTTCTGTTTCTTAGGTCTTATCTCATTTGACTTAGGAATTTCAGATTCATCCTTAGTCATTTGGGTTGGACCTTTGAAACCATTCATTGCAACAGAATTATCATGCATATTATGACTAACAGGAAATGGCATGCTTGGTGTAAACATGTTATTCCAGTAAGGCATGCTAAATGGCATTTGTGGCATACTATATGCGGCATAATAAGGATTAGGTGCAAATGGCATATTAGCAAACTGTGCATTCATGTTCTGTGTAGGCATAGCATTAACAGGCATGGGAGGCATGGCATTCATGTTAGGAAATTGAGACTGAACAGACATGGGAGTAGGCATGGTAGATTTGCAATTAACAGATAAATGATTTACACTACCACACTTGACACAGATTTTTCTTGGAGCATATTTATCAAGTGTGTAGTTATTGTGTTTATTAATCCCTACTTTACCATTCCTATTGTTTTTCCTTTTAGTCTCTGTTTTTACCTCAATTTTCTCAAGTCTGTCACTTAACTGTTTGACAGTCATGTGACCAACATTAGCCTTTTTCCCTTTCTTAACTTGACTTGACTCTCCTGAAACAAAGTTCTTGGAAACAGACCCATACTTCTCATTCAGCTTAATTAGTTTGGATTTGCTAATGGGCTTGCTCACAGCCGATGGATGAGGATTTTCATCATTCGGCGGATAACACTTTTTGTTATCCAATGGATAGTCCTCATCATCCGTCGAGTCTACATCTATTAGCAGTCCATCTACCAAATTAGATTCTAGTTTCTATTTGTTCCTTTTCCAGGCTTCATCATAGAAAGACTCAATTCCTTGAACTTTGGTGATTTGAGCATGGACATCCCTGGATGTTTTCCATACTTTAATCACCTCTTGTTCACGCTCGAGCTGCTTTTTTAAAATCTCTTCCTTTTTCAAGGACTCAGTTAATTCCTCCTTGGCAATCTTACACTCAATTCTTAATTTCTCAAAATCAATAAACTGAGACTCAAGCACATTATTCCTCTCACTTAAAAACAAATTGTTTTCTTTGATTTTAGCATTTTCTTTAGTAAGAGACTTAAGTGTAACACGCAAATGATATAATTATGTAGACATGTCATTTATGGCATCATTACACTCAGCTTTAGATAAATGTGCAAGGTTTGTAGTAATTACCTGATTGCTTGAGGAACTTGTCTCTGTCTCATCAGACTTGGCCATTAGGGCTAGATTGACATAGCTGACATCTTCATCTTCATCCAGACCATCTGCTGCCCAGTCATTTTTTGTGTAATAAAAGCCCTTTCCTTTTGTTTGAGTAGATCAAAGTATTTTTGCTTATAATCCACAGACTCAAACTTTTTCTTACTGGAATCTGACTTTCTACACTCATTGGAAAAATGCCCTGCCAAGCCACATTTGAAATATTTGAATTTTGACTTATCCACCATGTTTCTATTTGGCTTGGCTGCTCCAAAGTTCTTCTTGAACTTGAGCTTGGAAATTCTCCTGGAAAGAAATGCTAGGTGCTCATCAATGTCCTCCATGTCCTCTTGGCTCAATGAATCTTCACTTTCTACTGCAAGCCCCTTGCCCTTGTTCTCACAGACCTTTGAAGTTGACTCAACAACTTCCATCTTCACTTCCTTCTCCTTTTCCAACTCAGCAACTAGTGCAATATATCCTCCTTTCTTCTTTCCTCTCTCCATCCTTTCATCCTGCTCTATTTCAAGCACATAGGTTTTCAGGATGCCATACAGTCTCTCCAAAGTAAACTCCTTATAATCTTGTGAGTTTCTTAATGAGACTGTCATTGGTTTCCATTCCTTTGGAAGAGATCTAAGAAATTTCAGATTAGAGTCTTTAGTCCGATAGACTCTTCCATGCAACTTAAGAGCATTTAGTAGTTTTTGAAACCTACTAAAAATGTCAGTGAGAGACTCACTTTCCTCATTGTGAAAAAGCTCATATTGCTGAATCAAGAGCTGCATCTTATTTTCTCTAACTTGCTCAGTGCCATCACAGATTATCGGTATAGTATCCCAGACTTCCTTGGCAGTTTTACAGTTGATAATGTTGTCAAACATGTCTGTATCAGCTCCATTAAACAGAATATTCATGGCCTTTTTATCCTTCCTGACTTGTTCAATGTCAGGATCAGACCATTCATGCCTTGGCTTGGGGACTGATGGCTCGTTTTCTGTTGCAGCTCTCATTGGAACATGAGGGCCTCTTTCTATGTAGTCCGCATAGGCCTCATCTTGAGAAAACATATGAATATGCATCTTTACCTTCCAATGATGGTAATTATCTTTATCCAGAAAAGGAATCTTGACTCCAACATCCTTCTTGTTCATCTTGCTGAATTGTTTTGATCTTTAAACTCTTTATAAGTTAAGAGCTCGCTCTGATACCAATTGTTAGTCCCTTAACAATATAGCAAGAGTTACAGAAGGGGGGTTGAATGGAATTCTTGAACCTTTTTCTTAAAATAAAAATGTTCAAACTCGAATACAAATATAAGTGTTTTGGTTAGCACAATACGGAATAAAAACTTAAGTGAATCAAAACATAAGTAATTAAAAACAAGAGTCTTTAAAACCTTTCTGGTGGATTTAAACAATTCCACCAGAGATATATATTATATCGAGAGAACTCTGTGCGCAAGAATGCTCACAGCTGCTTACAAATTTGAACTACTGAGAATACAGAGAAATGCTAATAATTCTACTTACAAATGTTTCTCACTTTTTGTATCTCAGATCTTCGTTTCTATTTTCTACTTCTTGGTTTATATATTACCAAGATTACAAAGTCAAAAGATAGAATCATTATAAAAACTATCAGTTTTTATGCTTTGCTACTTTCTTCTCTATTACCCAGTTAATAGGCTTCCTCATTCCATTTGCATACATCTCGACGCATGTGACCAGTTGTCACTATCAACTGATATTTGAATTCTTTATCCGTTACGTTCATGATCATCGGTCGAGTTAATAATCATCCGTTGGATTGTTGATCATCCGTCGGGTGCTTTGTAGATTATCCGTCGGGTAGCAATCAGGCAGTTGACTTCATTTCACTTATGCAGAATTATAAGACATCATCTATGTACAATTAATCAACCTTTTCTGCATATCTAATTAAAGTCAACATGACTTATATGCTACTACAGAATCTATACAAAGGTGTATGCAGAAATGTGCTACAGACTCAATATTACATAAGCTACTCACTCGATGGATAATAAATCATTATCCGTCGGGACTATAAAGATTTATCCGTCGGGACTAAAATTCTTATCCATCGAGTGCTACATTATTTCACTAAGTAAAATCTACTTAGGTGTTTTGTTTGTGAAATCATCAAGTACACAACATATGCACAACAGATCTCCAAGCAGTCCTGCTCGTCTGGGTGGCCCTAGCAGTTGGCCTCCCACCAGGTAGATGGTAAAAAGTATAACCAAGCCCCTTCAAATCGGGCTTGCCTCCATCCCACTCTTGCATCATCGTTAAAGTAGTGCTGTCAATAGGAGCACTCGGGATCTGCAATTGCTCCTGTGATGGCCAATGAACACCAACTGCCATGCACAACTATGTCACAACAGACGCATACAGAATAGACCCCGTGGTACTCCCCCTCAAGAACTTCAGAATACCCTGATAAATCACCATCCCAAAATCCACATAATCGCCCTGAAGAATTCCCCACAACAGGTGTGCACGCTCCACAATAATCTCATGCACATGAGAAGATGGCATGATGTTAGCACAAATAAACGCGTTCCATGCACGGTTAAACCTGTTCATGCTAGAAGCCGGGAACGTAAAATACTCAGTAGTTCTAGAGAGAATAAGAGTTGTATGTTTGAGATAGAATTTGTGTTTGAGAATTTGTGCAGTGGTGAAGAAGTTTGTGTATAAGTGTATGTATTTATAGGTGGTGAAAAGAGAATTGTATATGGAATATAAAAGGGATTTGATTATGGGAATAGTGGGAATAATGGGTTTAATTTGGAGAGGGAAATTTAGGATGTGAGAGAGTAAAATTCAGGTAGGAATTGATTTTGTGTTAAAAATCTCGATTTTCTCTTCTAGAACTGCCTTTTATTTTTTTCGAAATCGGGAGCCCAGCGCGGGTGCGCGCAACTTTTGTCAAATTGGCGCTGCCACGCGCTAGATCAGCGCGTGCACGCCTGGTTTCTGTAATTCCAGCACGGCCACGCGCTAGATCAGCGCGGGCGTGTCTGGCTTCTGAAGTTAGCCCTGAATTATTCTATTTTTCTAATTTTTTTCTGATTTTCTCTTTTCTTCTTGCTTCCTCTACCTACTAATGTACAACAAACTTGGGTTGCCTCCCAAGAAGTGCTTTCTTTACGTCGTTAGCTTGACGTAGAAACTCGAGATCAAACGGACAACAAAACGACACTAACCACCTCGCGGTTTGCCGTGTCACCATAGTAATGCTTCAACCTCTGACCATTTACCTTGAACGCTTGGCCCAGATCATTCTCAAAAATCTCCACAGCTCCATGTGGAAACACAGTTTTGACAACAGACGACCCTGCCCATCTTGACTTCAACTCTCCAGGAAAAAGACGGAGATGATAGTTTGACAAAAGAACTTGTTGCCCCGATACAAATGATTTGAGCACTAGACCCCGATCATGCCACCTCTTGACTTTCTTCTTATACATTTTGTTATTCTCATAAGCTTGAAGTCGAAACCCGTCGAGCTCATTCAATTGAAGCATCCTCTTCTTTCCAGCTGCATCCAAATCCAGATTCAATTTCTTCAAAGCCAAATAAGCTTTATGCTCTAGCTCCACCGGTAAATGACACCCCTTACCATAAACCAATTGATACAGTAACATCCCTACCGGAGTCTTGTATGCTGTTCGATACGCCCAAATAGCTTCATCAAACTTCAAAGACCAATCTTTTCTCGATGGACACACAACTTTCTCTAAAATACACTGGATCTTCCTATTAGATACCTCGGCTTGACCATTCGTCCGAGGATGATAAGCCGTAACAATGCGATGATTCACATTATACCTTTGCATCATAGCAGTGAACTTGCGGTTACAGAAATGCGATCTCTCATCACTGATTATGACTCTTGAAGTTCCAAATCTTGTGAATATCTGCATGTGAAGAAAATTAAGCACTATATTTGCATCATTCGTTGGCAATGCCTTAACTTCAACCCATTTCGACACATAATCGACCACCAACAAGATATACTGATTGTTAGAAGATGAAACAAATGGCCCCATGAAGTCAATTCCCCAAACATCGAAGACTTCGACCTCAAGAAGCACATTAAGAGGCATCTTATCCCTTTTGGACATATTACCCACACTTTGACATCGATCACATTTCAAAACAAACTGATGAGCATCTTTAAACAAAGTTGTCCAAAAGAAACCTGCTTGAAGAATACGAGATGCTTTCTTTTCTCCACCATAATGTCCTCCATAAGCCGTTGAGTGGCAATCTCGCAAGATCCCCCCCGTTTCGCTGTAAGGAATACATTTCCTGATGATTTGGTCAGCTCCTTGATGAAAAAGAAATGGCTCATCCCACATATACCACTTCACTTTATGTAGAAACATCTTCCTTTGCGCAGGAGTCAACTCTGGAGGCATAACATTACTCACAAGGTAGTTCACTATATCGGTGAACCATGGTTCTTCTGCTTGCACTCCAAATAACTGCTCATCAGGAAAAGATTCATTAATTAAAGAGTTATCTTGTGAAGTAGCAATTGGATCCTCTAAACGCGAGAGATGATTTACGACTTGATTTTTAGTCCCTTTTTTGTCCTTGATCTCTAACTCAAACTCCTGAAGTAAAAGAACCCATCGAATTAACCTAGGCTTCTAGTCCTTCTTCGTGACGAGATATCGAATTGTAGCGTGATCAGTGAAAACTATCACCTTCATCCCAAGTAGATATGACCGAAATTTCTCAAAACCATAGACGATAGCCAAAAGTTCTTTCTCAATAGTGGTGTAATTCAGTTTAGCATCATTAAGAGTCTTACTAGCATAGTAGACTACATTAAATATGTTGTTCTTGCGTTGCCCAAGAACTACTTCAACTGCATAGTCGCTTGAATCACACATCATTTCAAATGGTTCAGACCAATCAGGTACAGTTATGACAGGTGCCGTAATCAAACTCTTTTTCAATGTCTCAAACGCAGCAAGACACTCATCATCAAAATTGAAAGGAACGTCTTTCTCTAGAAAATTACATAACGGCTTCGAAATCTTTGAGAAGTCCTTGATGAATCGCCTATAGAAACCCACATGGCCAAGAAAACTGCGAATTTCTTTAACAGATATTGGTGGAGGGAGATTTTTTATCACCCCCACCTTGGCTTTGTCTACCTCTAAACCTTTACTAGAAACCTTGTGACCAAGAATGTGCCTTGGCGCACCATAAAATGACATTTCTCCCAATTGAGAACCAAGTTGGTATCAACGCACCTTTTCAGCACTAACCCAAAATTGTGCAAACATTTGTCATAAGAAGTTCCAAAGACCGAGAAATCGTCCATGAACACTTTTACGTTATTTCCAATCATATCAGAGAAGATGGCCATCATACATCTCTGAAAAGTGGTCGGCACTCCACATAGCCCAAAAGAAACTCTTTGGAAAGGAAAAGTGCCAAAAGGACATGTGAATGTAGTCTTCTCTTGATCTTCTGAAGCGATACAAATCTGATTATAACCCGAATAGCCATCCAGAAGACAATAGTAATCATGTCCAGCCAATCTATCAAGCATCTGATCAATGAAGGAAAGAGGGAAGTGATCTTTCCTTGTAGCCTTGTTCAGCTTCCTATAATCCATGCAAACTCTCCACCCCGTGACTGTTCGTGTAGGAATAAGCTCATTCTTCTCATTTACTACCACAGTGATACCAGCTTTCTTTGGCACACACTGAACTGGGCTCACCCACGAACTGTCAGAAATAGGATAGATGATCCCTGCATCTAGCCACTTGATGATTTCCTTCTTCACAACCTCTTTCATGATCGGATTTAGCCTACTCTGTTGCTCAATAGTAGGCTTGCTTCCTTCCTCTAACAGAATTTAATGCATACAATAAGAAGGGTTGATTCCCTTGATATCTTCTATAGTCCAACCAATAGCCGATTTGAACTCTCTAAGAATTCTCAAAAGCTTCTCCTCATTGGTACCTGAATGGTTAGATGCAATAACAACAGGCAAAGTAGACGCATCACCTAAAAATGCATACCTCAAATGTTCAGATAAAGGTTTAAGTTACTTCAATCCAAGAGATTGACAAATCCATCTTTCACTTCCAGGGAGAAGCATTCAAATATTGCAAGTGCTCATCACCCTCATCATCTTCGCTCTCAGAATTCCCCAACAAGGCTTTCTCTAAGGTATCGAACCTTAGCAATCGATCGAGTTCAGAATTAACCACAGTATCGACCATTTCCACCTTAAAACACTCCTCATTTTCTGTAGGGAATTTTATGGCTTTGAACACATTAAAAGTTACATCCCGATCCATCACTCGCATGGTAAGCTCACCTTTCTGCACATCTATCAAGGTTCGGCCAATAGCTAAGAAAGGTCTTCCCAAGATTATGGGAAAATGAGTTTATCCACCTTGACCAAGACATCCTCCACAATACCTCATGGATATGTAATAGAACGATCGACCAACTGTAAAGTCATGTATGTAGGCTTTGGATCATGTAAGCCCAAGTTTTTGAAAATTGATAAGGGCATCAGATTGATGCTAGCTCCCAAGTCACATAGACACTTATCAAATGACACCTTTCCAATGGTGCAAGAAATAGTGAAGCTTCCAGGATCTATAAGGTTCGGAGGTAATTTCTGTTACAGCACCGCACTGCATTCCTCCGTGAGAGCAACGGTCTCTAAGTCATCAAGCTTCAACTTCCTAGAGAGAATATCTTTCATGAACTTCGCGTAACTAGGCATTTGTTCAAGAGCTTCAGCGAAAGGTATGTTGATGTGAAGTTTTTTGAACACCTCCAGAAACTTCGCAAACTGCTTATCCGGTTTCTTCTTCTACAACCTCTGAGGAAAAGAAGGTGGAGGATAGATCTGTTTCTCCCCTGTATTACCCTCAGGAGGAGTGTGCTCAACAGTAGTCTTCCTTGGTTCCACTTTTACTTCCTTTTGCACTTCTTCTTCAGCCTCTACTTCATATTCTAGAGCCTTAGCTTTTTCAGGATTTGCAACCTTACCAGACCTGAATGTGATTGCTTTAACATGCTCCTTAGCTTCATTCTTTCCTGGCACTTCAGTATCACTCGGAAGTGTGCCAGGTTAACGATTCAGTAATGCATTAGCAATTTTCCCGATCTGATTCTCCAAGGTCTTGATAGACACAGCTTGGCTCTTGCACATGAGCCTCAACTCCTCCAATTCAGATTTTTCATTAGCTTGAGGTAACTGCTGAAGTTGAAGTTGTTGCTTCGGGACATATTGCGGTTGCTGAAAACCTGGAGGGTTATACTGCCTTGTTGTGTATGGATGATAATATTGTTGTACCACATTCTGATTATTGCTCCAGCTGAAGTTAGGATAATTTCGGTTGTTAGGATAATAGGTGGCTGGAGCTTGTTGCTATGATCTTTGAAAATTGCTCACAAATTGAGCGGATTCGCTAGAAATAGCACACTGCTCAGTTTAATGTGCTCTCGCACAAAGCTCACAAACACTAGAGATTTGATTAAATCCATAATTAGTCAAGGTGTCCATCTTCATCGTCAAAGCCTTAAGTTGGGCAGCTATAGCAGTTGCAGCATCCAACCCCAAAATTCCGGCTACATTACCCTGAGTTAGCCTTTGAGAAGGATTCCGGTATTCATTAGCAGCCATCAGTTCAATTAATTCATAAGCTTCATTGTAGCTCTTAGCCCACAAGGCTCCTTCTGATGCTGCATCAAGCATGGGTCTAGAAGTAGCACCCAATCCATTATAAAAACATTTTATAATCATCCAATCAGGCATGCCATGGTGTGGGCACTTCCTTAACATCTCCTTATAACGATCCCAAGCCTCATACGGGGATTTTCCAGTTTGCTGAGAAAACTAAGTAAGAGCATTCCTGATTGCAGCAGTCTTGGCCATAGGAAAGAATTTAGTGAGAAACTTTTGAGCAAGATCCTCCCATGTGGTGATAGACCCTGGTGGTAGAGAATATAACCAGCACTTTGCTTTATCCCTCAGAGAGAATGGGAAGAGTCGCAGCTTGAAGGCATCTTCAGTCACACCATTGAACTTGGAAGTATCGCAAATCTCGATGAAATCCCTTATGTGCATGTTGGGGTCTTCTATAGGAGAACCTCCAAACTGAACTGAGTTATGTATAATCTGAATTGTGCTTGACATGATCTCAAAAGCGTTAGCTGAAATGGTTGGTCTGATGATGCTTGACCGAATATCATTGATCTTAGTCTGAGAATAGTCCATCAAAACCTTAGGAATTTCTGCTTGATCTTCCATCACTACTAAGACTGGTTCCTCGACTTTCTCTTCTTCTTCTACCTTCTCTTCGTCCTAAAAAACTTCCCTTCGAACCACTATAGCTTCTTCCTCGGCATTATCCAGCGTTCTCTTATGAGACCGAGAATGCGTATGCATACACGCTAGCTAGAGTACCTGAAATAAGGCAAGCAAACAGATAAGTAACAATGTCCGAGTCAATGAACTTTAACGATCACTGATGACAAACATATAAACTCAAAGTTACCACTGCAGTCCCCGGCAGCGGCGCGAAAAACTTGTTAGGGCTAAACACGCGCTAATAATTCACGCAAGTATACGCGTTCACAAGTAATATATAATTATTTCTAGTTCATTCCCACAGAGAATGGATTTGGTTAACTAAGTAATTTATGCACTTATGCACCGATGATATTGTTATTATCCAATGCTAAGATGATAACAATTTGGGGTTTTGATTATAACTACGATTAACTAACAAGTATAACTAAGAGAGTAAAGAGAGTTGTATATTATATGAGGCAAACATGGGCTTCTAACTTCATTAAATACTTCATTCAATAGCCTTATTATTCTTAACCTTAGCATGCAATGGTGATGACACTAATCAGATAACACGAAACTACTAAACACCAACTTTCATTACACGAATAACATACTACCAGACATCCACAAAAGAGATATAAGCTGAATAGACACCAATTATATTGAGACCCTATATGTCTATAGAATTTGACAACATAAAGGTTTAAAGCACAAGTTATCTATCATGATTACACAGGGCAAGTAAGATGGTTAAAATTACCTACGAATCATGCATAACAATAACACATGAACCTATGCTAGCATGGCAAGTTCTAAATCCTTAAATTCACTGTCGCTTCATTAAAGATTAAAACGCTATCTTATAAGTTCCCGACGCTCATAAGATGAATAAGCACAACCAATAGTAAGCTATCAAATAATCACCACACACTAAGGTATCGAAATAATTTAACTAAAGAAATCCATAAGTAAATCCGCTAGAACCTCACGATAATGATTAGCCCATCATCAGACTTATCATCAACGTGGGTTCTGATGAAAGCATAGTATAATAAACGTAATCTTTATACTGAATAAATAATAAAACCAAGTACGAAACAAGAGTAAGGTTCACGAATAAGAAAACTAGCATCCAAGTTACAACGTAGAACAAAGATTCACAAGTAAAAACAAGATCTTCTTCGTCTTTATTGAATTGTGCTAACACGGTCTTCTTACAGCTCTCCTTGTGCTCTGGTACGTCCCTCTCTTGGAAAAAGTCCTTTATTTAATTATATATAGAATCCCATGCAAATAGAAGTCCTCCAAATTAGAATTTAAATAGAATCAGGATTCAAATCTCCCGACCCGGCGCGGGCGCGCGCTTCATTAGCGCGGGCGCGCTGTCCTGTTGTTGTTTGGGCGCGGCCGCACGCTAGTCCAGCGCGGGCGCGCCGTGCTTCTGGAAAAACTTCTTCTCTTTAATTCTTGCTGCAATTGAGTTGGCTTCCCAAGCTTTATTCTTTGGGCACCATCCTAACACCATATTTGCATCAAAACAATGCTAATTCACCTGATTCTTAGAATAATGCCTAAAATGCAAAAACCCTAGAAAACATATTAAAATACTAACAACTTGAGTACAATTGCATCAATTCAAAGCTTAATAGAGCATTATAAAGTGTCATAAATGCCATTCAACAGGTTGCCTCCCAAGAAATGCTTGGTCTACGTCGCTATTTTGACGTAAAATCCCGAGATCAAGTGGAAAATAAAACGACACTAACAACTTCAAGGTTTGTCGTATCCCCGTAGTAATGCTTCAAACGCTGTCCATTCACCTTCAATGCTTGGCCTGGATCATTCTCAAAAATCTCTATCGCTCAATGTGAAAACACAGTTTTGATAACAAACGGCCATGGCCATCTCGACTTCAATTTTCCACGAAAAAGACGGAGATGAGAGTTGAACAAAAGAACTTGTTGCCCCGGCACAAATGATTTGAGCACTAGACCCCTATCGTGCCACCTCTTGACTTTCTCCTTATATATTTTGTTGTTCTCATACGCTTGAAGTCGAAACTCATCGAGTTCATTCAATTGAAGCATACTTTTCTTACCAGTTGCATCTATATCAAGGTTCAATTTCTTCAAAGCCCAATACGCTTTGTGCTCTAGCTCCACAGGAAAATGACATCCTTTACCATAAACCAATTGAAATGGAGACATGCCTAGCAGAGCCTTGTATGCTGTTCGATACGCCCAACAACTTCATTCAGCTTCAAAGACCAATCCTTCCTCGATGGACATATAACTTTTTCTAGACTACGCTTGATCTCTTTGTTAGATACCTCAGCTTGACCATTAGTCTGAGGATGGTAGGCTGTAGCAATGCGATGATTCACATTATATCTTTGCATCATAGCAGTGAATTTGCGATTGCAAAAATGTGATCCCTCGTCACTGATTATGACTCTTGGAGTCCCAAATCTTGTGAATATCTGCTTGTGAAGAAAGTTGAGCACTATCTTCGCATAATTTATCGGCAAAGCCTTGACTTCTACCCATTTTGAGACATAATCTACTGCCAACAAGATATACTGATTATTGCAAGATGAGCCAAACGGCCCCATGAAGTCAATTCCCTAAACATCGAAGACCTCAACCTCGAGTAGCACATTAAGAGGCATCTCATCACTTTTGGATATATTACCAACACGCTGGCAGCGATAACACTTCAAAATGAAATGATGCGTATCCTTAAACAATGTAGGCCAGAAGAATCCTGCTTGAAGGATACGAGCTGTTGTCTTTTCTCCACCATAGTGGCCTCCATAAATAGTCGAATGACAGTCTCACAAGCTACCTTTCGTCTCGCTGTACGGAATACATCTCCTAATGATTTGGTCAGCTCCTTGTCGAAACAAAAATGGTTCATCCCACATGTACCACTTCACCTCATGAAGAAACTTCTTCCTTTGATCAGAACATATGTCTAGAGACATAATGTTGCTCACAAGATAGTTCACAATGTCTGCAAACCACAGTTCTTCTTCTTGCAATCCAAACAACTACTCATCGGGAAAAGACTCATTTATCAAAGTCATATCCTGTGAAGTCGCACTTGGATCTTCTAAATGAGAGAGATGATCAAAAACTTGATTCTCAGTACCTTTCCTATCCTTGATCTCCAACTCAAACTCCTGAAGTAAAAGAACCCATCGAATCAGTCTAGACTTCGAGACGAGATAGCGAATTGCGGCATGATCAGTGAAAATTATCACCTTCGTCCCAAGCAAATAAGATCAAAACTTCTCAAAACCGTAGATAATGGCTAAGAGTTCCTTCTCAGTAGTAGTATAGTTCAGTTGAGCACATTTGAGTGTCTTACTAGCATAGTAGACCACATGAAATATATTCTTCTTCCTTTGTCCAAGAACTGCTTCAACTACATAGTCACTTGCATCGCACATTATTTCAAATGGCTCATTCCAATCAGGTGCAGTTATGACATGTGTTGTAATCAAACTCTTCTTTAAGCTCTCAAAAGCAGCTCGACACTCATCATCAAACTTGAAAGGGACATCTTTCTCTAGAAGATTGCATAACGGTTTAGAGATTTTCGAGAAGTCCTTGATGAACCGCTGATAGAAACCCGCATGCCCAAGAAAACTACGGATCCCCTTAACAGAAATTGGTGGATGAAGGTTTTCAATGACCCCCACCTCAAGACCTTTACTAGAGACCCTGTGCCCAAGAATGATGCCCTATTGCACCATAAAGTGATATTTATCCCAGTTGAGAACCAGATTGGTCTCAATACACCTTTTAAGAACTGTGCCAAGATTTTGCAAGAACTCGTCAAAAGAATCCCCAAACACAGAGAAATCGTCCATAAACACCTCCACATTCTGACCAATCATTTCAGAGAAAATAACCATCATGCATCTCTGAAATGTGGCAGGTTGACCACATAACCCAAAAGAAACCCTTCTGAAGGCAAAAGTACCAAACAGACAAGTGAAGGTAGTCTTTTCCTGATCTTCTGGAGCGATGCAAATCTAATTATAACCAGAATAACCATCTAGAAGACAGTAGTATTCATGCCCAACCAACCTGTCAAGCATCCGATCAATAAACGGAAGAGGGAAGTGATCTTTCCTCGTGGATTTATTCAGCTTCATGTAATCCATGTAAACTCTCCACCACGCGACTGTTCGAATAGGAATGAGCTCATTCTTCTCATTAGCCACCACTGTGATGCCTCCTTTCTTTGGCACACACAGAACTGGGCTCACCCAATAACTGTCAAAAATAGGATAGATGATCCCTGCATCTAGCCACTAGAGAATTTCCTTCTTTACGACCTCTTTCATGATCAGATTTAGCCTTCTCTATTGCTCAACAGTCGGCTTGCTTCCTTTTTCTGGCAGAATTTTATGCATGTAATAAGAAGGGCTGATTCTCTTGATATTTGTTATAGTCCATCCTATTGCCAATTTGAACTCTCTCAGAATTCTCAAGAGCTTTTCCTCATCACTACCTGAAAGGTCAGATGTAATAATAACAGGTAGAGTAGATGCATCACCTAAAAAAGCATACTTTAAGTGTTCAGGCAATGGTTTAAGCTCGAGAGTGGGAGCTTCCTCAATAGATGGTTTGAGACGTTTTGGAGACTTTTTCAGCTCTTCCAATCCAAGAGATTCAAAAGGCATATCCAGCCTTCGCTTCTAAGGAGAAGCATTCAAATACTGCAACTGCTCATCACCTTCATCATTTTCACTATCTGAATTCCCCATCAAGGCTTTCTCTAAGGCATCAGACCTTAGCATTTGATCAAGTTATGAAGTAACCACAGAATCGACCAATTCCACTTTCAAGCACTCCTCATTATGAGTAGAGAATTTCATGGCATTAAAAACATTAAAAGTCACATCCTGATCCGGTACTCGCATAGTGAGCTCACCCTTCTGCACATCAATCTAGGTTCGACCCGTAGCTAAGAACTGTCTTCCCAGGATTATGGGAATCTTCTTATCCTCCTCGAAATCAAGAATTACAAAGTCAGTAGGAAAGATGAGTTTGTTCACCTTAACCAAAACATCCTCCACAATATCTCGTAGATATGTAATAGAACGACCGATTAACTGCAAGGACATAAATGTAGGCTTTGGATCAGGTAAATCCAGCTTTTTGAGGACAGCAAAAGGACTCAGATTGATGCTAGCTCCCAAATCACATAAACACTTGTCGAATGACAAGTTTCCAATGGTGCAAGGAATAGTGAAGCTTCCAGGATCTTTAAGCTTCGGAGGCAGCTTCTGTTGCAGCACATCACTGCATTCTTTCGTAAGAGCAACGGTCTCAAAGTCATCCAGCTTCACTTTTTGAGAGAGAATACCTTTCATACACTTCGCATAGCTAGGCATCTGTTCAAGAGCTTTAGCGAAAGGTATGTTGATATGAAGTTTCTTGAACACCTCCAGAAACTTAGCAAACTACTTATCCAACTTTTGCTTCTACAGCCTCTTAGGAAAAGGAGGTGGATGATAGACATGTTCTCCCCTGTATTACCCTCAGAAGGAGTGTGTTCCACAATTTTCTTCCTTGTTTCCACTTCTGCTTCCTTCTGCACTTCATCTTCAGCCACATCTTCAAATTTTGGAACTTGAGATTTCAGGATTTGCAACCTTCCTAGACCTCAATGTAATTGCCTTGACTTGCTCCTTAGCTTCCCTCTTTCCTGGAACTTCAGTGTCACTAGGGAGTGTACCAGGTTGTCGATTCAGCAAGGCATTGGCAATCTGTCCAATTTGATTCTCCAAGGTCTTAATGGAAACTGTTTGGCTCTTGCATATGAGCCTCAACTCCTTCAATTCATATTTTTATTAGATTGTTACAGTTGGAGTTGTTGTCTTGGTGTATATTGCGGTTACTGAAAACTAGGAGGGTTGTATTGCTTTGCTGCATACTGCTGATAAGGCTGTTGTACCGCATTCTGAGTGTTGCTCCAGCTGAAGTTAGGATGATTGCGGTTTTTGGGATGATAGGTGGCTGGAACTAGTTGTTGCGACCTATGAAAGTTGCTCATAAACTGAGCTGATTCACTAGAAATAGCACACTGCTCCGTCTCATTCGCACCAGCACAAAGTTCATAGACACTAGTGATCTGATTAACTCTATAATTAGCCAAAGAATCCACCTTCATCATTAAAGCCTGAAGCTGAGCAGCTATCCCAGTAGTTGTATCCACTTCCAGAATTCCTGCTACCTTACCTCGAGGCATTCTCTGAGTTGGATTCTGGTATTCATTAGTAGCCATCAGCTCAATCAATTTATAAGCTTCATCGTAGCTTTTAGCCCATAAGGCTCCACCTAAAGTTGTATCAAGCATGGGTCTAGAAGTTGCACCCAACCCATTATAAAAATAGTTAATGATCATCTAGTCAGGCATCCCATGATGAGGACACTTCCTAAGCATCTCCTTGTATTGATCCCAAGCCACACATAACGATTCTCCAGATTGTTGCGTAAATTGAGTAAGTACATTTCTGATTGCAGATGTCTTCTCCGTAGGGAAGAATTTAGTTAGAAACTTTTGAGCAAGATCCTCCCATTTGGTGATGGAACCTGGTGGTAGAGAATGCAACCAACACTTAGCTTTATCCCTCAGAGAGAATGGGAAAAGCCTCAACTTAATAGCATCTTCAGAAATTCCATTGAACTTAAAAGTGTCGCAGGTCTCGATGAAATCTCTGATGTGCATGTTGGGATCTTCTATAGGAGAACCCCCAAACTGAACTGAATTCTATATCATCTGAATTGTGCTCGACTTGATTTCTAAGGGGTTAGCCGCGATGGCTGGCCTGATAATGCTAGACTGAATATCATTGACCTTTGGCTAAGAATAATCTATCAAAGCATTTGGATTCGCTGCTGGTTCTCCCATTGCAATAACAACTTCTCCTTCAACTTTCTCCTCAACAAAAACTTCTTCAACTATTTAATCCACTTTATCCAGTGTTCTCTTGCAAGATCGAAATATGTGTTACCATAAACGCTCTCTAGAGTACCTGAAAAAGCAACAAGCAAACAAGTAAGTAAAATATCTGAGTCAGTGAACTTTAACGACCACTTATGACAAGCACATAAACTAAAAATTAACACCGAGTCCCCGACAGCGGCGCCAAATACTTGTTCAGACGAAAACACATGCTAATATTCACGCAAGTATACGCGTTCGCAAGTAATATAGAAATCTTTCTAGTTCGTTCCCACAAAGACTGGTTTAGGTTAACTTCAATTTATGCACTTATGCAACAATGGTATGGTTATTATTCAGTGCCAAGATAAATAACAGTTAAGTTGTTTATAACTAAGATATTAACTAACATGCAAATGACTAAGATATTAAAAGGTTGATTTACTTATATTAGACAAACATGGGATTCTAACTTCATTACTACTTAATTCAAAGTCATTGTTTTTAACCTTAGCATGAAATGGTGATGACAATTAATCAGATAACACGAAACTAGTAAACACCAGCTGTCGTTGTTCAAATGCCATACTATCAGACATCCACAAAAGAGATGGAAGTTGAATAGACACCAATCATGTTAAGACCCTATATGTCTATAGAATTTGACAACACAAAGGTTTAATGCGCAAGTTATCTATCGTGATTACATTCGGCAAGTAAGATGATTAAAACTACCTACGAATAATGCATAATAAATACATGAACCTATGCTAGCATGGCAAGTTCTAAGCCTCTAAATTCACTTTAGCTTCAATAGAGATAAAAATATTATCTTATAAGTTCGCGACGCTCATAAGACGAATAAGCACAACCAATACTAATATATCATACAATCACCACACACTAAGATATCAAAAAAAATTAACTATAGAAATTCATAAGTAAATTCGTCAGAACCCCATGATAACTATTAGTTCATAACTGAACTCATCATACCGTGGGTTCCGATGAAAGCATGGTATAATAAACTAAGTCTTTATAAACTGAATAAATAATCAAAGTATGTTAACAAGAGTAATAGGTTCAACAAACAAGAAAACAAGCATCCAAGATTATAACTCAATCAAAGAATCACAAGTAAAAATAAGCTTTTCTTCTCCTTCGTTGTATTTGTGCTCCTAGGTCTTCTCGTCGTCTTCTCATCAGTCTCCGTTATGAAAAACGTCTTTAGATAGTCTTTATATAGCAGCCCATTCAGAATAGAAGTCCAGAAAATCAATCTTCTACTTGAATCAGGAATCTTCAGAATCGACCTGGCGCGACCGCGCTGTACTTCTATCCAACCGGCGCTGCCGCGCGCTAACACAGCGCGGGAGCGCTAAGCTTCTGGAAAAAAGTTCTGACTTCTATTTTATTGACTTGTTTTTTATGGCGATCAACAAACAATAATCGGAGGCACCTTTCTAACACCAATTTATCACCAAAACAATGTTAAATCTCCTTCTTCCTTAATCTATACCCTGAAATGCAAAACACTACAAAAACGTATCAAAAACACAAACAACTCGAGTACAAAACACCAATTCAAACCTTTATGAAGCATTCTAAGTGGATATAACTCTACCTGGTACCAGTCCACTTGTATAGATGCTCATGCTTAGGATTGATTTCTCTATTTTGTTATTTCTATTTACAATCTGTCTATTTCTAGATTGTTTATAGATAGTCCCCTCTGGGGCCTGTCCTAGAGCTGGGTCAATCCCTGTACATTCTTTCTTCCTTCTATAATATATGCAATTTGGCAAAAAAATGCCACTTAACACGCGCAAGAAAAGAGAAGAGAGTTTTTATTTTAAAAAACTAAAACCTATACACGGTGAATTAATATATAATAAAATTCAAATTTTATTATGAATTTGATCATAATCAATTAGATAAATATTTATATGAATCAACATAAATATTACTCAATTAAGTAATAAAAATACTATTTAAAACTTAATAAATAAAAATATTTATAGGATTAGAACGCATATATGTCATAAATATTTATGGCTGATTTTAGTGCCCGTCGTAAGCTTTTTCGACGGAAGAAATTCTCTGTCATAAGTTTTCTGTCGAATCCCTCTACCATAAATTTTCTGTCAGAAAGCTAAGCCAATATTTATTATGATTCTAGTAATCTCATTTCTCTCAGAAAACTAATTTGAATTTCTTAATATTTTTCTTTAAAATGATAGTTACATTTTGTAAAAAAATGATAGTTACAGTTACAATTATAAAAATTCCAAGTTAAATTTATTTTTAAAAATAAATATACATAAATTTCTAAAAGATTTATAAATCATATTTCAGTTAATTCTTAATTAAACCAAATTAATTTTGATATATTAAGAATTATTCTGCTGCAACTTGTTAGGTGAGTTATTGCCTTAAGATGAAGAATTAACATTCCAATTTCACTTACTAACCTTGTAAATGTTGCCTCATCTAAAGGTTTAGTGAAAATATCAGCTAGCTATCTTTTTGTGTTATGAGGAATACACATAAAAATAGAACCAAACAAACAATACAAAATACACACACAATATATGACGCGGAAAAATCCACGTCCCAACTTGTATTATTAATCCAAACAATTATCAATAATATAATCAATCTCACCAAACGGTATTCACTCACACGATACTTAAGTCAAACAATACTAAATCATAAATCAAAACAATAACATGACTATGTATATATAGCCATCACAAACTTGACCACCAAGACTAATAACCTAATCCCATTATAGTAATAATTGTTTACCCATACAAATATTACCCAACTCAATTATGATAATAAATATCTACCCATGCATTTATTACCCAATCCAATTATGTTTTCTATCACCAAGCCTATACTACCTATTGGGTTTAACCCCAATAATCCTCACCTTCAACCCAATATAGTTTCATGCACAACCGAATTAACGATCACTATCAAGCCATCAACGTCGATCAGCCAATACCTCCCCTCGAATAATAACTCCTCCTTCTAACACAAAAATATTTCTCTTATTTTTTTGACCTTTGAGTATCTCTAAATCCCCTTTAGTGACTTCAAACATACCGTTGTTCATCATAACAGTATATCCCAAATTAACTAATTTACCAAATGAAATTAGATTTCGATTTGACTCCGGCATATATCTTACTTGAGTTAACTTCTGAACACAACCATTATGACTTTTCATTGTTACCTCACCAATGCCAGCAACCTTTACCCTTTTTCCGTTTGATGAAGTTAGCATTTTCCCTCACACTTTTTGTAGCACGGGAACCACTCTCTCCTATCACATGTGTGATGAGAACATCCCCAAGTCAAGAACTCATTCTTCTTTTGATCCCTTCTCTTCTTGAACCAAAAGAACATCTTCATGAGCTTCTACAAGCGAAGCACTACCACCTCCTCGATTTTTCTTCAACTCTCTCAAGTCTTCTCTTGCCTTTGAACACATAAATTATATATGACCCAATTCCTCACAATAAAAATGACTGATATTAAGGTAATGTTTCTTAACATACTTCTTTTCCGTGATACGTGCACGCACCACGAATTCACTTCCATCAGATGTGTCAATCTATTCTTGTTTCATCAATCTTTTGGCCTCTAGAAGAACAACAATAGTCTCATCCAAATCTAACTTCATTTTCCCAACCAATAAATAAGTCATCACAATATTATACTTCCTCGATAGAGACACTAGTAGAAGAACAACTTTGTCCTCATCCTTCAATTTTTCATCCAAATTATTCAGCTGGTTAATTAAGCCATTAAAATGATTCAGATGATCTCTTAAATCTCCGTCTTCTTCCATCTTGAGCCCGAACAAATTTTTCTTGAGAAATAGCTTGTTGGACAAAGAATTTGAGTGATAAGTCTTCGTTAAAGTCTCACACAAATTCTTAGGATTATCCTCTTCAAGAACATCATACTTGATTTTCAGTGCAAGGGCCAACCGGATCGTTGATGCTGCAGGTAACTTCATGTCTCCCCACTGTGTATCATCAACTTCAGTAGGCTTCTTCTCTCCGAAAGTCGCATATAACCCTCGTTGAATTAACAGATCTTTCATCATGCTTTGCCACAAGGTAAAATTGTTTCTTCCATTAAACAATTCAATCTCAAATCCCCCAACCTTCTCCATCATGAACCATGGCACTTGATACCACTTGTTAGGGGGAATACATACAAAAATAGAACCAATAAAATAATGAAAAACATACACACAATATATGACGCGGAAAAAATCCACGTCTCAACTTGTATTATTAATCCAAATAATTATCAATAATACAATCAATCTCACCAAACGGTATTCACTCACGCGATATTTAAGTCAAATAATACTCAAGCATACATCAAAATAATAACATGAATATGTATATATAGCCATCATAAACTTGACCATCAAGAATAGTAACCTAATCCTATTATAATAATAATTGTATACCCATATAATTATTACCCAACTCAATTATGATAATAATAGTCTACCCATACGATTATTACCCAATCCGATTATGTTTTCTATCATCAAACCCATACTACCTATTGGATTTAACCCCCAACATATTGTTGGAACATAAATGAGCTCAATGGTACCATTTGCAGCATGTTCTCTAACAAAATGGTATTTTACATCAATGTGCTTTGTTTTAGAATGATTAACAAGATTAGCAATAATGAATGAGTAAATGACACTTTGCACCTATTATAAATATTCACTTTTTCGGTTTTATCTTAAACTTTTAATTTTGAAAAAATTGTAATATCCAGGATATGACGTGTAATTATTTTTGTTAATAATACATATTATGTGATTATTATATAAATTTTGGTAATTATCTGTGAAGTGGTATCTGTGTTTGGATATGTAAATATGATATAATTTGAGTATTTTAATTTTTATATGTCCAAAATAAAATATAGATAATTGTCATATCTTCCTATTTATTTTTATGATGATCAATGATTTTATTGGACATTTATGAATTTTATAATTTCTTTTTTTGAGTAATTACAAACTATTTTATATAAACGGGAACCAGCTGACCTCAACCGTTTTTATGTTTTTATAAACCAAAAATCTTCCGAGAACTCCTTCCTAACCTAATTGTAATATTCTGAGCATTTTCCATGTTTCGACTTTTTCGATCCGGCGTACGGTTTGTCCTGTGCGGGTCCCGGCACAATATTTTCGATACAATATTCGTTTCGGTAAATTAATAAAACTCGTATTTTTGATAAATGGGATCTTTTTATTAAACTATTATAATTATCACCTCGTAATACGTGTGACCAGGCGCTGAGACCAAGATCGAAGTACAAATTGTACAAATTTGGATAATTATCCCGAAAACCGGTACCGTTTGGATCCGTTTTTATGAATAAACGTACTATTTTATATCTGGAATGATCCAACGGGATACTAATTTCCTGTAATTATAAATAGCCTTTACCGTATTTTATTTTGTACAGAAAATCATTTGCAGCCAGTAAATTATATAATTTTACGGAGAAAATACTTATATTCATATAAACTTCTGAGAATCAAACTGCAATTTCAAGGCGTTACCGAATTCCGATTGGAAAGCTCGAGTACTCAAAACGAAGGTCTTGAGGTGTTCTATTAGAATTAATAAGCCTTACAACTGCAGAAATAAAAGGTATTTTTCTATAATTTTTATTAATTTCGAATTATTTTGATTAAAAATATGAATTTTTGTTCGGATGATTGTTTGAATGATTTGATGCTTGTATGTTGTAGAACTTTTCTTCCTGATGATTTTGATATGTCATATGACTTATTAGGAGTTCAATAACATGTTCAAAATTGAGTTTGATTTTCGAATTTTGAAATTAGGGTTTATAACCCGTATGAATGTTCTTGATTGAATTTGGGGGTTTCTTATTTAGGGATTAACAGATGTTCTAGATGGGTGGGTTTTGCTCCCATTGAAATTTGCAATCGATTGGTGTATAGTATGTTGACAGACGATCCCTGATTCGAAGGGAGTTGTCATTTGAAGTTTCTTCGAGTTCACCGGAAACCGGCGAACTTCTAGGCCAATTTCCGGCCAACTCAGGGATTGTTAGGATGAATTGATTGTTGGGTTGTGTTCCTGGTGAGCCATAGTTGTGATCTGGAGGTGATGGTGGGGTGAGGATGCCGAAATCGTCTTCTCTGGCGAGACAGGACATTTTCCGGCAAACCCCTGTAAAAATTACAGTTTAGTACCTGTGGTTTTGAAAGAGAAACAGTTCAGTCCCTGAACTTTCCAGACCTTGCAAAAATAGGATTCTTGTTTATAAATTATTTAAAAATCATATTTTCTATTTATTTTAATTATAAAAATTCGTTTTTAATTACTCAAAATTCCAAAAATTATTATTTTAATTCCAAAATTTATTTTTAATTCAAAAATAAATCTGAATTAATTAGTTAATTAATTTTAGTTAATAATTAATTGATTAATTGGTCAATTAATTCAAAAATTAATTGATTAATTGATTTAATTAATTATTAATTGATTTTAATTAATTATTTAATAAAATTTAATTATTTATAAATGATTTAAAAAAATTTCTGAAAAATAGTTTCGAGCTTTAAAATATTATTTTAAATTATTTTCAAGGCTCGATAATTATTATAAAATTATTTTGAAGCCATATTTGGCTAACCGAACCCTGTTTATTGTTTTAAAAATTATCCAACGACCCGTTTTGACTCCGAAAAATATTTTAAAAATCATATTAAATACCCGAAAGACTGTTTATAGGCCGAGACTTCCTTATAAATGAAATTTCATTGATTGATTGACGTGCTATGTGTTATATGTGACTTATTTGTTTGACTGTCGGTCTCTATGATTAGTGTTTGCTTGTTTTAGCATAACTTTTAATCCGTAAATCAGATTTGGGTGAAACGAAGGGTAGATGAAACCTTATGACGTTCATGTGAAGATTAAAATTATGTGAGATGAATATTGATAGATATTTATGATGCCTAGCAGAGTAAACAAGGTGTAGAAAAGGGAAGCGGGTGATCAGAAAATGAAATCGATGCGTAAAAAATACAGCATGTGATCAGTGAATAGAAGCAAGGCATAGAAAAGTAGACGAGTGGTTGTTGAATAAAGTCAGTAGACAAGTACGAGTGAAGTTGTAATCGATTGTGATAAGGCAAGTACTTCTAAACCTTTTTCGATATATAATGCAAATATTTCTAAATTTTCTCGTGGAAAATTTTTAAGTAGTCAAAATAGTTCTGTTTTATATTGTAAGTACTTTGAATCCTTAAGCCTTTAACTTGAGCCACATCATTTGATGTTTGAGCCGTAAGCCTTATTCTTTGTGAACTATTTCTTGTTGATTTACCCGATACTAAACCACACAAATACGATACTACTCCACAAATATATACCCATCATATACCAAACACTGGAACAGAATTACTTAAACATACAGAAACTTTTATACTCCACCATACCTTATGACATCAAAGAACTAAACCTTGTAAGATCATTGTTCATCTAATAACCGATTCTCGTACAGGCTGAAGGCCATTTCTTATACATACTTTGATACACCCTTGTGGTACTCATGAAATGCATCATGCCTTTATACAAATGTTTAATCACTGTTGATTATGATCTTGTTTTACTAAGTTATATTGTTATTCATATTAAATTGCTTTAGAATTGGATAGTTTTCTTTATTTGGACCAGATTCGTTGTCAGACCAGATTCGTGGTCGAATTAGGCCAATGTGTGCCTTGGATCCAGTTTATAGAGTAAAGCCGTGTGCCTTGCTCGGGGTTAGTGCGTGACTGATCAGCAGCCTAACCTTGGTTTTAAAATTTAAAATGAATATCCGATTATAATGATTGTTTAACAAGAAACTTGATTCCTCTGAATCATCTCATTTGATCATTGATTAACCTCAGTTATTGTTAGTGTGACTTGCTGAGCTAGTTAGCTCACTCTTGTGAATCTTTTTATGTATTCTACAGTTAAGAAGGTTACGGTTGATAGCGGGGTTTCCCAGTTTAATATACGAGCTAGGATTCCAGATTGAGTTGGAGCGAGCTAGCAGGAGCTTATTACGGTAGCGAGATAGTAAGATTGTAAGAATGATTTCATTATCAGTTGTAAGTTAAATTAGTTGGGATTTAGTATGTTGTAATAAAAGTTAAGGTTGTGGCTTGTTTTCATACTTTAACCTGTTGCGATCCGTGGTTATGTAAAGCAGGGTCATTGCAAATAATATTTCATATACAGGTTTATATATTGTGTATGTGTTGTGGACCCCAAACTTCTGACCCGATTTTGGAGGGTGCCACAGGTTGGTATCAGAGCCACATGTTATAAGTCACTGAAACAAGCCTAGATTGTCGGGATTGGGTAGAGGGTTAGGATTAGGAATAGGAAATAGAAAGATAATCCGTCATGAGATTGAGTGCGACTGTATAGTAGGTCTCCGACATGGTTCGTGTTGCGATTCAGGATTCTTAGCTTGCGACGTCATTTCCAGACAACGGCAATGGCAGATCCTGTTTTCCCGGTATCATCTGATCATTTGGAGCCTTTCATTTGAGGATCGTCATCTTCTTCCAGATTTGATTTACACCTTGTTCTTCCATTGGTATTAATGGTAGTACCTTCTGTTATGACAGTTGCACCTCTCCAAGTTATTCTACGCTATTATATCACCTCTTGATACGAGACTACCTATTCAAGAACCTCCATCTGCTTATTCCTGTTCTACTGTACCTTCAACTATGAATGTATCTTTTCAGTTTACTCTACGCCATATTCTATACCCTCAGTTTTAAAAAAAACCTATCTTATGGAACAACAGTATTTACGAGAATGGATTCGATAACTATAGTAAGTGGTAAGTACATGAGATATTAATAAAGGTGAGAAGGAGTTTAGAAAGAAGATTCACGTGTTTCAGAGGATAGTTGTTACCAGATTAAATGAAGCCACTAGTGAATAGACCAACCGTGATTAGCTTGTGGGATGGACTAGAGGAATTTTGAAAGAATTACAGAGAAAAGTACAGATCTGGAATTTTTATAGAATTAGATGATGGTGCTATGATAAATATGATATATAAAGTAGTGATGTGACGTGATATAAGCAAACTTTGTTCTATGAAATAGATTTGTTGGCTGTTGGATAGGCCTATTCTACTTAATGACTGCAAAGATGATGATGGGAGTACTACCAGTATGGAAGCTTTGAAATGAAGCTACGAATAAGATAATATGCAACGACAACTGAAGTTTTCGTCGATTAAGGAAGGTAATAGACCCAATGAAGGAGAGAAGATAAATGGAAGTGAATGGACCTTTGTGTGATCATTTCTTTAACTTGGTATCTTGTTATAGGAAGGACAACAACCAACTCATATAGTGAGGACAACCAGATGTGTGATTTTCAACATTTTTAAACAAGTTTTCGAAAAAGATTTTCCCTTATAAAAAAAATTCTAAAAGCCTTTTTGGAATAAAATAAGTTTTAAACATTGGTTGTCAAGTTACTACTTGATATTCTTGTTTGTTAAAAGACCCGGAGTACCTGGAAGGATGTTATTTCAGACTTAGTATTGCTAATCAGAGAACGAAGTAACCCGCGATTATGAAGAAGTTGACTATTCCTAACAGTAAGGTGCAAGTATTGTTTAATAAGATTAACAACAGAATCAGCGTATAGAGTAACTATTCATCCAATTACTAGGACTATCAGAGTTCAAGGAATTCATTGATTTAACGGAAGCCTGAGCATGACCGAAGAAGATTGGGAAGATTTCCAGACTTTTCTACAAAAAGAATATATTAACAAAAGGATCGTTATGTTGAATGATTCATGGTTATTCTGAATTAAAAAGAGGAAACTCGAGGTTATCTGATAGGAACACCATTATGATCGAATTGTTACGTGTAGATACGATGTTACAGACACAAGACTTAACAAGTAAGAATTTACCATAATACTTAGTTTGCGAAGGCATTTCAGCGTACCTTCTAAAGTTATTATATGACACAATTGGGATATGATCGAACAAGCTCGAAAGATGAATACAAGTGAAATGTGGATGGTGACCAATGATATCATTCTTATCCTCAATATTACAATGTATTTTCCTTTTTAATTCCAAAAAATGTATAAACTTCTTTTCTTAATAAATTCTTTCTGATGATATCAAAAAGGAGGATGTTGCATTTCTTTCAAGTTTAATTGTTCCCCTCAAGTTTTGCTCTCTGATTGGGACAAACAGGGTTATGGTGAGACGCTTTGTCGGAATGACGAAGAGTCGGGTGGGACGCCACCTAATCATGTGATGTATGCCATATGGTATGAAATATTGGTCATCTTAAGTACCAATGTGGTTGTCTCATTCTTATTCAAATCATTACTTCTTCTTTCTATTCAACCTTAAGTTTATTGAATTGTGAATCCTTTTGGTTGTTTTGTTGTACTGTCATTCTTTATAGAAGTTTTTTAAACAAAAGTCAACGTATTATGAACCAAGCGGGTAAAGTTCCATCTACCTCTCATGCATGGAAAGGAAACAAGGGCATATGGCGAGGATTGCAAATTACTAGCCCTAGCCAGGGATGCACTAAGAGTCAAGTCAATCTACTTCAATAAGGAATACGTCTCCAAGAACGAGAGTTTACGATTTGTCTGTGAAATATGTTATTCAGAATACGGATGTGATGACGGGAATGACTATTGTGGATACCTTATGCGTTAAAGTATTGAAAGATGCGGGAGCAACTTGATCGTTTATCTTTCAAGGTTTTGTTGATTAGATGAATTACCCTATTGAATTGATAAAATTATGACTAAAGGACTAGCAAGTTAAGAACGTGTAATTATTAAATAAGTAAGTACCAATGGTGGAATTGAGATTTCTGGCAATAAGTTGTGAGGAATTGATATCATTTGAGATAAGAGGATTGGACATTATTCTAAGGAATGGATTAATTATTTATGCGTGATGCCCATGTAGACCATCGTGATGGAAGATAGTTCTGAAGACGCCAAATGAGAATATGAAGAGGATTAGAGGACGAAGGAAGGTAAAGAACTTGTTAACAATGATCTAAGTTAAAAGGTTACAGTGACCAAAATGTAAGCGCTATGGCGATTATAAATAAAGGTCAGGATCAAATAGAATTTGAAGATTTTATAGTCTCGAGATATATTTCCAGACGAGCTACCAATATTTCCTTCAGATAGAGAAAGTGAGTTTATGATTGAATTAGCACCTGAAATGAAGCCAGTGTCCAAAGCCCCGCACAGAATGGTGCCAGACAAAATAAAGAAGTTACCAGAGCAAACGCAGGAGATGATTAAAAGAGAAAGCAACTGGACCTAACGTACCCCCTAAGATGCACCGACATGATTTGTTAATCAGAAAAATGGAAGTATGAGATTATGTGTCGACTAGAGGAAGCTCAACAAGTTTACTCTCAAGAGCAAATATCTGTTACCTCGAACCAATGATTTTTTTGATCAAATGAAAGAAGCAAAGTATTTTTATAAGATTTATTTAAGAATGGGTATATTACCAATTAAAGATGGAACCTATGGACATATCAAAGATAATTTTCAAAACTAAGTACTATTGTTATAAAATTCTAGTAATGTTATTTGGATTAACTGATATACCAGTAATATTTAAATGTGATGAACAGAATCTTGAAGGAGGATCTGGATAAGTTGTATTATGTTACTTAAAGTCAAAGGAGAACCATGAAAAGTACTTAATGATAGCTAGGAAGTCGAAGAAGAAAGAAGTTGTATGAAAAGTTTACAAGGTGAAAGCTTTAATGGCAGGGAGTATAATTCTTAGCATAGATAGTCAGTGAGGAGGAGACAAAAAGGGATCCAGCAGAAATTAAAGATAGTATGAATGAAGAAAGACCAAAAGCACAAACATAAGTAAGAAGTTTTATTATTAACCGGTTATTATCGGAAAATTGTTCAAGATTTCTTGAAAGTTGGAATACCTTTGACGATGCTAACCAAGAAAAGTAAGAAGTTTATATGAAATGGAGAAGGATGAAGAAAGTTTTGCGGAGTTAAAGGAAAGAATGGTTACAACACCTATTTTATCACTTTGAAAGTATCAAGGAGAATTGGTAGTTTATAGTAATACTTCTCATAAGGGAATAAGATGTGTGTTGATGCAGCACAATAAAGTTATTGCATATGCATCCAGACAACCAAAACCTTACGAGCAGAAGTACCCTACTCATAATTAGGAATTAGCAGCAACAATAATATTCACTTTGAAAGATTGGGAAACATTATATGTATGGAGAAAGATGTGAGATATATACGGACCATAAGAGTTTGAAAGTATGTGTTCACGAGGAAGAGCAAATATAGTGGCAAGCGATAAACAAAAAGGAAAGAACGAACATAGTCCAAAAGGAGCAAGGATGGATAGTATGACCTTTCAGTCGAAGTTGTTAAGAGAAAATAAAAAGATATCAAAAGAAGATGATTGATCAGAATGTTAACAGTTAGCAAAAGGAGATAATGGATTATGATATTAACAGTTTAATGAGAGGAAATTTATGCACTTAAAAGAATAATCACGGTATCCTCAGATTCTCTTTCAGAACTTGGATGCTACGAGTGGCAGAATTAAGGAAAGAAATCCTAAAGCGAATTTACAATCCTAAGTATTTAATCCGATGAAGAAATACCAAAATATCCAGAAGTTTAAAGAAGAATATTGATAGCCAAGTACGAAAAGGAAATTCCACAATGGATCAGGAGGTGTTAGGCATATTAAATAAGTAAGGCAAGTGTTAGAGGCCTAGTCGATTATTGCAACCATTAGAAATACAGAATGGAAATAGAAGTGTATCACTCTGGATTTTATAGTCAGATTACCAAGAACGGAAGCAAACCATGATGCTAATTAAGTTATGTTGAGCGAGTTGGCTAAATCAGCTCATTTCTTGCCCATTAATTAAAGATATTCACTGGATAAGTTGGTTCGCATGTATTTGAAGGAAATAGTAATTTGTCATGGAGTCCCTGCATCTATTGTATAAAGTCAGGATCCACGATTCAATTCAGGATTTTGCAAAGGTTTTCCAGAATGTTAGGCACCAAGTCAAATATGAGTACAACTTATCATCCGCAGACTGACGGCCAAGAGCGAGAAAATGATCCAAACAATTGAGGACATGTTACGTGTTTATGCCATTGATTTCAAAAGAAAATTAAGGCGAGCATTTGCCTTAATAGAATTTGCTTACAACAACAACAACTATCGTGTTAGTACTGGGATGCCGCCATACGAAACTTTTTATGAACGTAAATGTCGATCACCGGTATATTGAGATGAAGTTGGCAAACGTGAAATATTTGGACTAGAGTTGCTACAACATATAAAGGAAGCTATTGAGATTATTGAGAAAAAGATAAGTGCCATGCAGGATTGTTAAAGAAAATGTGTAGATCAAGCTAAAAAGAGTACATAATTTAAAGAAGAAGATTTAATATTGTTAGCAGTGTTACCGTGAAAAGGGATCATCCAGGATCGGAAGAGAAAAGAAAGTTGAGTCCGAGATACGTTGGACCTTTTGAAATTTCGAAATATATCGGTAAAATAGCATACGAATTAGCGTTACCCAGCATGGGTAGCATATTCATAATGTTTGTATGTGACAAGGTTAGAAAAGTACAGTATAGAATTTTAGACATGCGATAGGATGTGAGCCGATAGAACTTCAGGGGGAATTGTCCTATGTTGAGAATCCAATAGAGACTGTAGAAAAGAAAGAGAAAGTATTAAGAAAGAAAGTTATAAAGTTAGTAAGATTATTGTGGAAACCAAAGGGTTGAAAGGATAGCCCAAGGTTTAGAAAGTGATATAAGTGAAATACTGCCTTGAGTTATTTGCTTAAGTGATTCTGAGGACAGAATCCTTTTAAGAGGGGAAGGATGTAATATCCGGAATATGACGTGTAATTATTTTTGTTAATAATAAATATTATGTGATTATTATGTGAATTTTGGTAATTATCTGTGAAGTGGTATCTGTGTTTGGATATGTAAATATGATATACTTTGAGTATTTTAATTTTTATATGTCCAAAATAAAATATAGATAATTGTCATATCTTCCTATTTATTTTTATGATGATTTATGATTTTATTGGATATTTATGGATTTTATAATTACTTTTTTCGAGTAATTACAAACTATTTTATATAAAAGGAAACCAGTCGAACTCAACCGTTTTTATGTTTTTATTATCCGAAACTCTTCCTAGAACTCCTTCCTAACCTAATTGTAATATTCCAAGCATTTTCCATGTTTCGACTTTTTCGATCCGGCGTACGGTTTATCCTGTGCGGGTCCCGGCATAATATCTTCGATACAATATTGGTTTCGGTAAATCAATAAAACTCGTATTTTTGATAAATGGGATCTTTTTATTAAACTATTATAATTATCACCTCGTAATACGTGTAACCAGGCGCTGAGACCAAGACCGCAGTACAAATTGTACATATTTGGATAATTATCCCGAAAACCGGTACCGTTTGGATCCGTTTTTATAAATAAACGTACTATTTTATATCTGGAATGATGCAACGGGATACTAATTTCCCGTAATTATAAATAGCCTTTACCGTATTTTATTTCGTACAGAAAATCATTTGCAGCCAGTAAATTATATAATTTTACAGAGAAAATACTTATATTCATTTAAACTTCTGAGAATCAAACTACAATTTCAAGGCGTTACCGGATTCCGATTGGAAAGCTCGAGTACTCAAAACGAAGGTCTTGAGGTGTTCTATCAGAATCAATAAGCCTTACAACTGCAGAATCAAAGGATATTTTTCTATAATTTTTATTAATTTTGAATTATTTTGATTAAAAATATGAATTTTTGTTTGGATGATTGTTTGAATGATTTGATGCTTGTATGTTGTAGAACTTTGCTTCCTAATGATTTTGATATGTCATGTGACTGATTTGGAGTTTAATAACATGTTCAAAATTGAGTTTGATTTTTGAATTTTGAAATTAGGGTTTATAACCCGTATGAATGTTCTTGATTGAATTTGGGGGTTTCTTATTTAGGTATTAACAGATGTTCTAGATGGGTGGGTTTTGTTCCCCTTGAAATTTGCAATCGATTGGTGTATAGTATGTTGACAGACGATCCCTGGTTCGAAGGGAGTTGTCATTTGAAGTTTCTTCGAGTTCACCGGAAACCGGCGAACTTTCTAGCCAATTTCTGTCCAACTCAGGGATTGTTAGGATGAATTGATTGTTGGGTTGTGTTCCTGGTGAGCCATAGTTGTGATCTGGAGGTGATGGTGGGGTGAGGATGCCAGAATCATCTTCTCCGGCGAGACAGGACATTTTCCGGCAAACCCCTGTAAAAATTTCAGTTTAGTACCTGTGGTTTTGAAAGAGAAACAGTTCAGTCCCTGAACTTTCCAGACCTTGCAAAGATAGGATTCCTGTTTATAAATTATTTAAAAAACATATTTTCTATTTATTTTAATTATAAAAATTCGTTTTTAATTACTAAAAATTCCAAAAATTATTTTTAATTCAAAAATAAATCTGAATTAATTAGTTAATTAATTTTAGTTAATAATTAATTGATTAATTGGTCAATTAATTCGAAAATTAATTGATTAATTGATTTAGTTAATTATTAATTAATTTTAATTAATTATTCAATTAGATTTAATTATTTATAAATAATTTAAAAAAAATTCGAAAAAATAGTTTCGAGCTTTAAAATATTATTTTAAATTATTTTCAAGCCTCGATAATTATTATAAAATTATTTTGAAGCCAGACTTGGCTAACCGAACCCTGTTTATTGTTTTAAAATTGATCCAACGACCCGTTTTGACTCCGAAAAATGTTTTAAAAATTATATTAAATACCCGAGAGACTGTTTATGGCCTGAGACTTCCTTATAAATGAAATTTCATTGATTGATTGACATGCTATGTGCTATATGTGACTTATTTGTTTGACGGTCGGTCTATGTGATCAGTGTTTACTTGTTTTAGCATAACTTCTAATCCGTAAATCAGATTTGGGTGAAACGAAGGATAGATGAAACCTTATGACGTCCATGTGACGATTAGAATAATGTGAGATGAATATTGATAGATACTTATGATGCCTAGCAGAGTAATCAAGGCGTAGAAAAGGGAAGCAGGTGATCATAAAATGAAATCGATGCATAGAAAATACAGCATGTGATCAGTGAATAGAACCAAGGCATAGAGAAGTAGACGAGTGGTTGTTGAATAAAGTCAGTAGACAAGTACGAGTGAAGTTGGAATCGATTGTGATATGGCAAGTTCTTCTAAACCTTTTTCGAGATATAATGCAAATATTTCTAAATTCTCTCGTGGCAAATTTTTAAGTAGTCAAAATAGTTCTATTTTATATTGTAAGTACTTTGAATCCTTCAGCCTTGAACCTGAGCTACATAATTTGATCTTTGAGTCGTAAGCCTTATTCTTTGTGAACCATTTCTTGTTGATTTACCAGATACTAAACAACACAAATACGATACTACTCCACAAATATATACCCATCATATACCAAACACTGGAACAGAATTACATAAACATACAGAAACTTTTATACTCCACCATACCTTGTGACATCAAAGAACTAAACCGTGTAAGATCATTGTTCATCTAATACCCGATTCTCCTACAGGCTGAAGGCCATTTCTTATGTTAGGTCACGCACACTGTAGAAGGGGGTTGAATACAGTGTTTATCACAATCAAATCGAATTAAAGAACTCAATTAACAGAAAATAGACTTTATTCAATATAATAAACTCTGTTACAATATGGAACTGTCCTCTCTCAGTGATGAACAAATATCACGAGAGCTGCTAGGGTTATAATAAATATTATTCCCAATAATTATAACACTTATAGTGTAAACCCTATGTATGTGTTTATATACTACACAGTTACAAGATAATCGCTAATTGATATGGAATATAATCCTGCTTCCTAAAATATATCAATCAGATATCTTTTCTTCCAAGTATTCTATGTATTCTATTCTTCATAGAATTCCTTCTTCATGCATATCTCTTCTTGCGTTTGTCTTGATCTTCTTTTCTTTCAATCAGTCGCCTTCCTTATCTGAAAGTCTCCTTTAAGTCCTGATATTATCTTTTGATAAATCTCCTAATAACTTAAGTTCCGATAACTTAAGTTCTGACTTCAGTATAAGTACTGATTTCCAGTTAAGTATTGATTTGTCCTGTTTAAGTAAGATCTGAAAACTAAACACAAATCATATTAGACATGACATTATCAAATATATCTAACAATCTCCCCCAACTTGTAAATTAGTATAATATACAAGTTTAACAAATATTGATGATGTCAAAAACATTAAGTACAAATGCATGAGAATTTGACTAGATAACTATAACTTACAGTCCTTAAAGCTTTACCAACTTTAACTTGTGATAACAGCTTCAGTCTGTATACACATCAAAATTTGAGTAGTTGTAGATCTTGATTTGGCTTCAATTACTGATCTCTTTAATGTCAGGAGTTGTTCTGGGATAGTTCTTTAACAAACATCTCTCAGCATATTTAAGTTCATCAATCATCCTCCTTTTAGCATTCTTCAATTTAACTGTATCTTCACCAATTTGAAAGATAACAGCCCTGAGATCATTTATTTTAGCTTTCCTTATGTCCTGATCCAGTCTGATCAAATATGCCTTGTCAGACTCAAGATTGAATTCTACAGCCTTATAACCCAGAAAGGTAGTTATAATCTTAGCAGAGTTAGGCTTCATCTCAACAATATCACCCTTGTGATCTCTGTACTTGGGACAATATATGCTATCAGACTTCACAGAATAAAGCTTCTTCTGTCTCTGAATTTGAGTCTTCAAATAATTTACAGCACTTTCTGTTAATCTGTTCTTCACTTGAAGTAAGAATAAAACATATTCTAGTTCCTCAAAATACTTCAGTCGTATAGCATTTTCCCTTATGTGGTAAACCCTTCCATTTGTCATGAAATATAACAAGATGTGTTCTTTCAAGAAGGTATGGTAAACCATCTGTACAGATTCAAGCTGATTCAATCTTTCAGGAGTTGCTCCAACACCTGGTTCACTTAAGGAAGTTGGATCATTGGTTGTGTTCTGCGCTCTTCTTTCATCAGCACTACCCAATCCAGATTTATCTCTTGCTTCCTTTCTTGTAACCACTCTTGCTTCAAAACCACTTGTTGCACTCTTTAAAGGTTGAGTCTGTTTAGCTTTAGTGAATCCTGGTAGGAGTAGCTTTGAGGATTTAACATAAGCAATGTCAGAGGTTTCCTTTAACTTATCTTCTGATATCAAGCCAACTTGAGCTATGTCAGAGGTTGCTTGCTTCAACTTTATAACAGAACTTACTATATCTTGACTCTGAACAACTTGAGCCATGTCAGAGGTTGTTTAAGAAATCTTCTTTGAAACCAGAGTAAGATTAGCATCTTCAATAGATATTTCTTCATCCATAGGAGGCACATAAACCTTTACAGGTTCACCAACTTTTTCTTTGCCTTTGGACCTTGGGTCTATCTACATTTGTGATTTGGCCTTGGTTGCCTCAGGATTTACCCTTTCTTTTATCAAAATGCCTTTACCCTTAGGAATTTTTTTTTCAACAACAGAAGCTTCAGATTTGAAGTTGACTTTTTCTAACTTAAGTCTAGCTTCTTCTTCCTTTAGACTTTCAAAGTCCATACCCGGATTTTCTTTCAGAAATAACTGTCTTGAAATCTCCTCATCAAGTTCCAGATGTTCATCAGAACTTATCCTTTTACCAGTATCAGAAGTTATTCTTCTCCCAGTATTAGAACTTGTTCTTTGACTTGTAGTTCCAGTTCTACTTGATGAAAGACCTTTACATTGACCATGACCTCCACCCATTCCAGAGTTTCCCGGATCATCTTTTCCATCATCCTTTCCCTTCAGTGTCTTAATAGGTTTACATTTGGACTTAATTAATGTCTCCCTTTTTTTGGCATCAGCAGGTAATAAAAGAGAGACAAGAAATTCCATTAAGGATTGGATCTCATTGAGTTGATTTTGATGAGAAGCTTGATTCTTCAAAATTTCATCAATCTGAGACTATTGCTTCTCTTGGGTTTTCTCAATGTAGGCAATTCTATCAAAGGTAGGTTGGAAAAACCTTTTCTTTTCAAGTTTCAGATTCATATCTTGCTGGATCAAGTTTTCTTAAATTTTATTCACCTTGTCATGAGTTATTGAGTGTTGACCTTGAAGGTACCTTGTACTCAATGCAGTAACTCTCAGCTGTGTCTTGAAATCATCATTGATCAGCATTTCATCAGCTTTTGCAAGATGCTCAGCAAGAATCTTTTCAGAAGGAACAAAGGTAACTGTGTTCCACTCCTGTCTTCTAGGAGTTTCACTCCAATGTACTGGTGCTTCCCCTATAACAAACTTCTTAACTATCTCAGCTTTATGAACAGTTTGTTGAGGTGCATGTCCTGATGGACCAGCTGCATCAGCATCTACATTTGTAGCAACAGCTTCACCAATAACTTCATCATTAGCAGCATCAGAACTTATAGAATCAGCATCAGCAGCTTCTTCTGATAAAATAATAGTATGAGAGGCTATTGAGGCTTCAACATCATCCTCTAAGGGCTGATCTCCAACTAAGTTCTGATCAACAGCCATATTCTGATGCTCACCTAAAATCTGATCTTCAGTATCTAGATACAGAGAAGGTGTTGTAGGTAATTCTGGATTAAAATCAGCATCAAGAAATGGTGTTGGTGGTGGAGTGATTGGAACTGGTGGAGCTTCTAGATACAAAACATGAGGCACTTCCAAGTTATGGATGTCAATTTCATCACTTGGCCCCTGCTTATCAGCATGTACTGGAGATTGATGAGTTGCATGAAGGTCTGGATCAGCATTAGGAGAATTGTGAGCTTCCACAGGGTCTTGTGAGATCAGAGATTCCTGACCCCCTTCCATAGTTGCTGCTTCCATTCCTTTACCAGAATCTTCGGGCCTTTTTGCCAATGATTTGAATCTTTTAGCTTTTGAGGAGTCTGTAGGAGCTGTATTATCAGAATTATGCTTTCTAATCCTTTTGAGGGGCCTGGAACTCCCAATATCAACATCCTTCTGAGAAGAGACCTTCTCAGCTTCTAATACAACAGGTTCTGAAATTGGAACCTATTCCTCAGCATCTGATTCATCTCGCAGAATGAATCTCCTTCTCTTCTATTGTGTCTGAGGTTCTTTCTTAGTCCTCTTAGGTTTGGAAGATGAAGGCTGCACTGTAGGATCTGAAGGTTGAGGTTGAGAAGTTTGAGGTGGTTGAGTAGAGGTGGAATGAAGTATTGGTTTAAATAGCCAATGGAATACCAAGGGACGGGAGGACTGGGCAACGATTCCAAGTAAAAATGATGACCCCTCGACTCCCTAGATTGATGAGTAATAAGGACAGCCATTGGAAGCTTAAAACATGAGTTAATGCATACACGAAACAAGTAAAAATTATTGTGCATATACGAGTACCACTAACCCAAATTATGTTGACTGTTTATATCTCACCCAAACATATTCTGATTTTAAATATGACTGTTTTAGATTTTAACCACAAATAAGTCAAGTAAAGAATCAGGATTTAATATCAGAACTCGGACTTATATCAGAACTTAACACTCATCAGAACATGATTCCTTAACTCGAAAGGTGAATGGCTATTTCTGTAATTCTTCACACAAATTCTGATTTCATTTCTTCAGAATTTAATCATCAGAACTTTCATCATAACTTGTCCTCAGAATTTATGCAAGTGACACTTAACCTGTTTATCTAAAACCACATTTATCACCACAGTAATTTTCATCATTCATATGGAGTGTATGTGTGTGCAGTAAGCTAAATATCAGATAAAGATTAAAGTCTAATTTACTTCAGTACATCTTAGAAATAAGGCATAACTAAGAACTTTGCTCAAAATATGTTAGTATTCTGAGGTCTACTTTAGAATGAGTTCATGCATGAGTCCACCTCAACTGTTTTGTGCTTATTTTATGCATCTTTTGAAATTCCATTTTACAGTGGCTTCTCAGTGTAAGTGAGTTACGACTGCTTATCAGAATTTATGCTATTATCAGAGTATTTCTCCAGTAATCATAGAGTATGAAAAGTCACCAAGAAAAATATTTATTTTGCTTTTCCGATGCATATTACTTAATACCAGCAATGCACTTGGGTCTTTCCTTCCACATTTTTACTCTACATCTCAAAGGAGTACCTGATTTTTATTCCCTTTTTCTTTTCCTTTTTCTTTTGATAAGTGAGGATTATCAGCACTTAGTACATCCATCAGATTTACTAACATCAGAACTTAACAGATAAGAAGCACTATTCTAGTTTTTGACTTAGTAGTAAGATACACAAAGTAAACTTAACTAAACTCAATATCAGAATTTGCTTGTGTTAAAAGATTTCCACATAAACGATTACTTCAAACATGGGACTTTAGTATATTGTAGACTACTAGGTCAGCATCGAGCACAATTATCCTCATTGAATTGAATAGTCACAAAAATATTCATATCACTATCAGAGTTTAGAAATTCACATCAGACAACAACTAGTACTTAAACAATTTCCATTTAAGCACAGAATACATAAAGTAGTAATATCTGTAAATACTGATCATAAAATCTGATGTATCTGAACATAAACTAAGCAGATTTAGAGAAAGAACCTGAAACCATTCCAAGTTCATTTACCAATCTTGTAAAAGTAGCTTCACACAGTGGTTTTGTGAAGATATCTGCTAGTTATTGATCTGTTGATACAAAGTGCAATGCCACTGTACCTTCATCCACATGTTCCCTTATGAAGTGGTACCTAATGCTGATGTGCTTTGTCATTGAGTGTTGAACTGGATTACCTGTCATAGCAATAGCACTTTGATTATCACAGTAAATAGGGACTTTAAAGTATGTTAACCCATAATCCAGTAACTGATTCTTCATCCAAAGAATCTGTGCACAACAGCTTCCTGCAGTAATGTACTCTACTTCTGCAGTTGATGTGGAAATTGACTTTTGTTTCTTGATAAACCAAGAAACTAATCTGCCTCCAAGAAATTGGCAGCTTCTACTTGTGCTTTTCCTGTCAATTTTGCATCCTGCAAAATCTGCATCTGAGTAACCTATTAGCTTAAAGTCTGATTCTCTGGGATACCACAATCCCAGATCAGTTGTACCTTTAAGGTACTTAAAAATTCTTTTCATAGCAGTTAAGTGAGGTTCTTTTGGATCTGCTTGAAATCTTGCACAAAGACAGGTAGCATACATAATATCAGGTCTACTAGAAATTAGATAGAGTAGTGAGCCAATCATACCTCTGTAATCAGTAATATCTACTGATGTACCAGTATCCTTATCCAATTTTATTGCAGTGGCCATGGAAGTAGATGCACTTGAACAATCTTGCATTCCAAATTTCTTCAGCAAATTTCTGGTATATTTGGATTGACAAATAAAAGTGCCTTCTTCATTTTGCTTGACTTGAAGGCCAAGAAAATAGCTAAGTTCCCCCATCATACTCATTTGATATCTTGACTGCTTCAGTTTGGCAAACTTTTTGCAAAGTCTGTCATTTGTAGAACCAAAAATGATATCATCAACATATATTTGCATCAAAAGTAAGTCATTTCCATGGTTGAGGTAGAACAGTGTTTTGTCAATAGTTCCTCTGTTAAATCCACTTTCCAGAAGAAACTGAGCTAAAGTCTCATACCATGTTCTTGGAGCTTGCTTAAGGCCATAAAGTGCTTTATCAAGTGTGTAGACATGATTTGGAAGTTTGGAATCTACAAAGCCTAGAGGTTATTCAACATATACTTTCTCTTCCAATTCTCCATTAAGAAAAGCACTTTTCACATCCATTTGAAAGACAATAAACTTTTTGTGAGCAGCATAAGCCAAAAATATCCTTATGGCTTCCAATCTAGCAACTGGTGCAAATGTTTCATCATAATCAATTCCCTCCTGTTGAGAATATCCTTTTGCAACAAGCCTTGCTTTATTCCTTGTTAATATACCATCACTATCAGTTTTATTTCTGAACACCCACTTTGTACCAACAACAGATCTGTTCTTTGGTCTTGGCACTAGGGTCCAGAATTTATTTCTTTCAAATTCATTTAACTCTTCCTGCATTGCTTGCACCCAATCAGCATCTTGAAGAGCTTCTTCCACTTTCTTTGGTTCAGTCTGAGAATGAAAAGAATTATATAGGCATTCATTTGATGTAGCTGTTCTAGTTCTGACACCTGCATCAGGATTTCCAATAATTAAGTCAGGTGTATGTGATTTAGTCCACTTCCTTACAGATGGAAGGTTTTCTCTAGAACTGGATGCTCCCCCATGATCCATGCTATCTTCATCAACAATTTATGATGCTCCCCCTGAAACTATGCTCTCTGAGTTGGATCCTTCAAAATTTGAGTTTTTAGAATTATCAGAACTTGGCTCATCAAAACTTGATGAATCAGAACTTGATGAATCAGAACTTGAAGAGCCAGTTGTAGGTTCTGATGCTTCTTGAGATGTGGTTGTATCTTCAGTATGCTCCCCCTGCACAGGTGCATCTTCATTTGGCGTAGTCACCACAGTTTCAATAACATCAGAGTTTAATCCATCAGAGTTTGCAGTATCAGGATTTAGACTGTCAGGATTTACAGTATCAGAAATTAAATCTTCATTTTCAAATCTCAGCTAATCAAGATCATTGAAATCTTCAAGTCCAGTAATCTTCTTATCATCAAAAGAGACATTGATAGATTCCATGACAACCCTTGTTCTTAAATTGTAGACTCTGAAGGCTTTTGTGGAAAGTGGATATCCAACAAAAATTCCTTCATCAACTTTTAGATCAAATTTGGATAGCTATTCAGGATGAGTCTTAAGAACAAAACACTTGCATCCAAATACATAAAAATACTTCAGATTTGGCTTCTTTTTCTTCACCATCTCATATGGTGTCTTTCCATGCTTGTTAATGAGTGTTGCATTCTGAGTAAAACAAGCTTCAGCCCAAAAATAGGTTGGTAGCTTTGCTTCATCAAGCATAGTTCGTGCAGCTTCAATAAGAGTTTTATTCTTTCTTTCAACAACTCCATTTTGTTGTGGAGTTCCAGGAGCAGAAAATTTCTGCTTGATTCTATGGTCTTTACAGAACTCTTCCATGATCAAATTCTTGAACTCAGTGCCATTATCACTTATGATTTTCACAGAATCTTTGACCAATTTATCCAGTTGCTTGACATGATCAATCAAGATAGATACAGTTTTACTTTTTGTGTGGAAGAAATACACCCATGTGTATCTGGTGAACTCATCCACTATGACCATAACATATTTCTTCTTTGCAATAGACATGACATTCACTGGACCAAATAGATCAACATGTAGTAGGTGATAAGGCTCAAGAATTGAAGATTCAGTCTTGCTCTTGAATGAAGATTTTCTTTGTTTTACCTTTTGACATGAATCACAAAGGCCATCAGGAGCAAATACTGATTTTGGCAGTCCTCTCACAATATCTTTCTTGACTAGTTCATTTATATTGTTGAAATTTAAATGAGAGAGTTTCTTGTGCCAATTTCAGCTTTCTTCAATTGATGCTCTACTTAACAGACAGATTGCAGAACCATCAGTACTTGTTGAAAGCTTGGCTTCATAAATGTTACCATGCCTGTATCCTTTCATAATAGCTTTGCCTGTAGATTTGTTTACAACTTCACAGTGTTCTTCAAAGAAATCCACATGATAACCTCTGTCACAGATTTGACTAACACTGAGCAGATTGTGTTTAAGTCCTGAGACCAGAGCTACTTTTTCAATGATGACATTCCCCAGATTGATATTGCCATATCCCAAGGTTTTTCCAATGTTGCCATCTACATAAGAAACACTTGGGCCAGCTTTCTCCACAAAGTCTGATAGCAGGGCTTTATTTCCAGTCATATGCCCTGAACATCCACTGTCCAGAACTAGGATGTTTTTCCTATTGCCCTGCAATCACAAAGACCATTAATGATTAGTTTTAAGGACCCAGACTTTCTTGGACCATTTGGACTTATTAAGTTTGTTAATATTTGCAGCGGATTTAGCATCAGAGTTTATGTTAACATTTTTCTTATCAGCATTTACACTATTAGACTTTGTATCAGAACTTACACTAGAAGGAACAATGCTAACTTTCTTTAAATAAGGTTTTTTTTGATAATAATTATAGTACAAATTATGATATTCCTTACAAGTATAAATGGAATGCCATAAAATACCACAATGAAAACAAGGATTTTGTGGCCTATATCTAACAGACTGACTCTTAACTCCTGACTTTGAAGGTAAGGAGTTTATGTTCTTATTTTTCCTGCAAAAAGAAGCCAGATGGTTAGAATTTCCACAGTTATAACATGTTTTTCTAGGAGCATTAGGAACAGGCTTGTAATCGTAACTTTTATTCACACCTTCCTTTCCATTCCTATTTTTCCTAGGAGACTTTACCTTGTTTACATTCTTAACATCTTTCATCTTATGCTTAAGCTGCTTCTTTGTCATTAAGCCTACGTTAACATTAGTTGGCTTTTCCTGTTTTAGTTTGCCAGAAGTTAATTCCTCTTTAACTTCTGATTTATCAGTATCAGACTTTACAGCTACAAACTTAACAGGTTTCAACTTTTGTTAGATATATTTGATAATGTCATGTCTAATATGATTTGTGTTTAGTTTTCAGATCTTACTTAAACAGGACAAATCAGTACTTAACTGGAAATCAGCACTTATACTGAAGTCAGAACTTAAGTTATTAGAACTTAAGGTTCAGGAGATATTTATCAAGAGATAATATCAGGACTTAAGGAGACTTTCAGATAAGGAAGGCGGTTGATTGAAAGGAAAGAAGATCAAGACAAACGCAAGAAGAGATATGCATGAAGAAGGAATTCTATGAAGAATAGAATACTTGGAAGAAAAGATATCTGATTGATATATTTTAGGAAGCAGAATTATATTCCACATCAATTAGTGATTATCTTGTAACTGTGTAGTATATAAATACAAACATAGGGTTTACACTATAAGTGTTATCATAATCGAGAATAATATTTATTGTAACCCTAGCAGCTCTCGTGATATTTTGTTCATCACCGAGAGAGGACAGTTTTACATTGTAACAGAGTTTAATAAAGTTTGTTTTCTGTTACTCGTGTTCTTTGAATTCGATTTGATTGTGCTATACACTGTATTCAACCCCCCTTCTACAGTGTGTGTGACCTAATAAGTGGTATCAGAGCCTATCTGTTAACACAAAAATAGTTTAAGATCCAAAAACAATCATGTCTGAAGTAGAAACTCCAACCAAGCCCACCAAAACTGAAGAACCTCCAAAGACTCAAATCCATAGTCGATATGAGGCTATTAGAGTTCCCATACTGAAACCATCTGAATACCCCATATGGAAGGTTAGGATGACTATGTTTCCAGAAGCTACAGATCCAGAATATCTTGACATAATCAATGAAGGACCTCACAAGCCAACCAAACTCGCTGTTGTAGTTGCAGGTGAAGCAGCAAAGTCTGTACCAAAGGAGAAGAGTAATTACACTGCTGAAGATATCGCATCAATTGCTAAGGATGCTAATGTACAACACTTTCTGCATAGTGCCATTGATAATGTAATGTCAAACAGGGTAATTAACTGCAAGACTGCAAAGGAGATATGGGATGCCTTGGGGACAAGATGCCAGGGAACTGATTCTATTAAGAAGAACAGGAAGACTATACTCACTCAAGAGTATGAACACTTTGACTCAAAGCCTAATGAGTCATTGACTGATTTATATGACAGACTCATCAAACTCTTGAATGATTTGTCACTAGTTGATAAGAAGTATGATCTTGAAGATTCAAACCTTAAATTCCTGTTAGCTCTTCCTGAAAGTTGGGATTTGAAGGCCACAATTATAATAGACAACTATAATCTTGAAGAAACAACTCTTGATGAAATCTATGGGATGCTCAAGACTCATGAACTTGAGATGCAACAAATAAGCAAGAGGAAAGGAGGAAAGTCAAGGACATTTGCTCTTAAGGCTGAAGAATCCCCCAAAGCAGCTACCGCAAGGAAAGGCAAGGGAAAAGCGCTCATCACAAAGTCTGATATTGAGTCATCAAGTTCTGATAGTGATGATGACTCAGAAACTGAAAGCTTGCCTGAAATGGATGCTGATGAAGAGATGATAAAGCTTTGTGCTCTTATGGTGAAAGGAATCACAAGGATTGCATACAGAAAATTCAGGAAGGGGAAGAAGTTTTTCAGGAAAGGTGCAAGTTCTGATAAGAAGAGTTTCAGAAAATCTGAAGGCAAATGAGGGAAGTCTGACAGAGGAGATTACACCAATGTCAAATGCTACAACTGTGGTGAGAAAGGCCACATATCTCCTGATTGTAAGAAAGTGAAGAGTGACAAAGGCAAGGCTCTTGTCACAAACAAGAAAAGTTGGACAGACACTTCAGATTCTGAAAGTGAGGAGAACTATGCCTTGATGGCAAATACTGATAGCAGTTCTGAAGCTGCTGAGTTAAAGGTACCTCAAACTACTTATGCCTTTCATACAGATGATATTAATGAGTTGAGAAGATATCTTAAAACCATGTTCATTAGTTATAGAGATCAAACTTTAACATGTGAAAGATTAACTTCTGAAAATCTTGCTTGTAAAAGGAGGAATTATTATTTAGAAAAAGAGTTAGTCATGTTCCATCAAACTCAGAAAGATAGAGATGATGCTTTCTATGTTAGGGATAAATTCTTAAAATGAATGAATCTCTAAAAACTGAGTTAGAAAAGGAAAGAGAGATTATCAGGACTTGGACTAACTCTGGCAGAACAACTCAGAATTTGTTAAGTAATGGAAACTGGAAAGAGGGCTTAGGTTATGGAGATGATAAGAATGATAAAAGAACTGTAGAAATTAAGCCTATAATTGTTAAACAAAAGCCAAAGGTAAAACCTGTAAAGTTTGTAGTTGTAAAGTCTGATAATGAAAAATCAGAAGTTAAAGTGGAATTAACTTCAGACAAACTAAAACAGGAAAAGCCAACTGAAGTAAACGTAGGCTTAATGACAAAGAAACAACTTAAGCATAAGCTAAAAGATGTTAAGAATGTAAACAAGGTAAAGTCACCTCGGAAAAATAGGAATGGAAAGAAAGGTGTGAATAAAAGCAATGATTATAAGCCTGTTCCTAATGCTCCTAGAAAAACATGTCATAACTGTGGAAGTTCTAACCATCTGGCTTCTTTTTGCAGGAAAAATAAGAACATAAACTCCTTACCTTCAAAGTCGGGAGTTAAGAGTCAGTCTGTTAGATATAGGCCACAAAATCCTTGTATTCATTGTGGTAGTTTATGGCATTCCATTTATACTTGTAAGGAATATCATAGTTTGTACTATGATTATTATCAAATAAAACATTCTTTAAAGAAAGTTAACATTGTTCCATCTAGTGTAAGTTCTGATACAAAGTATGATAGTGTAAATGATTATAAGAAAAATGTTAACATAAACTCTGATGCTAAATCCGCTACAAATATTAACAAACTTAATAAGGCCAAAGGATCCAAGAAAGTATGGGTCCTTAAAACTATTCATTAGTGGTCTTTGTTATTGCAGGGCAACATGATAAATATCCTAGTTCTGGACAGTGGATGCTCAGGACATATGACTGGAAATAAAGCCCTGCTACCAGACTTTGTGGAGAAGGCTGGCCCAAGTGTTTCTTATGGAGATGGCAACATTGGAAAAACACTGGGATATGGCAATATCAATCTTGGAAATGTCATCATTGAGAAAGTAGCTCTGGTTTCAAGACTTAAACACAATCTGCTCAGTGTTAGTCAAATCTGCGATAGAGGCTATCATGTGGATTTCTTTGAAGAACACTATGAAGTTGTAAGCATATCTACAGGCAAAGTTGTTCTGAAAGGATACAGGCATGGTAACATTTATGAAGTCAAGCTTTCAAAAAGTACTGATGGTTCTGCAATCTGTTTGTTAAGTAGAGCATCAATTGAAGAAAGCTGGAATTGGCACAAGAAACTCTCTCATTTAAATTTCAACAATATAAATGAACTAGTCAAGAAAGATCTTGTGAGAGGACTGCCAAAATCAGTATTTGCTCCTGATGGCCTTTGTGATTCATGTCAGAAGGCAAAAAAACAAAATCTTCATTCAAGAGCAAGACTGAATCATCAATTCTTGAGCCTTATAACCTACTACATGTTGATCTATTTGGTCCAGTGAATGTCATGTCAATTGCAAAGAAGAAATATGCTATGGTCATAGTGGATGAGTTCACCAAATACACATGGGTGTATTTCTTGCACACAAAAAGTGAAACTGCATCTATCTTGATTGATCATGTCAAGCAACTGGATAAATTGGTCAAGGATTCAGTGAAGATCATAAGAAGTGATAATGGCACTGAGTTCAAGAATTTGATTATGGAAGAGTTCTGCAAAGACCATGGAATCAAGCAGGAATTTTCTGCTCCTCGAACTCCACAGCAAAATGGAGTTGTTGAAAGAAAGAATAGAACTTTTATTGAAGCTGCGCGAACTATGCTTGATGAAGCAAAGCTACCAACCTATTTTTGGGCTGAAGTTGTATAGACTGCTTGTTTTACTTAGAATGCAACACTCATTAGCAAGCATGGAAAGACACCATATGAGATGGTGAAGAAAAAGAAGCCAAATCTGAAGTATTTTCATGAATTTGGATGCAAGTGTTTTGTTCTTAAGACTCATCTTGAACAGCTATCCAAATTTGATCTAAAAGCTGATGAAGGAATTTTTGTTGGTTATCCACTTTCCACAAAAGCCTTCAGAGTCTACAATTTAAGAACAAGGGTTGTCATGGAATCTATCAATGTCTCCTTCGATGATAAGAAGATTACTGGACTTGAAGATTTCAACGATCATGATCAGCTGAGATTTGAAAATGAAGATTTAAATTCTGATACTATAAATCCTGACAGTCTAAATCCTGACAGTCCAAATAATGATACTGCAAACTCTGATGTTATTGAAATTGTGGTGACTACGCCAAAGGAAGATGCACGTGTGCAAGGGGAGCATACTGAAGATAAAACCACATCTCAAGAAGCATCAGAATCTACAACTGGCTCTTCAAGTTCTGATTCATCAAGTTCTGATGAGCCAAGTTCTGATAATTCTAAAAACTCAAATTCTGAAGGATCCAACTCAGAGAGCATAGTTTTAGGGGGAGCATCAGAAAATGTTGATGAAGATATCATGGATCATGGAGGAGCATCCAGTTCTAGAGAAAACCTTCCATCTGCAAGGAAGTGGACTAAATCACATACACCTGACTTAATAATTGGAAATTCTGATGTAGGTGTCAGAACTAGAACAGCTACATCAAATGAATGTCTTTATAATTCTTTTCTTTCTCAGACTAAACCAAAGAAAGTGGAAGAAGCTCTTCAAGATGCTGATTGGGTGCAAGCAATGCAGGAAGAGTTAAATGAATTTGAAAGAAATAAAGTCTGAACCCTAGTGCCAAGATCTAAGAACATATCTGTTATTGGTACAAAGTGGATGTTCAGAAACAAAACTGATAGTGATGGAATAATTACAAGGAATAAAGCAAGGCTGGTTGCAAAAGGATATTCTCAACAAGAGGGAATTGATTATGATGAAACATTTGCACCAGTTGCTAGATTGGAAGCCATAAGGATATTTTTGGCTTATGCTGCTCACAAAAAGTTTATAGTCTTTCAAATGGATATGAAAAGTGCTTTTCTCAATGGATAATTGGAAGAGGAAGTATATGTTGAACAACCTCCAGGCTTTTTAGATTCCAAATTTTATAATCATGTCTACAGGCTTGATAAAGCACTTTTTGGCCTTAAGCAAGCTCCAAGAGCATGGTATGAGACTTTAGCTCAGTTTCTTTTGGAAAGTGGATTTAACAGAGGAACTATTGATAAAACACTGTTCTACCTCAACCATGGAAAGGACTTACTTTTGGTGCGGATATATGTTGACGATATCATTTTTGGTTTTACAAATGATAGACTTTGCAAGAAGTTTGCCAAACTGATGCAGTCAAGATATCAAATGAGTATGATGGGGGAACTTAGCTATTTTCTGGGCCTTCAAGTCAAGAAGAATGAAGAAGGCACTTTTATTTGTCAATCCAAGTATACCAGAAATTTGCTGAAGAAATTTGGAATACAAGATTGTTCAAGTGCATCCACTCTCATGGCCCCTACAATAAAATTGGATAAGGATACTTGTATATCAGTAGATATTACTGATTACAGAGGTATGATTGGCTCACTACTCTATCTAACTGCTAGTAGACCTGATATCATGTATGTTACCTGTCTTTGTGCAAGATTTCAAGCAGATCCAAGAGAACCTCACTTAACAGCTGTGAAAAGAATTTTCAAGTATCTTAAGGGAACAGCTGATCTGGGATTGTGGTATCCTAGAGAATCAGACTTTAAACTAATAGGTTACTCAGATGCCGATTTTGCAGGATGCAAAATTGACAGGAAAAGCACAAGTGGAAGCTGCCAATTTCTTGGAGGCAGATTGGGTTCTTGGTTTAGCAAGAAACAAAAGTCAAATTCCACATCAACTGCAGAAGCAGAGTACATTATTGCAGGAAGCTGTTGTGCACAGATTCTTTGGATGAAGAATCAGTTACTGGATTATGGGTTAGCATACTTTAAAATCCCTATATACTGTGATAATCAAAGTGCTATTGCTATGACAGGTAATCCAGTTCAACACTCAATGGTAAAGCACATCAGCATTAGGTACCACTTCATAAGGGAACATGTGGATGAAGGTACAGTGGAATTACACTTTGTTCCAACAGACCAACAACTAGCAGATATCTTCACAAAACCACTGTGTGAAGCTACTTTTACAAGATTGGTAAATGAACTTGGAATGGTTTCAGGTTCTTTCTCTAAATCTGCTTAGTTTTTGTTCTGATGCATCAGATTTTATGATCAGTATTTACAAATATTACTATCTTTGTGTATTATGTGCTTAAATTGAAAATTGCGTAAGTGATGATTGTTGTCTGATGTAAATTTCTAAACTCTGAAAGTGATATGCATGCTTCTGTGATTATTCAATCCAAGGAGGATAATTGTGCTAGATACTGACCTAGTAGTCTACAATATACTAAAGTCCCATGTTTGAATCAATTGTTTATGTGAAAATCTTTTAACACAAGCAAATTCTGATATTGAGCTTAGTTGAAGTTTACTTTGTGTATCTTATTACTAAGTCAAAAACTAGAATAATGCTTCTTATCTGTTAAGTTCTGATGTTAGTAAATCCGGTGGATGTACTAAGTGCTGATAAGCCTCACTTATCAAAAGAAAAAGAAAAAAATATAGTAATAAAAATCATGTACTCCTTTGAGATCTAGAGTAAAAATGTGGAAGGGAAGACCCAAGTGCATTGCTGGTATTAAGTAATATGCATCAGAAAAGTAAAATAAATATTTTCTTGGTGACTTTTCACACTCTATGGCTTCTGGAGAAATACTCTGATAATAGCATAAATTCTGATAAGCAGTCGTGACTCACTTACACTGAGAAGCCACTGTAAAATGGAATTTCATAAGATGCATAAAATGAGCACAAAATAGTTGAGGTGGACTCATGCATGAACTCATTCTAAAGTAGACTTCAGAATCATGACAGATTTTGAGCAAAGTTCTTAGTTATGCCTTATTCCTAAGATGTACTGAAGTGAATCAGACTTTAATCTTTATCTGATATAAAGCTAACTGCACACACATACACTCCATATGAATGATGAAAATTACTGTGGTGATCAATGTTGTTTTAGATGAACAGGTTAAGTGTCAGTTGCATAAATTCTGAGGACAAATTATGATGGAAGTTCTAATGATTAAGTTCTGAAGAACCGAAATCAGAATTTGTGTGAAGAATTACAGAAATAATTATTCACTTTTCGAGTTAAGGAGTCATGTTCTGATGACTGTTAAGTTCTGATATAAGTCTAAGTTCTGATATTAAAACCTGATTCTTTATTTGACTTATTTGTGGTTAAAATCTGAAACAGTCATTCCTAAAATCAGAATATGTTTGGGTGAGATATTAACAGTCAACATAATTTGGATTAGTGGTACTCGTAAATGGATAGTAATTTTTACTGGTTCAGTGTGCTCATTAACTCCTGTTTTAAACTTCCAATGACTATTATTATTACTCATAAGTCTAGGGAGATGAGGTATAATTACTTCTACCTGTAACCATTCAATTTTCCCTGCGTCTCTTGGTATTCTATTGGTTATATAAACCAACACCTCATTCCAGCCAACACATCTCTCATTTTTTCTCAAACTCATTTTTTTATATTCATCAAAAACATGGTTCGTTTCAACTTGCTCCTGAACTATGACACTTTTACTATCGAGTTGAGCTGTGCTGATTGGAGGCAGGAGTGGCATTTAACTGTCATTCCTGATGAAATCTGGGACTCAGTTCCCCAAGAGGTCCTCACAGACCTCTTATTCTTCTATATGGACTATCATCGCCATTGTGAGCGTCTGGAAGAGGAAAGGAGAGAAGCTCTCCATCAGCAAGAATGGATCATTCGTCTTGCTGTTCTCTTTGTTGAAAGTAGGAAGAAGAATTAATTGTTCTCCATCCGTTTCTCTTCACCGTCAGTTTTGTCAGGCTTCTTAGCTTAGGACTAAAGCTGTTGATGTTAGGGTTTGTAGCTTAGGACAATCTTGTAATATTAAGCATGTAATTTAAGTTTCATGAAATGTATTTGCTTAATATATTAATGAAATTTTATCTTTTCGCAAGATTTTGTCTCTGAGTCGTTTCATATTCTGATGATATTTTAAATGCTGATACTAACCATATCCTGATGACCTTTTTAGCTCTGATACAAATCAAGTTCTGATTCTGACGTGGCAGTATTTATTTACTTGGTTTATTTATGGTCATTATCTCACTGGTTATATTTTTACAGGATATTGGTAAAGCAGTAATAATAATTTATTTAGTGGGAACAGTTTTAAAATTTAAAATAAAACTGAACGTCCTTGATTAATGGGATTACTTGGTAAGTGGAACGGTTTTTCCTTGAAAAACTGCATGTAATAAGTAATGAATACTGAATACTCGTGCCCATTAATTATCTTTTACTGCTGCATGTATGATAGGTGTCTCAACGGTTATTTTCTTACCGTGTATAAGTAAAAGAGAGAAAAGATTGTAAAAATTTTTATTTACTTTCTTATTTTATCTATCTCCTTTTACTTTTATTTTCTCTCATCTACTGACGATTTTTCATACAGACATTTTATCAAACACCTTACAGGCAAATTTTTTCTCTCACGTATTTCTCATGGCACCCAAGGACATAATTTTCGATGGAGCTACGTTTGTTCCTAATAACTTCTCCGCTATTCTTAGCAAGTCAGAAGCCCCATCTAAACTTCATTTCATTCAGGACTTTCTTGCTAGTTCTGATATTGGGTATGCTCTGACCGAACCTGAAGCAGTCTCTGGTACTCAAGTACTGGAGTTCTGGAGAAGCGGAGTATATGATGATGGTGGTGCTCAAGGGTCCCCAAGTATTATTTTTTCATCAGGGGAGGATGAGTATGTTGTGACATTGTCTACGGTTCGACCAGCACTGCAGCTACCTGAGAACTGTGTATATTCTACTGTTGAAGAGCTAGTTCTTCAAAAATTGATGGCCAGTCTGGGATATGAGAAGACATTGGCAAAGCTGGGCCAGTTGAAGAGATCCTTCATAAGGAGGGAATGGAGTTTCTTCTTTGATTGCATAACCAAGGCTTTTGCAAACAAATGTTCCAATTTTGATGCAATTCACATATTCAGCCAACAAATCGGATATGCTCTTATAAATCAAACTGATTTTGACTATGCAAGTGTTGTCTTAGGTTTTATTGGGGATAGAATGACAGAAGATACAACTACTATTTATTTTGCTAGATTCTGTCAGCTTATCTATAGTTTCTGTTGTGATAATAAGCCCCAATCTGCTAGTAAATTAATTTCATCATTCAGACTAGCTAAAAGAGCTTTTAATGACTTATTATCTACTGATAATAAGAAGGCTGTGTTAAGACCCCTCCTAATTCTTATATTTGTCAAACAAGCCTTAATAACCTACGATCCAGTTAAATACACTGCACTATATCCTGATGTTCAACCATCTGAACCTCATCCATCAGCACCTACCACCTCTACTCAACCACCTCAAACTTCTCAACCTCAACCTTCAGATCCTACAGTGCAGCCTTCATCTTCCAAACCTAAGAGGACTAAGAAAGTACCTCAGACACAACAGAAGAGAAGGAGATTCATTCTGCGAGATGAATCAGATGATGAGGAACAGGTTCCTGTATCAGAACCTGTTGTTTTAGAAGCTGAGAAGGTCTCTTCTCAGAAGGATGTTGATATTGGGAGTTCTAGGTCCCTAAAAAGGCTTAGAAAGCGTAATTCTGATGATACAGCTCCTAAAGACTCCTCAAAAGCTAAAAGATTCAAATCATTGGCAAAAAGGCCTGAAGATTCTGGTAAAGAAATGGAAGCAGCAGCTAAGGAAGGGGGTCGGGAATCTCTGATCTCGCAAGACCCTGTTGAAGCTCACAATTCTCCTAGTGCTGATCCAGACCTTCATGCAACTCATCTCTCTCCACTACATGAGCCGGAAACTACTCACATTCCCACACCTCCAGTATCTCCAGTACATGCTAATAACCAGGGGCCAAGTGATGAAATTGACATTCATAACTTGGAAGTGCCTCAGGTTTTGAATCTAGAAGCTCCACCAACTAAGTCACTCCACCAACAACACCAATTCCTGATGCTGATTTTAATCCAGAATTGCCTACAACACATTCTCTGCATCTAGATACTGAAGATCAGATTTTAGGTGAGCATCAGAATATGGATGTTGATCAGAACTTAGTTGGAGATCAGCACTTAGAGGATGATGTTGAAGCCTCTATAGCCTCTCATACTGTTCTTTTATCAGAGGATGCTGAAGATATTGACTCTGTAAGTTCTAATGCTGCAAATGTTGATGATACTGGTAATGTTGCTACAAATGCAGATGTTGATGCAGCTGGTCCTTCTGGACATGCACCTCTACAAGCTCCTTCAAAAGCTGAGATTGTCAAAAAGTTTGTTACAGGGGAAACACCAGTACCTTGGAGTGAAACTCCTAGAGGACAAGAGTGGACTAAGGAGTGGAACACAGTTACCTTTGTTCCTTCTGAAAATATTCTTGCTGATCACTTGGCAAAAGCTGATGAGATTCTAGTTAATAATGATTTCAAAACACAGCTAAGAGTTACTGCACTTAGTACAAGGCACCTTCAAGGTCAACAATCTGTAACTCACGCCAAGGTGGACAAGATTCAAGAATCCTTAAATCAGCAAGATACAGTTGTCAAGATGGACAAGAAGATGTTTTTCAAACCTACCTTTGACAAAATTGCCTATATTGAGAAAACCCAAGAGAAGTAACAGTCTCAGATTGATGAAATTTTGAAAATTCAAGTTTCTCAGCAATCTCAACTCAATGAAATCCAATCCTCAGTGGAATTGCTTGTCTCTCTTCTTTTACCTGCCGATGTCAAAAAGGGGGAGAAAGTAGTTAAGTCCAAATGCAAACCTGTTAAGACACTGAAAGGAAAGGATGATGGTAATGACCCGGGAAACTCTGGAATGGGTGGAAGTCATGGTCAAGGTAAAGATCATTCATCAAGTAAAGTTGGAACTACAATTCATAGAATAAGTTCTGATACTGGGAGAAGAATAACTTCTGATACTGGTAAAAGGATAAGTTCTGATGAACTTTTGGAACTTGATGAAGAAATTTCAAGACAGTTATTTCTGAAAGAAAATCTAGGAATGGAGTTTGAGAGTCTAAAGGAAGAAGAAGCTAGACTTAAGTTAGAAAAAGTCATCTCCAAATCTGAAGCTTCTGTTGAAAAGAAACTTCTTATGGCTAAAGGCATTGTGATAAAAGAAAGGACAAATCCTGTGGCAACCAAGGCCAAATCACAATTGCAGATAGATCCAAGGTCCAAGGGCAAAAAAAAAGTTGGAGAACCTGTAAAGGTTTATGTGCCTCCTATGGATGAAGAAATATTTGATGAAGATGCTAATCTTACTCTGGTTTAAAGGAAGATTTATCAAACAACCTCTGACATGGCTCAAGTTGTTCAGAGTCAAGATATAGTTAGTTTTGATATAACTATGAAGCAAGCAACCTCTGACATAGCTCAAGTTTGTTTGATATCAGAAGATAAGTCAAAGGAAACCTCTGATTGCTCAAGTGGTTTTGAAGCAAGAGATAAATCTGGATTGGGTAGTGCTGATGAAAGAAGAGTGTAGAACACAACCAATGATCCAACTTCCTTAAGTGAACCAGGTGTTGGAACAACTCCTGAAAGATTGAATCAACTTGAATCTGTATAGATGGTTTACCATACCTTCTTGAAAGAACACATCTTGTTATATTTCATGACAGATGGAAGGGTTTACCATATTAGGAAGAATGCTATACCACTGAAGTATTATGAGAAACTAGAACATGTTCTATTTCTACTTCAAGTGAAGAACAGATTAACAGATAGTGCTGCAAATTATTTGAAGAATCGAATTCAGAGACAGAAGAAGCTTTATTCTGTAAAGTCTGACATCACATATTGTCCAAAGTACAGAGATCACAAGGGTGATATTGTCGAGATGAAGCCTAACCCTGCTAAGATTATAACTACCTTTCTGGGTTATAAGGCTGTAGAATTCAATCTTGAGTCTGACAAGGCATATATGATCAGACTAGATCAGGAGATAAGGAAAGCTAAAATAAATGATCTCAGGGCTGCTATCTTTAAAATTGGTGAAGATACAGTTGAATTGAAGAATGCTAAAAGGAGAATGATTGATGAACTCTAATATGCTGAGAGATGTTTGTTAAAGAACTATCTCAGAACAACTCTTGACATTGAAGAGATCAGAAATTGAAGCCAAGTCACGATCTACAACTGCTTAAATTCTGATATATATACAGACTAAAGTTGTTATCAGAAGTTAAAGTTGGTAAAGCTTTAAGGACTGTAAGTTGTAGTTATCTAGTCAAATTCTCATGAATTTGTACTTAATGTTTTTGCCATCATCAAATATCTGTTAAACTTGTATATTATGCTAATTTATAAGTTGGGGGAGATTGTTAGATATATTTGATAATGTCCTGTCTAATATGATTTGTGTTTAGTTTTCAGATCTTACTTAAATAGGACAAATCAGTACTTAACTGGAAATCAGCACTTATACTGAAGTCAGAACTTAAGTTATCAGAACTTAAGGTTCAGGAGATATTTATGAGGAGATAATATCAGGACTTAAGTAGACTTTCATATAAGAAAGACAGTTGATTGAAAGGAAAGAAGATCAAGACAAACACAAGAAGAGATATGCATGAAGAAGGAATTCTATGAAGAATAGAATACTTGGAAGAAAATATATCTGATTGATATATTTTAGGAAGCAGAATTATATTCCATATCAATTATTGATTATCTTGAAACTGTGTAGTATATAAACACAGACATAGGGTTTACACTATAAGTGTTATCATAATCGAGAATAATATTTATTGTAACCCTAGCAGCTCTCGTGATATTTTGTTCATCACTGAGAGAGGACAGTTCTACATTGTAACAGAGTTTAATAAAGTTTGTTTTCTGTTACTTGTGTTCTTTGAATTCGATTTGATTGTACTATACACGGTATTCAACCCCCCTTCTACAGTGTGTGTGACCTAACAACTTTGGCTTTTGTTTAACAACTATAGGCTCAATTTTTACAATTCCTATATCATTCTTATCATCTCCATAACCTAAGCCCTCTTTCCAATTTCCACTACTTAACAAATTCTGAGTTGTTCTGCCAGAGTTAGTCCAAATTCTGATAATCTCTCTTTCCTTTTCTAACTCAGTTTTTAGAGATTAATTCATTTTAAGTACTTCATCCCTAACATAAAAAGCATCATCTCTATCTTTCTGAGTTTGATGGAACATGACTAACTCTTTTTCTAAATAATCATTCCTCTTTTTACAAGCATGATTTTCAGAAGTTAATCTTTCACATGTTAAAGTTTGATCTCTATAACTAATGAACATGGTTTTAAGATATTTTTCAACTCATTAATATCATCAGTATGAAAGGCATAAGTAGTTTGAGGTACCTTTAACTCAGCAGCATCAGCATTTTCCATCAAGGCATAGTTTTCCTCACTTTCAGAATCTGAAGTGTCTGTCCAGCTTTTCATCTTTGTGACAAGAGCCTTGCCTTTGTCACTCTTCACTTTCTTGCAATCATAAGATATGTGGCCTTTCTCACCACAGTTGTAGCATTTGACATTTGTGTAATCTCCTCTGTTAGACTTCCCTCCTTTGCCTTCAGATTTTCTGAAACTCTTCTTATCAGAACTTGCACCTTTCCTGGAAAACTTCTTTCCTCTCCTGAATTTTTTGTATGCAATTCTTGTGATTCCTTTCACCATAAGAGCACACAGCTTCATCATCTCTTCATTAGCATCCATCTCAGGCAAGCTTTCAGTTTCTGAGTCATCATCACTATTAGAACTTGATGACTCACTATCAGACTTTGTGATGAGAGCTTTTTCCTTGCCTTTCCTTGAGGTAGCTGCTTTGGGAGATTCCTCCTCGGCCTTAAGAGCAACTATCCTTGACTTTCTTCCATTCCTCTTGCTTCTTTGTTCCATCTCAAATTCATGAGTCTTGAGCATCCCATAAATTTGTCTCTTATAGTGGTGGCCTTCAAATCCCATCTTTCAGGAAATGCTAACAGGAATTTAAGATTCGAATCCTCAAGATCATATTCCTTGTCAACTAGTGACAAATCATTTAAGAGTTTGACAAATCTGTCATATAAACTAGTTAATGACTCATCAGGCTTTGAGTCAAAGTGTTCATACTCTTGAGTGAGTATTGTCTTCCTGTTCTTCTTAACTGATTCGGTTCCCTGGCATCTTGTCACCAAAGCATCCCATATCTCCTTTGCAGTCTTGCAGTTGATTACCCTGTTTGACATTACATTATCAATAGCACTATGCAGCAAGTGTCGTACCTTAGCATCCTTAGCAATTGAAGAGATATCTTTAGCAGTATAATCACTCTTCTCCTTTGGTACAGACTTTGCTGGTTGACCTGCAACTACAACAGCGAGTTTGGTTGGCTTGTGTGGTCCTTCATTGATTCTGTCAAGATATTCTGGATCAGTAGCTTCCAGAAACATAGACATCCTCACCTTCCATATGGAATATTCAGATGGTTTTAGAATGGGAACTCTAATAGTCTCATATCGACTATGGATTTGAGTTTTTGGAGGTTCTTCAGTTTTGGTGGGCTTTTGGAGTGTCTTCTTCAGACATGATTGTTTTTGGATCTTAAACTGTTTGTGTGTTAACAGATCTGCTCTGATACCACTTGTTAGGTCACACACACTGTAGAAGGGGGTTGAATACAGTGTTTATCACAATCAAATCGAATTAAAGAACTCAAGTAACAGAAAACGGACTTTATTCAATATAATAAACTCTGTTACAATATGAAACTGTCCGCTCTCAGTGATGAACAAATATCACGAGAGCTGCTAGGGTTACAATGAATATTATTCTCGATAATGATAACACTTATAGTGTAAACTCTATGTTTGTGTTTATATACTACACAGTTACAAGATAACCGCTAATTGATATGGAATATAATCCTGCTTCCTAAAATATATCAATCAGATATCTTTTCTTCCAAGTATTCTATTCTTCATAGAATTCCTTCTTCATGCATATTTCTTCTTACGTTTGTCTTGATCTTCTTTTCTTTCAATCAGTCGCCTTCCTTATCTGAAAGTCTCCTTTAAGTCCTGATATTATCTCCTGATAAATATCTCTTGATAACTTAAATTCTGATAACTTAAGTTCTGACTTCAGTATAAGTACTAATTTCCAGTTGAGTACTGATTTGTCCTGTTTAAGTAAGATCTGAAAACTAAACACAAATCATATTAGACATGACATTATCAAATATATCTAATATCTTATACATACTTTGATACACCCTTGTGATACTCATGAAATGCCTCATGCCTTTATACAAATGTTTCATCACTGTTGATTATGATCTTATTTTACTAAGTTATATTGTTATTCATATTAAATTGCTTTAGAATTGGATAGTTTCTTTATGTGGACCAGATTCGTGGTCAGACCAGATTCGTGGTCGAATTAGGCCAATGTGTGCCTTGGATCCAATTTATAGAGCAGAGCCGTGTGCCTTGCTCGGGGTTAGTGCGTGACTGATCAGCAGCCTAACTTTGGTTTTAAAATTTAAAATGAATATCTGATTCTAATGATTGTTTTACAAGAAACTTTATTCCTCTGAATCATCTCATTTGATCTTGATTAACCTCAGTTACTGTTAGTGTGACTTGCTGAGCTAGTTAGCTCACTCTTGCGAATCTTTTTATGTATTTTACAGTTAAGAAGATTACGGCTGATAGCGGGGTTTCCCAGTTCAATGTATGAGCTAGGATTCCAGATTGAGTTGGACCGAGCTAGCAGGAGCTTATTACGGTAGCGAGATAGTAAGATTGTAAGAATGATTTCATTATCAGTTGTAAGTTAAATTAGTAGGGATTTGCTACGTTGTAATAAAAGTTAAGGTTGTGGCTTGTTTTCATACTTTAACCTGTTGCGATCCGTGGTTATGTAAAGCAGGGTCATTACAAATAATATTTCATATACAGGTTTATATATTGTGTATGTGTTTTGGACCCCAAACTTCTGACTCGGGTTTGGAGGGCGCCACAAAAATGTATCCCTTAATTTTAAATTTCACTTCATATTGCACCCTTTTAATAGTTTTTGTTCAAAATAACTGTTATTGTCAGGGGTAAAGTCAGAATTTTTTTCAAAAGTTTATATAATGACGATATGCACCCCATATTTTAATATTTTGACGATATGCACCTTATATAGTTTTATAGTTTATACTTTATTTTAAATTTTCATAACTTTTGAAATTCATAAGAATATTTATTATAAAATTAAATTAAAAAACAAAACATATAACAGACAAACTGGCTAGGGTCGAGTGTGATATCTTTTTTTAAAAATAAAAAGAAATCCAAAATTAATGTTATAAAAACGATTCAAATCAAAACCAAATGCTATAAAATTAACGAAATCTTGAGCTCAAACATAAACATAAAATTTGATGGTTTTTAGTAGATTATTATATTATGAAATCCAAACAAAACCGAATAAAATAGAAAATTTTGGTTTTTGTAGTTTAGTTCAGTGGATTCCGAAAAAAAGAATGTCCAGTAACATTGCATATATTTTACGAGTTTTTAATTTGGTACATATTTTGTAGCTAATTTATTTCAAAAATAAACATAAGAACATGAATCAAATGAAGTATTTAGTAACACTAAAAAATTTGAAAAAAAGGAAACTTATAGTTTTAATAGAGATTTATTATAAAAATATTAAAATAAAAATAAGAAATTATAAATTATAAATTATAAAGATTGTGTCAAAAAGTGATATCAAAATCTAGACACATATATTTGATAAAATAGATATATTTTAATATTATTATTTTAGAATATATATGATTTAAAATTATCTGCATAGTATTTAAATTAAATTAATTTGGATAAAAGACTTATTTGTGATTTCAATTCAGATTTAATAGAGAATATTTACATTTTAATTATTTTTTAAGAAAAAAAATATTTTATAATATCATCATACAAATTTATATATTTTTTGAAACGAGTCGAAGTTAAAATCCGGGTGTAGTCTATTACAATATTAAAAATACGGGGTTCACATTGTAATAATATAAACATAAAAAAATTATTCTGATTTTACCCTTGAAAATTGTTAAAAGAGGTGCGATATGAAACGAAATTAAAAATTGAGGGATGCATTCTGCCAAAATTAAAAGTTTAAGATCAAACCGAAAAAGTGAATATTTATAATGGGTGTAAAGTGTAATTTACTCATAATGAATATTGCACTAGTATTATCACACATGATAGGAATTTTCTATAACACTAGTCCATAATCCATTAGTTGATTTCTGATCCAAAGTATTTGAGCACAACAACTTCCAGCAGCTATTTATTCATCTTTAGCTTTGGAAGTTGACACATGATTTTGTTTCTTACTATACTAGGATACAAGTCTTTGACCAAGAAATTGACAGCTTTCACTAGTACTCTTTCTCTCAACCCTGCATCCAGCAAAATCTGCATATGTGTAACCAACAGCTTTAAAACCAGTTCTCTTAAGATACCACAATCCTAAGTTTGGAGTACCCTTCAAATATCTGAAAATCCTCTTAACATCCATTAAATTTGATTCTTTTGGATTTGCTTGAAATTTTGCACACAAACATGTAGCAAACATGATATCTGGTCTACTTGTAGTCAAATAGAGTAGAGATCCAATCATTTCCCTATAACTTGTAATGTCTACACTTTTTCCTTTCTTATCTTCATCCAACTTGGTAGCTGTAGACAAAGGAGTTGATGCAAGGTAGCGATCCACCATTCCAAATTTCTTCAGAAGATCTTTGATATACTTAGTTTGACTGATGAAAATTCCATCACTTCTTTGGCTAACTTGTAGGCCAAGGATAACTTAATTCTCCCATCATGCTCATCTCATATTCACTTTGCATGAGTTTTGAGAATCTTTTACAAAACTTCTCATTTGTAGAACCAAAAATAATATCATCCACATAAATTTGAACTAGGATAATGTCATTACCATATTGCTTGAAGAAGAGAGTTTTATCAATTGTTCCTCTAGTGAAAGCATTTCTGATCAAGAATTCTGACAAAGTGTCATACCATGATCTTGGTGCTTGTTTTAATCCATAGAGAGCTTTTAATAGTTTATAAACAAAAACTGGAAACTCTAGATCTTTAAAGCCATGAGGCTGTTGCATATAGACTTCATCTTCCAATTCACCATTAAAGAATGCACTTTTCACATTCATTTGATACACTTTGAAATTTGAGTGTGCATCAAATGTAAGGAAAATTCCTATTGCTTCAAGTCTTGTAACTGGAGAAAATGTTTCATCATAATCAAGTCATTCTTCTTGTGAGTAGCCTTTAGCAACAAGCCTTGCCTTGTTCCTGGTTACAATACCATTTCCATCCATCTTCTTCCTGTACACCCATTTTGTTCCAATAATGCTTCTATTTCTTGATGCATACCAACTCCCAAACTTTATTTCTCTTAAATTGATTCAATTCTTCTTGCATTGCAGTTATCCAGTCAGGATCAAGCAAGGCTTCCTCAGTTTTCTCAGGCTCAATTTGAGATAGAAAATAAGCTTGTAGACATTCATTTACAGTGGAACTTCTAGTTTTTACACCAGCACTGGATCACCAATGATAGTATCTCTAGTGTAACTCATATCCCATTTTATGGTGTGATGATTTTGATGACTTGAAGTGTCCTCATTTTCTTCATCATTGGCATGACTTGCAGAACTATCACCTCTTTTTCCCCATGAGTTTGTGCTATCAAATTCAGGTGAGTTTTTTATTTTGATATGGATCTTCATTAACATAAATTACTGGTTCACTAACTTCTTCTCCTTCATTTTCTACATTTTTTCCATCATTAACTTCAGAATTACTGTCAAGGTTGAGATTTTCAAAATTCAAAAATTCAGCTTCACTTTCATCAATGCAGTCTAATCCAAGGTACTTGTCATCATCAAAAGTTACATCTATGCTCTCCATAATTTTTTTATACTCTAGCACATAAACCCTATAAGCAGTTCTTTCCAATTAGTAACAAAAAAGATAGCTTCAAATTCTTTTGAGTCAAATTTTCCAACATATTATGAGTTGTCCTTTAATACAAAGCACTTGCTTTCAAACACATGAAGATATTTACCTATAGTCTTCTTTCTAGACATGATTAAGTAGGGTGACTTACCAATGCTTTTGTTTACCAAGTATTTGTTCTGAATATAACATGATGTGTTAACAGCTTCTTCCCAAAAGCTTGTTGGCAGCTTGGGATCCTGCAACATTGTTCTTGCAGCTTCAACTAGAGTCTTGTTCTTTCTTTTAACCACACCATTTTGTTGAGGTGTTCTTGTAGCTAAGAACTCTTGAGTGATGCCTTTGTCTTTACAGAAGTCATTTAGTATGAAATTTCTAAATTCAGTTCCATTATCACTTCTCAATCTTTTCATTGAGTTGTGATTTTCAGCCTGATTCTCAATCTTCTTTATGTGTTCAATAATAATGTGTGGAGTCTCATCTTTGGACTACATCAATTCCACCCAAGTGTACTGTAATATCTGGGATATAACGTGTAATTATTTTTATCAATAAATAATTATTATGTGATTATTATATAAATTTTGATGAATTATTTGTAAATGGTTTTTGTGTTTGGATATTTATATGTGGTAAAATTTGAGTATTTTAATTTTTATATATCTAAACAAAGTATAGATAATTTTGATATTTTTCTATTAATTTATATGTTGTTATATGATTTTATAAAGGATTTATGGATTTAATAAATTATTTTTCTGAGTAATTATAAATTATTTTGTATAATCGGGAATCGTCCAACTTCAATCGTTTTTACATTTTTACAACCCGAAAGTCTCGGGAAAACTCCTTTCTAACCTAATTTGATTATTCCGAGCATTTTCTGTGTTTTGATTTTTTCAATCCGGAGTACGGTTTTACCCATGCAGTTCTTGGCGCAAATTTTATGATACAATTTTTGTTTCGATAAATCGATAAACCCCGTATTTTCGAGAAATGAGATATTTTGATTAAACTATTATATTTTCTCCTTGTAATTCGTGTAACCAAAGCGCCGAGACCAAGACCGTATTTACAAAAAGCCTTGTTTTGATAAATATCCCAAAATCGGTACCAAATTGGATCAATTTTATTAATACTTAACGATTAAGTATTTTATTTTTATATCTGATATGATCCAACGGGGTACCAATATTCCGTAAATATAAATAGCCCATAAAATATTTAATTTTGTATAGATAATCATAAACAAATAGTAAAATTATATAATTTACATAGAAAAACCCTGATATGCATAGTGTTCTTCAAGATAAAACCTAAAAACGAAGGCGTTAGCGAACTCGAAATCGATCATGTGAATAACCAAAATGAAGCTTGTGAAGAGTACTATCAGATTCTACAACTTGTTTCACTGCTGAAATCATAAGTATTTTTCTATATTTTTATTTAAAATTGAATTAATTATGATTAAATTATGATTTTTTGATTTTGATGTTGTTTATGTGATTTGATGCTTGCATGTTGTAGAGAAATTGATTCTGATTATTTTGGTATATCATATGATGAATTTGGAGTTCAATAACATATAGAAATTCGTGTTTGATTCTTTGATTTTGAAATTAGGGTTTATAATTAGTTTGGATGTTCTTAATTGAATTTGGGTGATTTTGATTTGACGATGATTAGTTGAATTGGTTTATACCACTAGATAGATCATTGAAAAAGGAAACGATTGGTACTAGTGTGATGAATAGAGGGTAAGTAATTCAATCTCGCCGGAAAAATACTGGTGGCAGCGATCGTTTCTTTGAAACGCCGATGAGGCCGTTTGGTCGAGTTTTTGACAAAATTAAAATTGCCATCAGGTTCTTGGAGTAGAGGTGAACAAGTAGTGAAATTTTGGTGCAGTTCTGGGCAACCTGGGAGCCGCCGGAAAAGCTCCAAGGCGGCGGCCATGGAGTTCCGGCCGACGTATGGTAGAAGGGGGAGGAGGAAGATGGTAGAATTACCATTTTACCCCCTAGTTTGCAAAACCTTATAATTCAGTCCCTGTAGTTTTAAAAACTTATAAAAATAGTATTTCTACTTTCAAAACTTTCAAAAATCATATTTATTTTCATTTTAATTTCATAAAATTGTTTTTAATATTTAAAAATTCCAAAAATTATTATTTTAATTCTGAAAATTATTTTTAATTTAAAAATAAATCTGAAATATTTAATTAATTTATTTTAGTTAAATAATTATTTATTTAATTGGTCAATTAATTTAAATATTAATTGATTAATTGATTTAAAATTCGTATTAAATACCCGGAAAATTATTTTAACTCTGAACTTTCTTTGAAAAGTTATTTTTATTGAATATCTTACGAGTTATGTGCTATATGTGATTTGATTGATGTGTAATATTCTTATCATGTGTATATTATTTGACGGTTTTTATCGTAACTTTCAATCTGTAAGTCAGATTTAGGTGAAACGATGGGTAGATAGAAGTGTATGACGAATATAATAAGATGAGAATAAGTATTGATAGATACTTGTAATGTTTAGCAGAGGAAGCGAGGCGTAGAAAGGTAAAGCAAGTTGTTAGGTTACACAATACTGTAGAAGGGGGTTGAATACAGTGTAGAATACAATCAAATCGATTTAAAGAACAAGTAACAGAAAACAGAGTATTCGATATAATAAACTCTGTTACAATAGAACTGTTCTCTCTCAGTGATGAACAAATAGCTTCTAGGTTACAATGTATGATCTTCTTGATGATCGTAACTCTTTTAGAGTAAACCTATGTCTTTGTTTATATAGACACACAGTTACAAGATAACTTCTAATTGATATGGAATATAATTATGTCTCCTAAAATTTATCAATCAGATATCTTATATAATTCTTCTAGTCCTCTAACTCTTTCCATGCATATCTTCTTTTTGTATTAGTCTCGATCTTCTTTCCTGTAAATCAGCTTCCTTCCTTAACTGTTAGTCCTCTAGTACTTAAGTTCTGATATCCATCTTCTGATATTATCACCTGATAATCTAAGTCCTGATATCCTTAAGTTCTGACTTCCAGTAAGTCCTGATTCCAGTAAGAACTGATATTTCCTGTTAGTTAAGATCTGAAAACTAAACATGAAACATATTAGACATGACATCTCAAATATATCCAACAATCTCCCCCAACTTGTAAATTATGCAAGAATGTACAAGTTAATGGATTTGATGATGTCAAAAACATTTAAGTTCAAATGCAATAAGAGTTTAATAAGACTATTAATTACAACTTACAAAATATCCAGCTTTACCAACATCACTGAATCAATCTGAATCCATAATGATTCTTAACAAAATCATTTATCAGATTATCTTCAGCTTTCTTCAGAACTTCAGCTAACTGTGCTTTGACCTGCATCAGTTCTTCTTCTATACTATCACCAATTTGATAAATGGTTGTTCTGAGAGCTTGAATGGATGTTCTTTCAAGTCCATCACCAAGTCTGATAACCTTAGGATATGAAGAGTTTTCATTATAACATAAGCATCTTCCTTTCAGAATAACTTCTGCCTTAGCAGAATTCTTTAGCATAGGAATTTCTCTTCCATCACCTTTAGTAATCATTGGACTGTAATGAGAAGTCTTTGTACCAGAGATTCTGAATAGATCTCTTATAGCCTTCAAAATATATTCTGACCATCTTCTTGTAACATCAGATTTTACTTCCAGAAGATAGTGAATATGTTGAAGTTCTCTGATAGACTTCTTTAATACATCAGTATCAGCTAATCTATAAGTCCTTCCATCATTGAGATATAAGATCAATTTCTCTTTTAGATTCTCCTTATCATGAGTATTTATCACAACTTTAGCAGACAACACCTTGTCAAGGTGCCTTTGTTTGATTTGTTCATATGGTTTGTCTGTCAATATGAAAGGATCTCTTAGAGTAACCTCTACTCCTGTTTGAATCTTCTCTTCATCAGAATCTAATCCAGCTCTATCTCTAGGTTGCTTGGATTTCAACCCAAATATAGCAAGTTGATTAATCATGAGATTGGATTTTGGTTTAACTGGAGTAGCTTTCTTCCATAACAGCTTCTTCTTATCAGCAATTGTCATTTTATTCAAATCAACTTGAGCATTGTCAGTAGTTGATGTCTTGACAACTTGATCAGAATATGTTGTTTCTTCTGTACCTTCATGTCCTTTATTCTGAACAACAACTTGAGCAGTGTCAGAGGTTATTTTAGAATCTTCATTTATCTTTCTTCTTTTCAGAATTTGAACAGTTTCATCTTCAACAAGATTATCATCAGTTACTTGAACCATTTTACACACTGGTTTTATCAGATCTTGAGAAGTTTTCAAGTCCAGTGACTTGGTTGGTTCATCAACTTTTCTTTTCCCTTTATCTTTGGGATCACTCTCAGTCTGTGATCTAATCTTGAACTTTGAAGTTTCAGAATTTGACTTTTCCTTGATCACAATGCCTTTTTCCTTAGGCCTTGGAGGTTTCTTTGCATCAGAAGCTTTAGACTTAGGATTTTTCTTCTCAGCAGCAAATCTAGCTTCTTCCTCCTTGAAAGTTTCTAAATCCATTCCTGGATTGTGTTTCAGAAATAATCTTCTTGCTATCTCCTCATCAAGTTTCTGGATTTTAGGATCTTTGTAATAAATAGTAGTCTGCTTCCCTTTTAACTTCAGAGTTTGCAAAAACTTCTGAGAGTCTTCAGATCCTGACTGAATCAGAATATCAGAACTTGACATCAGACTTTGCTTATCACCACTTGACTTCAGTCTTTGAGCATTCACAGCATCAGAACTTGACTTGTTCTGAATAGAAGATTTTCCTTGAACTTTTCTTTGACCTCTGCTCTTTTCAGAGTTTCCCTGGTCATCACCTTTATCATCCTTTTTCTTCAGTTCTTGAGTAGGTGTGCATTTGGACTTAACTACCTTCTCCCCCTTTTAGGCATCATCAGGAAGTAAGAGAGAAAGAAGAAGTTCAACTGAAGATTGGATTTCATCCAATTGAGCTTTCTGAGAAGCTTGATTAGCCAGAACCTCAGCAATTTGGGTTTGTTGCTTCTCTTGAGTTTTTCAATGGCTGCAACTTTTCAGAAATAGGTCTGATATACATGTTCTTGTCAAGCTTGATCTGTAGATTGAACTTATCAGCTTGTTCCCTGAGTGTATCAACCTTTTCATGAGTAGAATTATGTAGACCTTGAAGATGTTTTGTAGACAGAGCTGTGATCTTGAGTTGTGTCTTAAAATCAGCATTTGTGAGCAACTCATCAGCTTTTACAATATGCTCTGTCAGAACTTTAGAACTTAAAATAAAATCTGATTCATTCCACTTCTTGGTCCACTCAACACCTCTGTGAGTATCCTCCCAAAGAATAGGTGCTTCCTTTTCAACAAATTTCTTCACCAATTCTTCCTTGCCCAGATTCGGTACTGGAGTCTCAACAGAAACACTGCCATCAGAACTTGAGGAAGACTCATTCTGTTCTGATAGCTCAATAGTGTGTGAAGCAACTGGAGATTCAGGAATAACATCATCTAAATTCTGATCAGCAGAATTTATCTCCAGAGCTGGTGTCTTTGATGTAGATGGAGCTTCCAGATAAAGAACTTCAGGTATATTCAAATTATGAATATCTATTTTAGAATTATCAGTTTGTCCGTTAGCATCATCTGTAGCTTTAATAGGAGAGACATGAGGGGTAGTTTCTTTCGCTTGAGCTGGAAGGGCTTCAATGATAATTGGTTCTTGTGAGATCAGAGATTCCTGATCCCCTTCCTCAGCTTCTTCAGTATCTTCTGATATAGCCTTAGCCAAATACCTCATAACCTTCATTTTCTTCAATCTCCTTGCCAATGAAGGAGTTATTTCAGCAGCATTAGAATTTACAGATTTCCTTTTCAAAGTATCAGAAATTTGAGCTGCTTTCTCTTTCTGAGAAGTAACATTCTCAGCTTCAACTATCACAGGTTCAGATGCATGAACTCGTGCTTTAATTGTTTCCTCTTCACTCTCAGAATCATCTCTGAGAATAATCTTCCTTCTCTTTTATGGAGGTTGAGGAACAGACTTTGTCCTCTTAGAAGGTTTGGGAGATGAAGGTCTGGTTGTTTGTGCTGATGGTTGAGAAGTCTAAGGTGTTTGTGTAGAGGTGGTAGGTGTTGATGGGTGAGGTTCTGATGGTTGAACATCAGGATATAGTGCAGTGTATTTAACTGGATCATAGGTTATTAAGGCTTGTTTGACAGATAAAGGAATTCGGAGGGGTCTTAACACAGCCTTCTTATTATCAGTAGATAATAAATCATTAAAAGCTCTTTTAGCTATTATAAATGGTGAAAGTGATTTATTAGCTAATTAGGGCTTATCAGAACAACAAGTACTATAGATAAGCTGACAGAATCTAGCAAAATATACAGTATTCCTATCTTCTGTCATCATGTCCCCAATAAAGCCTAAAATAGCACTTGCATAATCAAAATCAGTTTGATTAATGAGAGCATACCCGATTTGTTGACTGAATATGAGGATTGCATTGAAGTTAGAACATTTGTTTGTAAAAGCCTCGGTAATGCAGTCAAAGAAGAAACTCCATTCCCTCCTTATGTAAGGTCTCTTCAATTGACCCAGCTTAGCCAATGTCTTTTCATACCCCAGACTGGCCATCATATTTGATGAACTGGCTCCTCAACAGTAGAGTAAACGCAGTTCTCAAGCAGCTGCAGTGCTAGTCGAACCTTGGCCAATGTCACGACATGCTCATCCTCCCCTAATGAAAAGATAATACTTGGGGACCCTTGAGCACCACCATCATCATATACTCCACTTCTCCAAAACTCCAGCACTTGGGTTCTAGAGATTACTTCAGGTTGGGTTAAAGCATACCCAATATCAGTATAAGCGAGAAAATCCTGAATGAAGTGAAGTTCCGATGGAGCTTTAGGCTTGCTAAGAATGGCGGAGTAGTTGTTAGGAACAAACTTGGCTCTATTGAAAATTACGTCTTTTGGTGCCATCTCTGTATGAAATTAAGTGAGAATGAGAGTGTTTGCAAAGTGTTTGTTAAAAGTCCTGAAAGAAAACGCTTCAGAGAATATTAGAGAGAGAGAATAAGAGAGATGAAAAATAGACTAGTAAGTAAAAGATTAGAAATTCTTTTAACTCCCATATATATACTCTCTCCACTCAACAGTTATATTTTTGAAGCATGGGATACACTTTACACCTGGCACCGTGTGAACAGTCAATAAACAGTTAGAGCAGGAGTTAATGGGCACGTAAAATAAGCAATAATTACCGTGCACATGTAGTTTTTCAGGACATACACGTTAATCATTAACCCATAATGATTATGACTATTTTTATCTCACCCAAATTTATTCTGATTTAAATATGATTGTTCAGATTTTACCACACATAAGTCAAGAAAAGAAAAATGTCACGTAAGCATCAAAGATTCCATCAGGATTTAATATCAGAACTTAACTTATATCAGATTTTAACAGTAATCTGAACATGGCTTCTGTACTCAAAAAGTGAATATCTTGTTCTGTAATTCTTCATACAAACACTGACTTGTTTTCTTTAGAAATTAATCATCAGAACTTCCATCAGAATTTGTCCTCATAATTTATGCAAATGACACTTAACTGTTTGTCAAAAACAACTTAATCACCACAGTAATTTTCATCATTCATATGGAGTGAAAGTGTGTGCATTCAGCAAAATATCAGATAAAGATTAAAGTCTGATCAACTTCAGTACATCTTAGAAATAAGGCATAACTCAGAAAAATGCTTAAAAACTGTCATCAGTCATGATGTCTACTACAGAATAAATTTATGCAAGAATCCACCACAACTGTTTGTGCTCATTTTATGCATCTTTTGAAATTCCTTTTTACAGTGGCTTCTCAGTGTAAGTGAGTCACGACTGCTTATCAGAATTTATGATGTTATCAGAGTATTTCTCCAGTAATCATAGAGTGTGAAAAGTCACCAAGAATTTTTTTTTGCTTTTCTAATGTATATTACTTAATACCGGCAATGCACTTGGGTCTTCCCTTCCACATTTTTACTCTAGATCTCAAAGGAGTACCTGACTTTTATTCTTTTTTTTCTTTTCTTTTGATAAGTGAGGCTTATCAGCACTTAGTTCATTCTTAAGATTTATTGACATCAGAATTTGACAGATAAGAAACAAGAATCTAGTTTGTGACTTAGTAATAAGATACATAAAGTAAACTTGACTAAGCTCAATATCAGAATCTGCTTGTGTTAATGAGTTTCCACATAAACAACTAATTCAAATATGGGATTTCTAGTGTGTTAAAGACTACTAGGTCAACATCTAGCACAATTATCCTCATTGGATTGAATAGTCACAGAACATTCAAAACACTTATCAGAGTATATAAATCCATATCAAATAACAATCAACATTTAATGAATTTTTAAATTAAGCACAGATTACATATAGATAATACAATCTGTAAACACTGATCATAAAGTCTGATGCATGAGAACAAAAATAAGGCAGATTTAGAGAAAGAACCTGAAACCATTCCAAGTTCATTTACCAATCTTATAAAAGTAGCTTCACATAGTGGTTTTGTGAAGATATCTACTAGCTGTTGATCTGTTGAAACAAAATGCTATTCCACTGTACCTTCATCCACATGTTCCCTTATGAAATGGTACCTAATGCTGATGTGCTTTGTCATTGAGTGTTGAACTGGATTACCTGTCATAGCAATAGCACTTTGATTATCACAGTAAATAGTGATTTTAGAAAATTCTAACCCATAATCCAGTAAATGATTCTTCATCCAAAGAATCTGTGCACAACAGCTTCCTACAGCAATATATTCTGCTTCTACAGTTGATGTGGAAATTAACTTTTGTTTCTTGCTAAACCAAGAAACCAATCTGCCTCCAAGAAATTGGCAGCTTCCACTAGTGCTTTTTCTGTCTATTTTGCATCCTGCAAAATCTGCATCTGAGTAACCAATTAGATTAAAATCTGATTCCCTAGGATACCACAATCCTAGATCAGCTGTACCCTTAAGGTACTTGAAAATTCTTTTCACAGCTAATAAGTGAGGTTCTCTTGGATCAGCCTGAAATCTTGCACAAAGAGAGGTAGCATACATGATATCAGGTCTACTTGCAGTTAGATAGAGTAATGAGCCAATCATACCTCTGTAGTTAGTAATATCTACTGGTTTACCAGTATCCTTATCAAACTTGGTTGCAGTGGCCATGGGAGTGGATGCAGTTGAACAATCTTGCATTCCAAATTACTTCAGTAAATTTCTGGTATACTTGGATTGACAGATAAAAGTGCCGTCTTCAATTTGCTTGACTTGAAGGCCCAGAAAATAGCTGAGTTCTCTCATCATACTCATTTGATATCTTGACTGCATTAGCTTTGCAAACTTCTCACACAGTTTGGAATTATTATAACCAAATATGATATCATCAACATATATATGTACCAAAAGTAAGTCTTTTCCCTGGTTTTAGATAGTATAAAGTCTTGTCATTTGTGCCTCTGTGAAATCCACTTTCCAGAAGGAATTGAGCTAAAGTCTCATACCATGCTCTTGGAGCTTGCTTAAGGCCATAAAAGTGCTTTGTCAATCCTGTAGACATGATTGGGAAATTTAGGATCTACAAAGCCTGAAGGTTGTTCAACATATACCTCTTCTTCCAATTCTCCATTGAGAAAAGCACTTTTCACATCCATTTGAAAGACTTTAAACTTCTTGTGAGCGGCATAAGCCAAAAAGATCCTTATGGCTTCTAATTTAGCAACTGGTGTAAATGTTTCATCATAATCAATACCCTCCTATTGAGAGTAGCCTTTAGCAACCAGTCTTACTTTATTCCTTGTAATTATGCCATCACTGTCAGTTTTATTTCTAAACACCCATTTTGTACCAACAACTGATCTGTTCTTTGGTCTTGGCACTAGGGTCCAGACTTTATTTCTTTCAAAATCATTTAACTCTTCCTGCATTGCTTGCACCCAATCAGCATCTTGAAGAGCTTCTTCCACTTTCTTTGGTTTAGTCTGAGATAGAAAGGAATGATAGAGACATTCATTTGAAGTTGCAGTTCTAGTTCTGACACCTGCTTCAGGATCTCCAATGATTAAATCAGGTGTATGTGCTTTAGTCCACTTCCTTGCAGAGGGAAGTTGATCTCTAGAACTGGATCCTCCCCCATGATCCATCTTGTCTCCATCAGCATCTTCTGATGCTCCCCTGTAGTTATACTCTCTGAGATTTCAGAATTTGAATTTGATTTTTTAGGAGGTGAAGAATCAGAGCTTCCAAAATTATCAGAATTTGGCTCATCAGAACTACATGAATCAGAACTTGAAGATCCAGTGACAGGTTCTGATGCTTCTTGAGAGTCTTGAGATGTGGTAGGTTCTTCAGCTTGCACCCCTGGATAGGTGCATTTTCCTTTGGAGTTGTTACCACAGTTTCAACGGCATCAGAACTTAATCCATCAGAACTTACAGGATCAGGATTTAAGTCATCAGAATTTCTAGAATCGGAATTTAAATCTTCATTCTCAAATCTCAGCTGATCATGATCATCGAAATCCTCAAGTCCAGTAATCTTCTTATCATCAAAAGAGACATTGATAGATTCCATGACAACTCTTGTTCTTAAATTGTAAACTCTGAAGGCTTTTGTGGAAAGTGGATATCCAACAAAAATTCCTTCATCAGCTTTTAGATCAAATTTTGACAGCTGTTCAGGATGAGTCTTAAGAACAAAACACTTACAACCAAATACAAGAAAGTATTTCAGATTTGGCTTCTTTTTCTTCACCATCTCATATGGTGTTTTTCAATGCTTGTTTATAAGTGTAGCATTTTGTGTAAAACAAGCAGTCTACACAGCTTCAGCCCAAAAATAGGATGGTAGCTTTGCTTCGTCAAGCATTGTTCGTGTGGCTTCAATGAGAGTCCTGTTCTTTCTTTCTACAACTCCATTTTGTTGTGGAGTTCCAGGTACAGAAAATTCCTGTTTGATTCCATGATCTTTGCAGAACTCTTCCATGACTGAATTCTTGAACTCAGTGCCATTATCGCTCCTTATTATTTTAATAGAATCTTTGATCAATTTATCCAGCTGTTTGACATGACCAGTTAAAGTAGATGTTATTTCAGTCTTCTTGTGCAAGAAATATACCCAAGTGTATCTTGTAAGCTCATCCACTATAACCATAGCATATTTCTTCTTTGCAATAGACATGAAATTGACTGGACCAAATAGATCAACACGCAGTAGGTGATAAGGCTCAAGAATTGAAGACTCGGTTTTACTCTTGAAAGAAGATTTTATTTGTTTTGCCTTCTGACATGAATCACAAAGGCCGTCAGGAGCAAATACTGATTTTGGCAGTCCTCTCACAAGATATTTCTTTACAAGTTCATTTATATTATTGAAATTTAAATGAGAGAGTTTCTTGTGCCAATTCCTGCTTTCTTCAATTGATGCTCTACTGAACAGACAGATTGAAGAACCATCAGTATTTGTTGAAAGTCTGGCTTCATAAATGTTACCATGCCTATATCCTTTCAAAACCACTTTGCCTGTAGAATTACTTAGAACTTCACAGTGTTCTTCAAAGAAATCCACATGATAACCTCTATCACAGATTTGACTTATACTCAACAGACTGTGTTTAAGTCCTGAGACAAGAGCTACTGATTCAATGATGACATTCCCAAGATTGATCTTTCCATATCCCAGAGTTTTTCCAATGTTGCCATCTCCATAAGAAACTCATGGGCCAGCTTTCTCCACCAAATCTGATAGCAGGGCTTTATTTCCAGTCATATGTCCTGAACATCCACTGTCAATCACAAAGACCACTAATGGTTAGTTTTAAGGACCCAGACTTGCTTGGATCCTTTGGCATTTTTAAGTTTGTTAACATTTGCAGCGGATTTAACATCAGAGTTTATGCTAACATTTTTCTTATCAGTATTAACAGTATTAGACTTTGCATGATACTTTACACTAGAAGGAATTAAAACAACTTTTTTTCAAAGAAGGTTTTATCTGATAATAATCATAGTACAAACTATGATATTCCTTACAAGTATAAATGGAATTCCATATACTACCACAATGAAAATAAGGATTTTATGGCTTAAACCTAACAGAATGACTCTTAACTCCTGACTTAGAAGGTAAGGAGTTTTATATTCTTATTCTTCCTGCAAAAAGAAGCCAGATGGTTAGAGTTTCCACAGTTATAGCATTTCTTTCTAGGAGCATTAGGAGCAGGCATATAATTGTTGCTTTTATTCACACCTCCCTTTCAATTCCTATTTTTCCTAGCTACCTTTACATTGTTTACACTGGTAATCTCTTTCAGCTTATGTTTAAGCTGCTTCTTTGTCATTAAGCCTATGTTAACTTCAGTTGGTTTATCCTGTTCTAGTTTGTCAGAAGTTGACTCTGCTATCACTTATATCTCAATATCTTTCATCTTTTCAGAATCAGACTTTACAGTTTTAGCTACAAATTTAACAGGATTTACCTTTGGCTTAGTATTCTGTTTAACAATAATTGGCTTAACTTGTTCAGTTCCTTTTTCACTTTTCTCATCTCCATAACCTAATCCCTCTTTCTAGTTCCCACTACTTAGTATATCTTGAGTTGTTCTGCCAGAGTTAGTCCAAGTCCTAATAATCTCTCTCTCCTTTTCTAACTCAGTTTTTAGAGATTTATTCATTTTTAGCACTTCATCTCTAACATAGAAAGCATCATCTCTATCCTTCTAAATTTGATGGAACATAACTAACTCTTTTTCTAAATAATCATTCCTCTTTTTAAAAGCAAGATTTTCAGAAATTAATCTTTCACATGTTAAAGTTTGATCTCTATAGCTAATAAACATGGTTTTAAGATATAATCTCAACTCAGTAATATCATCAGTATGAAAGGCATAAGTTGTTTGAGGTACCTTTAACTCAGCATCATCAGAACTGCTATCAGCATTTGCCATCAAGGCATAGTTCTCCTCATCTTCAGAATCTGAAGTGTCTATCCAGCTTTCTTCTTTATGACAAGAGCCTTGCCTTTATCACTCTTTCCTTTCTTGCAGTCAGGAGATATGTGGCCTTTCTCACCATAGTTGTAACATTTGACATTTGAGTAATCTCCTATGTCAGACTTTCCTCATTTACCTTCAGATTTTCTAAAGCCCTTCTTATCAGAACTTCTACCTTTCCTGGAAAACTTCTTTTCCCTTCTGAATTTCCTGTAGGCTATCTTTGTGATACCCTTCACCATAAGAGCACACAGCTTCATTATCTCTTCATCAGCATCTACTTCAGGTAGACTTTCAGTTTCTGAATCATCATCATCAGAACTTAATGATTCTGAATCAGACTTTATGATGAGAGCCTTTCTTTGTCCTTTCTTTGATATAGCCACTTTGGGGGATTCCTCCTCGGCATTAAGAGCAACTGTCCTTGACTTTCTCCCATGTCTCTTGCTTCTTTGATCCATCTCAAGTTCACAAGTCTTGAGCATTCCATAAATTTCATCAAGAGTAGTTTCATCAAGAGCATAGTTGTCTCTTATAATAGTAGCTTTCAAATCCCAACTTTCAGGAAGATCTAAAAGGAATTTTAGATTTGAATCTTCAATGTCATATTCCTTGTCCACCAGTGACAGATCATTCAAGAGTTTGACAAACCTGTCATATAAGTCAGTTAATGACTCATCACTTTTTGAGTCAAAGTGCTAATACTCTTGAGTGAGTATAGTCCTCATGTTTTTCTTGATTGCATCAGTTCCCTGACACCTTGTTTCCAAAGCATCCCATATCTCCTTTGTAGTCTTGCATTGAATTACCATATTTGACATGACATTATCAATGGCACTATGCAGCAAATTCCTTACCTTTGCATCCTTGGCAATAGATGAGATATCTTCAGCAGTGTATTCATTTTTCTCCTTTGGTATGGTCTTTGCTGGATGATCTGCAACTATAACAAAAAGCTTGGTTGGCTTATGCGGTCCTTCATAAATTCTTTCAAGGTATTCTGGATCTGTAGCTTCCAGAAACATAGCCATCTTCACTTTCTATATGGGATACTCCTAAGGTCTCAGCATGGGAACCCTGATAGTCTCCTATCGACTATGGGTTTGAGTCTTTAGAGTTTCTTCAGTTTTGGCGAGCTTGGTTGGATTTTCTGCTTCTTCAGACATGATTGTTTTGGATCTTTACTATATGTGTGTTAACAGATAAGCTCTGATACCACTTGTTAGGTCACACAACACTGTAGAAGGGGGTTGAATACAGTGTAGAATACAATCAAATTGATTTAAAGCACAAGTAACAGAAAATAGATGTATTCGATATAATAAACTCTGTTACAATGGAATTGTTCTCTCTCAGTGATGAACAAATATCACGAGAGCTTCTAGGTTACAATGTATGATCTTCTCGATGATCGTAACTCTTTTAGAGTAAACCTAAATCTGTGTTTATATAGACACACAGTTACAAGATAACTTCTAATTGATAAGGAATATAATTTTGTCTCCTAAAATATATCAATCAGATATCTTATATAATTCTTCTAGTCCTCTAACTCTTTCCATGCATATCTTCTTTTTGTATTAGTCTCGATCTTCTTTCCTGTAAATCAGCTTCCTTCCTTAACTGTTAGTCCTCCAGTACTTAAGTTCTGATATCCATCTTCTGATATTATCTTTTAATAATCTAAGTCATGATATCCTTAAGTCCTGACTTCCAGTAAGTCCTGATTCCAGTAAGAACTAATATTTCCTATTAGTTAAGATCTGAAAACTAAACATGAAACGTATTAGACATGACATCTCAAATATATCCAACACAAGTGGTTAGTGAATAAGAGTCGGTAGACGTGTGCAAGAGAAGTGAAAGCGGATTGAGATAAGGCAAGTGTTTTGAACCTTTCTTGAAATATGTTGCTAAGTATTCCAAATAGTTTTGTATTATATTGCAAGTGCTTTGAAATACTTAACCCTAACCCTTATTCTACGTATTGATCTTTGAGCCGTAAGCCTTATTTTTTGAACCATTAATTGTTGAATCCCCGAATACGAACCATATAAATATGATACTACTCCACAAATACATATATACCATACACAGATCCCTGAACTGGATTTGCTTAACATACAAGCCATCATACCTCATACATCAGAAGACTAATCCTTGTAACAATTAAACCCTTGTTCTTCTATTATCTGATTCTTTTGCAGGCTGGAATCCAACCTCTATACTTACCTTGTTATACCTTTATGGTGTTTACGAATCACCCTATGCCTTGTGACGAATGTTTTTTATGATTTTGTTCATTGATTTACATTATTTATTATGTTGTTATTATGGAATTGGATTATTTTCTAAATATGGACCAGATTCGTGGTCAGACCAAATTCATGGTCGTATTAGGCCAATGTGTGCCTTGGATCTAGTATATAGAGCAGAGTTGTGTGCCTTGATCGGGGTTAGTGCGTGACTGATCAGCAACCTAACCTTGGTTTTTAAAATAAAAGTGAATATCCAATTCCAATCATTGTTAATCAAGAAACTTGATTCATTTTAATATTTCATTTTATCATTATTTAATCTCAGTATTGTCACTGTGACTTGCTGAGCTAGTTAGCTCAATCTTTTGAATCTATTTATATTCTTTTCCGGTTAAGAAGGAAATTATTGGTAGCGAGGATCCCCAGACAAGTGTGCGAGCTAGGATTCCAGGTTGAGACGGAATAAGCTAGCTGAAGACTTTTGTTTTAGTTTTGAGTTTGAAAGTTTGTAAGAAAGTTTATTATCCAAATGTAAATTAAACTAATTGGGATTTGGTATGATGTATTGTAATTAAGGATGTGTCTTGTGTGCATACTTTAACCTTTTACGATATGTGGTTACGGTAAGTAGGGTCATTGCATATATTATTTTCATAAGAAAGTTTATATATATATGGTGTGTGTGTGTGTGTTGTGAACCCCAAACTTCTGACCCGGGTTTGGAGAGCGTCACGTGTACCTTGAGTAGTCATCCACCATTACTAGTGCATATCTTTTCTTGGAAATGGACATGACATTTATAGGACCAAATAAATCCATGTGGATAAGTTATAAAGGCGCATTGATAGAGTTCACATTCTTTCTTTTGTGACTTAATCTTTTCATTTTTCCTTTCTAAAAAGTATCACATACTTTATCTTAACAAAATCCAATGCACGCATGTCTCTCACTAACTCTCTTTTTACTAGAGTGTTCATTGCCTTAAAATTCAAGTGAGAAAGCTTTTTGTGCCACATCCAGCATTGTTCACTTGATTTCTTGGTGTAGAAGAAACACACCTTGTCCTTGTTTGTTGAGTTTATGTCTGCAGTAAATAGGCTTTCTTCCATTACTCATTTGAGAGCAATTTCACCAGTCTTTCTATTTGTAATTGAACAATATTCTCTGTCAAGTTTACCTTGAAACCTCTATCTGTGATTTAACTAACACTTAAAAGATTAACTTCAAGTCCTCCGACCATTGTTACATCTTGAATGGCAATATTACCACAAATCAAATGACCATATCCTATTATGAATCATTTGATATTTTCTCTAAAAGTCGCCAAAGGGTCAGCCATCTCCTCAAACTGTGATAGCAGGGCTCTATCACCTTTCATGTGTCTAGAAAAGCCACCATCAATGACCCACATGACTTTATTCTTTTTGTCCTGCACACAATAAATTTTAAGTGTTTTTTTCTACCCAAGCAGTGTTGGGCATATTCTTCTTCTTTACAGAGTTATGAGGAGTAGAGCTTGAATTATAAAAATAAACATTTTTTTAGGTTGATTAGCATTCTCATTCTTGAACTCGGATCTAAGATTGATTTCTTTTATATCTTTTCTTAATTTATGGCAACTAGTCATGACCTTTATGTTGCAGGGAATCCAATCAAACTTGTCACAAAAAAGAATAAGGATCATCAGTTTGTGCTTCATTGTACTTGAATCCCACATAATTTGGCTTACTAACAGTCTTTTTATAAAGATGAGTTAGATGATTTATTGAGCCACATTTTTCATATTATTTTCTAAGGGCATCTTCAACATAAGCATAATTGTTGATTTTGTTAACTCCAATCTTTCCATGCCTATTTTTCTTTTTCTTCCTTGTGCTTTCACTCCTTACTTCAATTTCAGGAGTCTTGGGGACAAGTCTAGTCTCATGCTTCTTTTCACTTTTAGTGTTGATAGTATAATTAACATTTTTCTTGCTCTCATCCTTATATGTAATTTCTTGCTTAATGACGATCTCTTCTTCACTGAAGTCCATCTCACAGGGTTTGAAAAAAGGTGCATTCACTTTTGTAGCACCTCAGGCGCTTCCTTGTTCAAACTTTCTTTGCTTTTATCAATTTGATTTTCCTTTACTGGTTGATTAGCCTCGTAGCTAGTCCAATTGCCATATTGGCACAAGGTTTTTGTGTTTTATGATATTGGCCAACTAATTCAGATACATTTTAAAATGATTTAAGTTTAAATTCAATTTTCTCAATCTTTTCACTTAGTACAGAATCTATATCCTCTGTGCACTTCAACTTGTTCTTTAAATACTCATTTTCTTAGCTAACAAAATCTAGGCTCACAAACTGCAGTTCTAGCTCTTGTTTCTCTATTTCCAGTTTCTCATTCACTTTAGACAATCTGTTCAATTCTTCAGTGGCAACCACCATACTTTTATGAATATAAACCATTTCCATGTTTATCTTTTTAACAATTTCTTTAGATTAGGAAGCATTTAAATCAATAGTAGTTAAGATGGGTACCTCAGATTTTGATGCAGATGATTATCCTTCCTCTAAGGCCATTGATAGGGATAAATAAATCCTGATTGTATAATTAAATATTGCATTAATTGTACAAGGTTTGGGATGCTAGGCCCAATAAGAAGATGTATGATATTCAGACCAGAAAGGTTACCACATTGATCAGGCCTGATGGACCAGATCAGGCCTGATGGAACAAAGAGGGCCCAAAACCCTGAATATTAATTAAATTCATAATTAATTAATAAAGGAGAAAAACAACTATTAAGATAAGTCCTAGTGGGGATGTAAATCCTTGTAGATTGGCCTCCAAGGGACCTCATAGGATAAGGAATCAGCTTCCTACTTCCTAGGACTCCTAAGTCTATCCTAATTCAGAGACTTGACCACCAAGTCTCATATACCAAGTCCAATTCAAGGACTCCCACATCTATATAAGGAGCCTCACCCCACAAATCAGAACTACATTTTTTGACTTGATCCTTGGCAATCAGCAAGGTACGTAGGCATCTTGTTAAGGCAGATTGAGTCACGAAACACAAGAGCAGTCAAATCGAGCCTTGAAGCTCACGTTCCTTAGTACTAAATACAGCAATTATATATATTAGTTTTTAATCCATAACATTTGGCGCCATCTGTGGGAAGGCACAACAACAACCATGGCGAGAACACGGAGAACAATTAGAGCTCTGGAGGAAGGAACACCATCGGGGACAACCCAGGTGATTTCGTCAACCGTGGAGATTCCACCCCACTCAACTTATGCATCTACTCAAGGGGAAGCCCAGATAGGGGCAACTCAACCTCAGCTACAAGGGACGACTCCCCCGACTATTCAAGGTATGAATACTCAAGTTCAACAAGTACATGTACCTGTGAATTCTCGACCCGTCGGGTATGAATATTCAACCGTTGTTACTACTAACCTCCCTTATGGGATGCCCCTTTACCCCGAGGTTGGAGGAAGCGGACATGCTGGGCGAAGTGAAGCACGAGGGCAATCGCCCCCTACATACGAGGTTTGGCTCCTATCCCCGAGGATCGGGAATTTTCTGGTCCATACACTGAGAGAGACTCCGAATCTTCGGACGATGAAGTAGCCCCAAGAAGTAGGCGTACTGGCAAAGAGCCGATGGCTGATGGAGGCCAACGTCTTCAAAGCACCCAAGGGGCGAATCCCCAAGAAGTGTAGGAAAGAATCAGGGCTCATGAGGCTGAGATTCAAAGGCTGAGGCACGACTTGGAGGCGCACCAGACCACCAGACCCCAGATACCTCCTAGGGGGAGAAATCCTCCTCCTGTCATAGACCTGGATGGTCCGGTACGGAGAAGGGCTGTTGTCCCAAGAACTGATCCAAGTAATCTTCTTCCCCTTGGAGATCCTGATGATCCTACTCCGCCCTTCACTGAAGAGATAATGAATGCCCATATCTCAAGGAAGTTCAAGATGCCAACTATCAAAGCCTATGATGGCACGGGAGATCCCGCTAATCATGTTAGGATATTCTCTAATGCACTGCTGCTGCAACCCGTGAATGACGCTATTAAGTGTCGGGCCTTCCCTCAAACCCTGTCGGGCATGGCTCAAAGGTGGTATAGTCGCTTGCCCCCAAACTCAATTGGGTCATTCAGAGAGTTAAGTCAGGCTTTTATTAAGCAATTCATCAGTGAGAGAGTTCATGAGAAAAGTTTAGCATCTCTTATGAGCATTGTGCAGGGAACAAAGGAATCCTTGAGAGATTACCTGAATCATTTCACAAAGGAGGCTTTAAAAGTCCCAGACCTTGATGATAAGGTAGCCATGATAGCACTGCAACAAGGAACTAGGGATGAGTTTTTTAAGATATCCTTGGCCAAACCTCCCCCTGAAAGCATGTTGCAGCTCCAGGAGAGGGCAGGGAAGTATATCAAAGTTTAAGAAAGCATGAGGAAGACTGTAGTAAGTAATGAGCCCACTGGAGGTAAGAAGCAAAAAACTGATCTGGAGTATATCGCTAAGGACAAGTATCCTAGAACCGAGCAAAACCCTGATTCAACCCCCAAGAAAGGAGGACCTGGGCAAAAGTTCACCGAATACGCTAAGCTGAATGCTCCTAGAAGCCAGATCTTGATGGAAATCGAGAAAGATCGAGATATTCGTTGGCCTAAGCTCCTGAAGGCTGATCCTTCCAAGCTAGACAAAAGCATGTATTGCAGATTTCACAAAGATGTTGGTCACGACACCGATGAGTGTAGGCAGCTGAAAGATGAAATTGAGTTCCTCATTCGAAAAGGAAGATTGAACAAATACACTGGAGAAGGAGGGGACAGGAATAATAATGGAAGGAAGAACTTTGAAGATCGTAGGAGGGACCAAGACGATCAGGGGCGAAACCCCCAGCCTAGAGGACCAGTTATAAACACAATTTATGGAGGACCGCGACCTCGAGGGCCTTTGATAAACACGATATTTGGAGGTCCAACTGCTGCTGGATTGTCCAAAAATTCCAGAAAGGCATATACTAGAGAGGTTATGCATATTGTTGGAGAAGCCCCGAAGAGGGCCAGGACAGAAGTAACATTGGCTTTTGATGATTCTGACCTACAAGGTGTGAACTTTCCTCATGACGACCCGCTGGTCATAACACCGGTAATAGGAAATAGCCCGGTCAAGAGGGTCCTTGTGGATAACGGTGCTTCAGTGGATATCTTGCTCCATGACGCCTATCTAAGGATGGGGTATAACGACTCCCAGTTGACCCCAACCGACATGCCAATATATGGATTTGCGGGAGTGGAATGTCCTTGGAAGGGATAATCAAGTTGCCAACCACCATAGGTCAGGAACCAAGGCAAGCAACGCAGATGTTGGACTTTGTGGTGGTAAAGGCTAGTTCAACTTATAATGCTATCTTGGAGAGAACAGGGATACATGCCTTCAAAGCAGTCCCTTCTTCCTACCATTCAGTCATGAAGTTTCCCACCCGGAATGGGATTGGAGAAGAGAGAAGAGATCAAAAAATGGCTAGAAGCTGTTATGTGGCCTCTTTGAGGGCAGATGGAGTCGGGGGGCAGGTTCTTCCTATTGAAGATATGGATGTCCGAGAAAATGATGAGAAGAGAGGAAAGCCAGTAGAAGACTTGGTTTCGATTCCTTTAGACCCCGAGAATCCTGAGAGGATGACTTTCATTGGAGCCACATTAGAGGAGCCCCTTAGAGGGAAGTTGGTGAAATTTTTGCAAGAAAATAATGATGTGTTTCCATGGTTAGCAGCTGATATGCCAGGCATAGACCCCGAGCTGATTACTCACAAGTTAAACGTGGATCTGAGCCAGAAGACAGCGAAACAAAAGAAAAGAAACTTTGCCCCGGAAAGACAAGAGGCTATAAAACAGGAAGTAGAAAAGCTCTTAGAGGCTGGTTTCATTGAGGAGATTCAATTTCCGGAGTGGTTAGCAAACCCTGTAATGGTGAAGAAGGCTAATGGAAAGTGGAGAATGTGTATAGACTTTACTGATCTGAATGATGCATGCCCTAAAGACTGTTTTCCGTTGCCAAGGATTGATACTTTGATTGATGCCACAGCTGGGCATGAGATGCTGAGTTTCATGGATGGATTTAGCGGATACAATCAGATTAAGATGCACAAGGATGACATTCCAAAGGTATCATTCATCACTGACTTTGGTGTTTATTGTTATCTTGTTATGGCATTTGGTCTTAAGAATGCAGGAGCCACCTATCAAAGGTTGGTAAATAAAATTTTTAAGGATCTTATTGGTAAGATAATGGAAGTCTATGTTCATGACATGTTAGTCAAGAGTCTAGTAAAGACTGATCATATAACCCATTTGAGGGAAGCTTTTGAGGTCCTGAGGTACCACAAGATGATGTTAAATCCTACAAAATGTGCTTTCGGAGTAGGATCTGGAAAATTTTTGGGATTGATGGTCTCCAAGAGAGGGATAGAGGCTAACCCCGACAAAATAAAGGCAATTCTGGACATGGAACCACCAAAAACCATCAAGGATGTTCAGAAGCTCACAGGAAGGGTTGCTGCGCTAGGACAATTCATCTCCAAGTCAGGAGACAAGTGCTTGTCATTCTTCAAGTCACTAAAGAACATCAAGGACTTTGTATGGAATGAGGAAAACCAGAAGGCATTCGAAGAGTTAAAGAAGTATATGGCCCAGGCCCCGTTGTTGGCCAAGCCAGCTTTGAATGAAGTTTTATTCTTGTACTTAGCCATTTCGGAAAGTGCTTTGAGCGCTGTGTTGGTTAAGGAGGAATTGAAAATCCAGAAACCCATATACTATGTAAGCAAAATTCTACATGGCGCTGAGTTAAATTATTTAACTATTGAGAAATTTGCTCTAGCCTTGGTAATGGCTTCAAGAAAGCTGCGTCCCTACTTTCAGGCTCATCAAATTGAGGTGCTAACAAATCAGCCACTGAGAAATATCATTCACAGTCCCAAGGCAAGTGGGAGATTGATTAAGTGGGCAATAGAGCTGGAAGAGTTCGATCTCAAGTATAAACCACGAACGGCAATAAAAGCCCAGGCGCTAGCTGACTTCGTGGTGGAGTGTACCATACCCAACCAAGAAGTCGGGGGGCAGGAAGATACCATACCTCAAGATAAGGGAGTCGATAATGGGGACAAAGAGAAGGATGATAAGGAGAAAGAATATTGGGTTCTCTATTTTGAAGGAGCATCAAAAACAAACTCCAGTGGAGCAGGATTGGTTTTACAAAGCCCTGATGGGTTCTTAATTGAGTATGCTATGAAGCTAGACTTCCCAACCACAAACAATGAGGCAGAATATGAAGCCCTGATAGCTGGCCTTGGCCTAGCTGGAACACTTAGAGTCAAAAACTTAAAGGTCCGTGGAGACTCGAAGCTGATCATATCCCAGGTAAAGGGAGAATTTGAGGCAAGGGATGATACGATGGCTAAGTATGTCCTCCTAGTAAGGGCTGTGATGACCCAATTTAATGAATGCCATGTTGAGCACATTCCAAGGGAGCAAAATGCTAAGGCAGATGCATTATCAAAGTTTGCTTCATCCGAGATAGAAGAAAGTTCAGGAAGTGTGTACTTCCGTGTTTTAAAGACACGAAGCATAGATGTTAAGCTTGTGGCTCCTATAGGCCTGGGGACATCATGGATTGATCCCATTAAGGCTCACATTCAAACCGGTTGGTTGCCAAGCGATGCAACTGAAGCACGGAAGTTAACTGTTCGGGCACTAAGGTACTCTTTGATAGATGGGATTCTGTACAAAAGATCTTTCGTGGTTCCTTACTTAAGGTGTCTCGGGCCTGATGAGGCACGCTTGGCTCTTGAAGAAGTGCATGAAGGTATTTGTGGGCAACACTTGGGGGGCAGGGCCTTGGCTCATAAGATAACCCGTTTAGGCTTCTATTGGCCAGAAATGATGGCTGATGCAAAAGAATATGTGAAGAAGTGTGATCGCTGTCAGAAGCATGCACCTGTTGTTAGACAACCCCCCGAGATGCTGACCTCTATCAACTCGCCCATTCCCTTTGCTATGTGGGGAATGGATATTTTGGGGCCTTTCCCCATGGCCACGACACAAAGGAAGTTTCTGATTGTAGCCATTGATTATTTCACCAAGTGGATTAAAGCCAAACCCTTGGCCAAGATCACAACTAAGCAGGTTGCACAATTCCTGTGGGAAAATATTATGTGCCGGTATGGAATTCCCCGTATCCTAGTTACCGACAATGGAACACAATTCAACAACGAGGAATTCAAGAAGTACTGTGAAGAAAATGAGATTGAGTTACGGTTCACCTCTGTGGCTCACCCGCAAGCCAATGGGCAAGCAGAGGTAGCAAATCGAATAATCCTGGATGGACTAAAAAAGAGGATCGGAAAGTCAAGAAATAATTGGGTGGATGGAATACTTCCAATATTATGGGCCTACAGGACTACCTGTAGAGTCACGACTGGAGCAACTCCCTTCATGTTGGCATATGGGGCAGAAGCAGTAGTTCCCGTAGAGATATCACATTCCTCTCCAAGGATTCAGGCTTTCAATGCTGAGGAAAATGAGGAAGGACAAAGGTTGGCTCTGGACTTAATCGATGAGGTGCGAGATGGGGCACATGCAAAGATAGTAGAGTATCAGAAGAAGGCTTCATTCTACTACAACTTAAGGGTTAAAGAAAGGTTCTTTAAACAAGGTGACCTAGTCTTGAGGAAGATAGAAGCTTCTGGGGTAGGACAGAAAGGGAAGCTTGCCCCGAATTGGGAAGGGCCATACAAAGTCAAGAGCGTTCAAGGTAGAGGAACCTACAAGCTGGAGACGATGGATGGTTTTGAAGTCCCAAGAACTTGGCATGCACAAAACCTGAAGGTTTACTATGTGTAGGTCAGTTGGATACGATTCTCACTTATCAAGATGGCGAGTAGGTTGAAAAGCACCTTGAAGCTTTGCTTGCTTAGGATTTATATGTTCTAGTTTTATTTTGAAGTTTATTAAGACTTATGTAAAGGATAAATCCCAAACAATTTATGGAAATTCATGAAGTTTTTAGAATATGTTTGAATGCAAGGAAAACCAAATGTGTGAAATGCAAGCATAAAATGTGATAAATAAAGTAGATCGGATAAATATTACAAGAGTTCGATAAATAAAGTCTCGAAAATAAGATAAAGAAAATAGGCCACGCAGGGCTGGAAAAGCTCTAAGGAGCTGAGGTACCCTCGGCATCCATATCATCGTCTCCTCCGCTCTTGCTAGATGTCTTTGTCTTTTTGGAGGGGGAGGAAGAGCTGTCGTCCTCAGCAGGCCTGGAAGAAGACTCGGGAGGAGGAAGGAGCGGATCCTGAGGAACATGATCCGAGACAACTACTCGGGTACAAAACCTCTGTAGCAAAGCCTCGTCATCAGGGCAAACATAATCCGTCGGGTTAATATCAGGACAAGCCTCGTTCACGGTCCCAAGGGCCATGTCCCAACCAGCCCTAAAAACGCGGGAAAGACTGAGTCATCCCTAATCCTCATGGACTGAGCAAACTCCTCCGAGTCCAGGTAGTTATCTATAACTTTGTCCTTCTCCGCCCGAAGTACCACCAATTCGGCGTTAGACTCCCCGAGTTCTTCCTCCTTGCGTTCGAACTTCTTCTCCAGAGTAGCATACTTCTTCTGTTGCCTCCTGAGGGCATTGTCGGCCTTATCGGAAGCCCGCTTCCATGACTCGGCTTGCCTCACAGCGCCTTGCAAATAGGTGTTAGACTGAAATAAAGCAATTAACAAAGTATAAGGCAAGAGAATGCTACAAGAAAGAAAGATAGGTTCAAAAAAGAAGAGGCATACCGAAGCCAGAGACTGAGCTCCCATGAGCTTTATCCTCTCAAGATCAGGGGTGGCCACCACGTCAGTAAAATCCTTGGGAGTCACGCCATGGTAGGACCAATCCCAAGCATGCTTCGTGGATCCAACCACGGTATCCCCTCGGCGGAATCCCCAGAGAGGCTGGAAGGCGCCTGTAGCAGCAGCAGCAGGAACAGCAGCAGTGATAGGAGCGCTGTGGCCCTCAGCTCCCTCAGTTGAAGCCTCCCCCATAGGCTCCTTGTGTTTTCTCAAGAAGCTAGGCTCCGTGGCCTTCCCTCGGGTGTCCAGGCCTGCAAGGCGAGCTTTTTTCATCCTAGCACTCTCTTCAACGGGAGGAACATTGTCCTCGTTGATCTCCTTAGCAGCTGCAAAACAAGGCAAAAAACAAAATAAGTGGTGTTAATAATGCATGAAATGAAATAAAGTTGAGAAGGGAAGAAAAATACCCTGTTGAGAAACAGAGGATAGTCCCACGTGAATGAGGGAGAACTCCTCTAAGTGAGTCCAGCTGGTAGTAGTGTCGTCGTCCTGAGTAAGCCCATTATAAATAATAGTTTCCTCAGGAGTTAAGTGAATGGATTTGAGACTACCATCACTGACCTTCCCGAAGGAAGATCGGAAGAGTATGCCCCAGTCACCATTCTCCCAACGTAACCCAACGAAACTATTCCTCCAATTTTGGTTGTTATCGGGAATGGAGGCGCTGTTAAAGATATGTTTACTTTTAGGCCTTTGCTTAACATAGACCCAACCACAAATACTGGAAGAGCTATTATAGCATTGAAAGACCTTCCTAAAAACAGCTACAGAAAGGGGATAACCCTCCCTAAGGCAGCAGACTATAAAACATAAAATGTTCCTCCAAGCGTTTGGAGGAAGCTGACACGGGTTGATTTGTAAATCAGCTAAAAGATGAGGAATGAAAGGATGGAAAGGAAACCTAAGCCCAGCATTAAGGGCATCTGTATAAATAAAGAGAGTGTCGGGTCTCCAGTGGCAAGTACGGTCACCACCAGAGACTGGAACTAATCTAAGAGGAGGAAGGACATTATAACGTGCATTTAGTTTGTCGAAATCAATGTTGTGCTAAGTGTTACAATGATTAAAAGAATCGAGATGTGCAGTAGAGGGATATGCATCCCCCCTAGTGTTAATCATATCGATTAAAGACATATACGAAGAACGGATCTCGATATCCTTACCTCGTTTTGAAGCTGAGGCTATCTTGGCCGCCCTCTCGGAACTCTTGTCAGTCATTTGTAAAGCTGGAAAAGCCTGGAAACTTTGAAAGGAAGGAGGCTGGAAACTAAGGGAGGAAAGTTGAGAGAGGAGGAAGTTGAGTATTTTAGAAATGCATGAAATGAAGAGTGTGAAGGAGAGCACACTCCTCCCACCTTTATATAGGGGGAAAAGAGGAAATTGGGCCTAGAAAAGCCCATTCAGGCCAAAAAATAAGAAGGTTCTGGAATTATCCAGGAAATTCCTGGAAAATTCAAGAGAAAAACTTGAGTTTTTTGAAGATTATGGAAGAATCCAGAACAATCCTAGAAGAATTTGGAATTGGGCTTAGAAAATAAAAGCCCAGCTCAGAAAAAGGGCCATATTTTAGAAAAAAGCAAGCCCAGTTAAGGGCCCAAGTGTTTAAAAAACCCAGGTAAAAAGACCCATGGATTAGGCCCAAATGATTTTAGGGAGTGGAAAAGAAGCCCAGTTGAAAACAATGGGCCCAAAGGATAGCCCAATAAAACCAGACCAAAAAAGGGAAGGATGGCCCAAAAGAATCCAGCCCAGGTTTAAGGGCCCAAATCCAAATTACAGAAATATATACGAGAAATTAATATATTTAAAAACCCATTCGACCAAGAAATATAAGGAAATCCTGATCGAAGCCACTGAGGTCAAAATCCTGTCGATCAACGCTAAAATACAGCCTTATTTCGACCAGAATGAAGATCCATTCGACCAAGAAACACGAAGGAATCCTGATCGAAGCTCCCGAGGTCGAAGTTTTGTCGATCAAGGCTGAAAAATAAGCTTAATTCAACCAGAATTAAGACTCATTCGACTAGAAATCAAGAGAAGATCCTGATCGAAGGGATTCTTCCCGAATTTCTGTCGACCTGGGCAACTAAGGGAGGTTAATTCGGTCAAAATCAGGGTTCCTGACCAAAAATCCTGATCGAAATTAATGTCCAGCTCGAAGATTTCTGCTCAAAGAAAAAAAAATAATATATAGGAAAAAATCCTGGCCGAATTTTGACAAGGATTCTTGCTCGAACACATCCTCCTCGAAAAGCCTTCGACCAGGGCTGAATGAAGGTTAATTCGACCAGGATCCTGGTCGAAATCTGTATAAAAAAAGAGAGAAAAGAAAGAAAAAAAGGAAAAAGAGGGAAGAAAAAGAAAGAAAAATTCCTGAAAAATTACAGAAATTGAGGAAATTTCTTAAAATATTTTTGAAATATTTTCAGAAATAAAGAATAAATCCAGAAAAATAAGGATAAATCCCAAAAATTAAGGGAAAAATCCAGAAAAATAAGGATAAATCCCAGAAATTAAGGGAAAAATCCAGAAAAATAAGGATAAATCCCAGAAATTAAGGGAAAAATCTAAAAAATTAGGGAAAAATCCCGGAATCAAGGGAAAAATTCCTGGAAATTAAGATAATTCCTGAATAAAAGGAAAAATCGTTGTAAACATGTAGGTCGCTCCACACTTTACGCAAAAATGAAATCCTGTAAGGGAATGAATAGACTTATTCATTTTTAGCACTTCATCTCTAACATAGAAAGCATCATCTCTATCCTTCTGAGTTTGATGGAACATAACAAACTCTTTTTCTAAATAATCATTCCTCTTTTTAAAAGCAAGATTTTCAGAAATTAATCTTTCACATATTAAAGTTTGATCTCTATAGCTAATAAACATGGTTTTAAGATATAATCTCAACTCAGTAATATCATCAGTATGAAAGGCATAAGTTTTTTGAGGTACCTTTAACTCAGCAGCATCAGAACTGCTATCAGCATTTGCCATCAAGGCATAGTTCTCCTCATCTTCAGAATCTGAAGTGTCTGTCCAGCTTTCTTTTTTGTCACAAGAGCCTTGCCTTTATCACTCTTTCCTTTCTTGCAGTCAGGAGATATGTGGCCTTTCTCACCATAGTTGTAGCATTTGACATTTGAGTAATCTCCTCTGACAGACTTTCCTCCTTTGCCTTCAGATTTTCTAAAGCCCTTTTTATCAGAACTTCTACCTTTCCTGGAAAACTTCTTTTCCCTTCTGAATTTCCTGTAGGCTATCTTTGTGATACCCTTCACCATAAGAGCACACAGCTTCATTATCTCTTCATCAGCATCTACTTCAGGTAGACTTTCAGTTTCTGAATCATCATCATCAGAACTTGATGATTCTGAATCAGACTTTATGATGAGAGCCTTTCCTTTTCCTTTCTTTGATACAACCACTTTGGGGGATTCCTCCTCGGCATTAAGAGCAATTGTCCTTGACTTTCTCCCATGTCTCTTGCTTCTTTGATCCATCTCAAGTTCAAAAGTCTTGAGCATTGCATAAATTTCATCAAGAGTAGTTTCATCAAGAGCATAGTTGTCTCTTATCATAGTAGCTTTCAAATCCCAACTTTCAGGAAGATGTAAAAGGAATTTTAGATTTGAATCTTCAATGTCGTATTCCTTGTCCACCAATGACAGATCATTCAAGAGTTTGACAAACCTGTCATATAAGTCAGTTAATGACTCATCACTTTTTGAGTCAAAGTGCTAATACTCTTGAGTGAGTATAGTCCTCATGTTTTTCTTGATTGCATCAGTTCCCTGACACCTTGTCTCCAAAGCATCCCATATCTCCTTTGTAGTCTTGCATTGAATTACCATATTTGACATGACATTATCAATGGCACTATGCAGCAAATTCCTTACCTTTGCATCCTTGGCAATAGATGAGATATCTTCAGCAGTGTATTCATTTTTCTCCTTTAGTATGGTCTTTGCTAGCTGATCTGCAACTACAATAGAAAGCTTGGTTGGCTTATGCGGTCCTTCATAAATTCTTTCAAGGTATTCTGGATCTGTAGCTTCCAGAAACATAGCCATCTTCACTTTCCATATGGGATACTCAGAAGGTCTCAGCATGGGAACCCTGATAGTCTCCTATCGACTATGGGTTTGAGTCTTTGGAGTTTCTTCAGTTTTGGCGGGCTTGTTAGATTTTCTGCTTCTTCAGACATGATTGTTTTGGATCTTTACTATATGTGTGTTAACAGATAAGCTCTGATACCACTTGTTAGGTCACACAACACTGTAGAAGGGGGTTGAATACAGTGTAGAATACAATCAAATTGATTTAAAGCACAAGTAACAGAAAATAGATGTATTCGATATAATAAACTCTTTTACAATGGAATTGTTCTCTCTCAGTGATGAACAAATATCACGAGAGCTTCTAGGTTACAATGTATGATGTTCTCGTTGATCGTAACTCTTTTAGAGTAAACCTATATCTGAGTTTATATAGACACACAGTTACAAGATAACTTCTAATTGATAAGGAATATAATTCTGTCTCCTAAAATATATCAATCAGATATCTTATATAATTCTTCTAGTCCTCTAACTCTTTCCATGCATATCTTCTATTTGTATTAGTCTCGATCTTCTTTCCTGTAAATCAACTTCCTTCCTTAACTGTTAGTCCTCCAGTACTTAAGTTCTGATATCCATCTTCTGATATTATCTTTTAATAATCTAAGTCATGATATCCTTAAGTCCTGACTTCCAGTAAGTCCTGATTCCAGTAAGAACTAATATTTCCTATTAGTTAAGATCTGAAAACTAAACATGAAATATATTAGACATGACATCTCAAATATATCCAACACAAGTGGTTAGTGAATAAGAGTCGGTAGACGTGTGCAAGAGAAGTGAAAGCGGATTGAGATAAGGTGAGTGTTTTGAACCTTTCTTGAAATATGTTGCTAAGTATTCCAAATAGTTTTGTTTTATATTGCAAGTGCTTTGAAATACTTAACCCTAACCCTTATTCTACTTATTGATCTTTGAGCCGTAAGCCTTATTTTTTGAACCATTAATTGTTGAATCCCCGAATACGAACCATATAAATACGATACTACTCCACAAATACATATATACCATACACAGATCCCTGAACTGGATTTGTTTAACATACAAGCCATCATACCTCATACATCAGAAGTCTAATCCTTGTAACAATTAAACCCTTCTTCTTCTATTATCTGATTCTTTTGCAGGCTGGAAGCCAACCTCTATACTTACCTTGTTATACCTTTATGGTGTTTACGAATCACCCTATGCCTTGTGACGAATGTTTTTTATGATTATGTTCATTGATTTACATTATTTATTATGGTGTTATTATAGAATTGGATTTTTTTCTAAATATGGACCAGATTCGTGGTCAGACCAAATTCGTGGTCGTATTAGGCCAATGTGTGCCTTGGATCTAGTATATAGAGCAGAACTGTGTGCCTTGATCGGGGTTAGTGCGTGACTGATCAGCAACCTAACCTTGGTTTTTAAAATAAAAGTGAATATCCAATTCCAATCATTGTTAATCAAGAAAATTGATTCATTTTAATATTATTTAATCTCAGTATTATCACTGTGACTTGTTGAGCTAGTTAGCTCAATCTTTTGAATCTGTTTATGTTTTTTTCCAGTTAAGAAGGAAATTATTGGTAGCGAGGATCCCCAGACAAGTGTGCGAGCTAGGATTCCAGGTTGAAACGGAATAAGCTAGCTGAATACTTTTGTTTTAGTTTTGAGTTTGAAAGTTTGTAAGAATGTTTATTATCCAAATGTAAATTAAATAGTTGGGATTTGGTATGATGTATTGTAATTAAGGTTGTGGCTTGTGTGCATACTTTAACCTTTTACGATCTATGGTTATGGTAAGTAGGGTCATTGCATATATTATTTTGATAAGAAAGTTTATATATATGGTGTGTGTGTGTGTGTGTGTATGTTGTGAACCCCAAACTTCTGACCCGGGTTTGGAGGGCGTCACATGTACCTTGAGTAGTCATCCACCATTACTAGTGCATATCTTTTCTTGGAAATGGACATGACATTTATAAGTGCAAATAAATCCATGTGGATAAGTTGTAAAGGAGCATTGATAGAGTTCACATTCTTTCTTTTATGACTTAATCTTTTCATCTTTCCTTTCTAACAAGTATCACATACTTCATCTTAACAAAATTCAATGCACGCGCGTCTCTCATTAACTCTCTTTTTACTAGAGTGTTCATTGCCTTAAAATTCAAGTGAAAAAGCTTTTTGTGCCACATCCAGCATTGTTCACTTGATTTCTTGGTGTAGAAGAAACACACCTTGTCCTTGTTTACTGAGTTTATGTCTGCACCAAATAGGCTTTCTTTCATTACTCATTTGAGAGCAATTTCACCAATCTTTCTATTTGTAATTGAACAATATTCTCTGTCAAGTTTACCTTAAAACCTCTATCTGTGATTTAACTAACACTTAAAAGATTAACTTCAAGTCCTCCGACCATTGTTACATCTTGAATGGCAATATTACCACAAATCAAATGGCCAATCCTATTATGAATCATTTGATATTTTCTCTAAAAGTCGCAAAAGGTCAGCCATCTCCTCAAACTGTGATAGCAGGGCTATATCACCTTTCATGTGTCTAGAAAAGCCACCATCAATGACCCGCATGACTTTATTCTTTTTGTCCTGTACACAATAAGTTTTAAGTGTTTTTTTCTACCCAAACTGTGTTGGGCATATTCTTCTTCTTTACAGAGTTATCAGGAGTAGAGCTTGAATTATCAAAATAAACATTTTTTTAGGTTGATTAGCATTCTTATTCTTGAACACGGATCTAAGATTGATTTGTTTTAGATCTTTTCTTAATTTATGGCAACTAGTCATGACCTTCATGTTGCAGGGAATCCAATCAAACTTGTCACAAAAAAGAATAAGGATCATCGGTTTGTGCTTCATTGTACTTGAATCCCACATAATTTGGCTTACTAAAAGTCTTTTTATAAAGATGAGTTAGATGATTTATTGAGCCACATTTTTCATATTATTTTCTAGGGGCATCTTCAACATAAGCATAATTGTTGATTTTGTTAACTCCAATCTTTCCATTCTTGTTTTTCTTTTTCTTCCTTGTGCTTTCACTCCTTACTTCAGTTTCAGGAGTCTTGGGGACAAGTCTAGTCTCATGCTTCTTTTCACTTTTAGTGTTGATAGTAGAATTAACATTTTTCTTGCTCTCATCCTCATATGTAATTTCTTGCTTAATGATGATCTCTTCTTCACTGAAGTCCATCTCACAGGGTTTGAAAAAAGGTGCATTCACTTTTGTAGCATCTCAGGCGCTTCCTTGTTCAATCTTTCTTTGCTTTTATCAATTTGATTTTCCTTTACTGGTTGATTAGCCTCGTAGTCTAGTCCAATTGCCATATTGGCACAAGGTTTTTGTGTTTCATGATATTGGCCAACTAATTTAAATACATTTTAAAATGATTTAAGTTTAAATTCAATTTTCTCAATCTTTTCACTTAGTACAGAATCTATATCCTCTGTGCACTTCAACTTGTTCTTTAAATACTCATTTTCTTAGTTAACAAAATCTAGGCTCACAAACTGCAGTTCTAGCTCTTGTTTCTCTATTTCCAGTTTCTCATTCACTTTAGACAATCTGTTCATTTCTTCAGTGGCAACCACCATACTTTTGTGAATATAAACCATTTCCATGTTTATCTTTTTAACAATTTCTTTAGATTAAGAAGCATTTAAATCAATAGTAGTTAAGATGGGTACCTCAGATTTTGATGCAGATGATTATCCTTCATCTAAGGCCATAAGTGCATAATTTCCATAGTCTTCATTTTTATTTTATCATTTGTGTCATCCCAACTTTTCCCTCAGCAATATAAGTTTTTCCTTGTTGCTTTTTCAGAAGAGCCTCATACTTAGCTTCAAGCTCCAAGTATGCCTTATCTTTCTTCACCTTCTTTGGCTTTTTGCATTCTGTGGAAAAGTGAGCAAGTTCATCACAGTTAGATCCTGATTTGTAGCCTCTTTTTCCAGTTATGTTTGAGTTCTTCATCTGAGATTTTTCTTTCCAGTCATTATTGTTGAAGGATTGACCTTTGTTCTTGAATTACCTAGGTTTCTTAACTCTTATGTTTGAAAACTTTCTTGCTAGGTAGGCCATGGATTGATCCAACTCATCAAAAGTGTAGAATTTTTCCTCATCTACTTCTAGAATTACTTGTTTTTTAGGGTCTTTGTATTTCTTCTCAATATTTTATGCAACTTGAATTTGAGATTCAATTTCATTTTCAATCAGATTTTGGTCACTTGCTATCAAGGCACTTGACACATCAACTACATGTCCTTGATTTAGCTTCAATGACTTTCTCTACAACATCTCAAGTTCATAGGTGTTTAGAACTCCATATAAAACCTTCTGGGTTATTCTGCCTAGATCTCTTCCTTCCCTTATTGCAGAAATTTTATGTTCTAAGTGGTCAGGAAGAGTGACTAAGAACTTCAAGTTGACCTTCTCAACATCATAGAACTTTTCATGTAACTTTAAGTCATTTATCAGCTTGTTAAATCTTTCAAACACTTTAGTAATGCCTTCTTTTGGTTTAGCCATAAAACCCTCATATTGTGAGATCAAGATTCTTCATTAGTTTGATCTTACTTCTTTAGTACCTTCACATAACATCACTATCTTCTTCCAAATTTGCTTGGCTGACTCACAGTTGATAATGTTATTGTAAAATAACATTATCAAGTGACTCAATCAAAATGAGTTGCAAGCCATTATCAAGTGAGACCTTCTCTTTCTCTGGATCAGTGTATGTATATGGATCTTTTGGAGCATAATAAGCTGGAATAACAATATCATCTTGAGTTGCTTTAGTTACCCTCAGCATAGGAATGAAGGTCCATGCTTGAGAATCTCAAGGTACAGTGGATGAGCCATCCTGATGAACAACATCATATTCTTCTTCCACAAAGTGCAGTTTCCTTTGTCAAATATAGGTATCTTGATACTACAAAGCTTTTGTGCATTCATACTTCCAAGATATAATAAATTTTCTTTCAGATTTTGCTATGATGCCACTTGTTAGGTATGAAATGCACATAGAGGGGGTGAATGTGTGTTTCTTGATTTTACTTAAAAATTTTGTGATTTGTTTTCAAGAAATCAAGTTAAGTGTTTAGGCTTTCTTGAACTTAACAACTTAGAATGTTTGCAGTGATACTTTAACTAACTGTAAAAACACAGAGAAGCGGTTATCAAAACTCACATGATTTTTATTAAAAATCAAATAGGGTGTGCTACAAATCATAGTTATTGAATATTAAAGAACTCGGCTACTTCTTGAGAGAGTACAAGAAAATCTAGTATGTTTGTTACTTCTAAACAAAGCACCTGTGACATGCATTATAGATCAGCATGTACAGTTTACATAGATTACACTAAAATAGACTAACATAATTTTTAAACTCTTTTTTCTATTTCTATTTCAAGTATTGCATATCTACATATAATCTTCCAGGTATGCTACACTCCGTTGCCCAGTTTATCTTGGCATTTAATCTTGCACTCTTCAAGCTGCATTTATAGACTTCCCATTTTAATGATAAATTGGTTTGTTGACTGATAATCTGATATCTTCATGATAGATGCATTCTATAATTGAAGCTGTTATCGAGATCTTCAAAGTATGTAGAGATGTCTATATCGCGATATAGATTGACTTGTCGATATCCACACTTCTCTACATGTACAAATGAGTTGTCGATATCCCCACTTCTCTACATGTGTAAATGACTTGTTGACATCTCCATATCTCTACATGTATAAATGACTTGTCGACATCTCCATATCTCTACATGCATTTTGACTTATAGACATTTCCACTTCTCTACATGTCAAGTTGACTTCTCTATAGGAAAAGTGATTTCCCTTTAAGTGAGATGACTTCTCTACAAGATAAATGACTTCTCTATAAGTCAAGTTGACTTCACGATAAGCTTGAGCAGTTCTCGATATACTTCTTGTAATATCCGGGAAAATTCAGTACATATTTTTGTGATATATAAAATAAATATTATCTATTTAATTAAACTAAAATATTTATTGTCGTGATTTAATATGCGTTAGATATTAATTGCAGCCCTGGAAGGACCAGGATATTTTTCAAATATTTGTTACGTGTTTAAAATGCAATTATAAGAAACGATATGCAATCTGGACGTGTGCCAGATTACGTTTGTTCTGTGTTACATGTTAGAACCTGTTTTGGTACATTGGCATAGTTATTATTTGTTTTCGGGATTTATTTTAAATTTAAGAAGTATTTTGATTTTATAAAAATTATCGGACCGGGACCCGACCGGGACGTAAAAGCCCACAAAATTCGTAATTATATTTTTATAAAATCAAAGACACTTCAGAGAGTTAGTGTTTTCATATTTTTAAAAAGTAATATTTGGGGAATTTTAATATAAATATTGTAATTATTTCTAAAATATATTTTAATAGCATTTTCCCATAAATTGTTATCTTCGGGCTTGTGATTTTAAATTATGCGAACAAAAGGTACCGCTTTATGATATATCGGGACCTTTTGTGTAGGTACAAATAGGCTTCGTATTTATCTATTCTATTTTATTAAATCGGATCAAACCAGATAATTATCAGTAGTTTCTCTTTATTTATCAATATATTTATAATTCGAAAGTTCTGTTTCAAAGAATCACACTTTCCGATCAAACCATCAATCATTTGATTGTGATCTTAGTACTGTATCGAAGCTCTCGACGAGACGGTCGTATATATATCAAAATTATCGTATAAGGTCGATTAATTGTCAAATTCGATTTTTATTTATATTCATCGAATTTCATTTTTAAATTTGATTGACTGTTTGAATGTTTTAATGATTCCATCAGATTCCTTGATCAATTTAGAGTGAATTTCTTTTTGAATAGTTTAAATCTGTTTTGAAGCTTTGGTCTTGAACCCTGGAAATTTCTTCACGGTTCAGGCCATGTTTGCAGATTGAAGCTTTGTTCTTAGCTTTGTTGGGTTCATTGGTTCATCTTCTTCATGGCTGGATTAAAACTTCAAGTTCAGATATGCTTTTTAAACTCATTTTTGTTTTTACCAATTATGGTAACCTACCCAACTGATTTTTTCAAAATTCAAATTTCTTTCCATTTTTAGATCCCGACCATTGAAATTTCAAATTTCATTTTCCCACCCTTCATTTCAAATCTCCCCCTTTTTTCATTCCCTTTCTTTTCCAGCTGGGCTCCTAGTTATTTCTTACTGCCTTCAAGCCAATAAGAGGCATAATTTCATTATTTTGTCTTTATTTCCTTGGAGAATAAAGCTAACAATTATTTATCGGACTTGGTTTGTTTTGTTTGGATGCCTCTTTCTTGGTTGCTAGTCAGATTTTCCGTGCTTGTAGCCCCCTGGCCTCTATGCTTACTTTAAGTCACCCTGATTAGAACCTCTTAGAGGCACGGAAGATTGCTTCAATGCTTAGTACTGCTGTACCACTAGGATATAACTTGGAGGACTTGTTCTTTGTTGATTGTGCTAAAGCAACTATAAAGCTTGGGGTTCATGCTATAAGGCAGCGTTAACATCACTATTACAGTTTGGGTTTGCTTACTACAACAAAACCTGTTGGTTCATGTGTAAATGCAAGCTTGAGCAACTTGATTTATAAGGAAGGGCTAGTGATGCTGTTTGTGGAGCTCTCGCACTGGGCTGTTTGTTGTGTTGTGCTGCTCAAACATCTATTCTGCTTGGTTCTTGGATTCCCACCCCTTACAGTCGCCATGCTATACTTAGTTCAAGCCTTATCACCTTTTTTGAGTTTTGGCATAGATTGTTGGGTTGATGTTGCTTTTACTGGATAGCCTAAACTACTTGGACTTGGCTGATTATTTGCTAATCTTTGTTAGTTTTCATTCAAGAGTGTGATAAGTGGATTTTATATCTACTTGGAACGCTTCATTACAAGTTTAAGTTGGTGTTTTGGCTCAAGTTGTTGGTATTTTTGATATATTTTTGTTTTATTGCATTTCAGGCATCACTTAAATAAAGAAAGGAGCTTTTCAATTAAATATGCTGCAAAGAGCTGAGAATTAGAAGTCTAAGCCATTCTCAAGTTGAAGAGAATTTTGTTAGCTTTGCGTGGGCAGTTAAATCGCCTAATTCTGACGAGAAGAACTCAAGATACGGCCAAAAGAAGAATTAGCAGAAAAATCTAGAAACCATGTGCGGCCGCCCCCAAAACCAGCTCGCCCGCGCCGACTTTCTGCCAAAAAAAGACAGTGCGCCCGCGGCTGATTTAAGCGCAGCCGCATCGCCTTTTTGCCCGAGAATCCTGATTTTAGTAGAATTTGACGATTTTGAGGGTCCAGCTCCACTAGGGACTTATATAAACCAATAAAAACATGTTTTTAACAACAAGGAGCCAAGGGAGAGCAAAATAAAGACCTGGAAGAGTAAAAGACGGATATAGAGAAGAAGACTTTTGTATTCTTCAATATAGTTGTACTTTGGATGCTTTTTTTCAATTTGTCTTTGAACCCTAGTACTCTTATTTTGTTTATTATCATATTTTCATTGGAACCCATGGTGACGATGAGTTCGATTATGAACTAATCGTTGTCATGGGATTCTAACGGATTTACTTCTGGATTTTAATAGTTAATGTGTTTCAATATCTTGGTGTATGGTGATTGATTGATATCTAGTATTGGTTGTGCTTATTTGTCTTATGTGCGTAGCTAACATATAAGATAGCGTGTTAATCTCTATTGAGGCGAAAGTGAATATACAGGTTTAGAACTTGCCATGCTAGCATAGGTTCATGTATAATTGTTATGCATAATTTGTAGTAAATTTTAACCATCTTACTTGCCCTATGTAATCACGATAGATAACTTGCGCATTAAACCTTTATATTGTCAAATTCTATAGACATATAGGGTCTCAACATAATTGGTGTCTATTCAGCTTCTATCTCTTTTGTGGATGTCTGGTAGTAGGATATTCTTATAACGAAAGTTGGAATTTACTAGTTTTGTGTTATCTAATTAGTTGACATCACCATCACAAGCTAAGGTCAAGAATAATGACTTTGAATGAAGTAGTAATGAAGTTAGAATCCCATGTTTGTCTCATATAGTTAATTCAATCACTTTTATTCTTAGTTAATTGCATGTTAGTTTAATCTTCGTTATAAATATCTCAACTTGTTATTGTATTAGCATTGAGCGGTAGCCATACCATTGTTGCATAGGTGCATAATCTTAAGTTAACTAAAAAGAGTCTATGTGGGTACGAATATGATTTATATCTTATACTACTTGCGAACGCGTATACTTGCGTGTAATTTTAGCCCGTGTTTTTGCCCTAACAAGTTTTTTGCACCATTTCCGGGGACTCGGTGTTAATTTTTATTTTATGTGCTTGACATCAGTGGTCGTTAAAGTTCACTAAATCAGATTCTTTTACTTTCACGGTTTACTTGTGTGTGTTTCAGGTACTCTGGTTTTTATTACAATGGGAGAACCAGTAGCAACGAAAGTGTTGATGGATTATTCTCAACCAAAAATCAATGACATTCAATCTCGTATTGTCAGGACAACTACCGCAGCTAATACCTTTGAGATCAAGCCTGGCATAATTCAGATGGTACAGAATTCAGACCAGTTTGGGGGTGCTCCAATGGAAGATCCCAACATACATATCAGAGATTTTATCGAGATCTGCGACACTTTCAAGTTCAACAATGTTTCTGAAGATGCTATAAAGCTGAGGCATTTCCCATTCTCTCTGAGGGATAAAGCTAAGTGCTGGTTGTATTCTCTACCAGCAGGTTCTATCACTACTTGGGAAGATCTTGCTTAGAATTTTCTTACTAAATTCTTCTTTATGGCAAAGACAGCTGCAATCAGGAACGCTCTTACTCAATTTGTGCAGCAATCAGGAGAATCTGTATGTGAGGCTTGGGAGTGCTACAAGGAGATGCTGAGAAAGTGTCTGCATCATGGAATGCCTGATTTGATGACCATCAACTGCTTCTATAACGGTTTGGGAGCACATTCAAGACCCATGCTCGATGTAGTATCAGGTGGAGCATTATGGGCAAAGAGCTATGAGGAAGCTTATGATCTAATTGAACGGATGGCTGCTAATGAATATCAGTATCCAACCCAGAAATTGCCACATGGCAAGGTATCAAGAGTTCTTAAAGTGGATACAGCTACGGCTATCACTGCTCAACTAAAGGAGTTATCTATGAAGATCAATTCTCTGGCTAACTATGGTGTTAGTTAGATAACCAGTGTTTGTGAGCTATGTGCAGGTTCGCATGCGATGGAGCAATGTGTTATATCTAGTGAATCAGCTCAGTTTATGAGCACCTTTCAGAGATCGCAGCAACCAGTTCCAAACACTTATCATCCTGACAACTGGAATCATCCTAACTTTAGCTGGAGCAACAATCAGAATGTGATGCAACAACCGTTCCAGCAGTTTGGAAACAAACAATTCAATCCTCCTGGTTTTCAGCAATAATTTGTACCAAGACAACAACTCCAACTTCAACAACAAACACATGGAGGTGCAGGTCAATCTTTGAATGAAAAATTTGAATTAGAGGAGTTGAGGCTTATGTGCAAAAACCAGGCTCTTATATGCCAAAGCCACGTTATTTCTATCAAGAATCTAGAGAATCAAATAGGGCAAATTGCTAACGCCTTATTGAATCGACCACCAGGAATGCTTGCTAGTGATATAGAAGCCAATCCAGGAAAGAGGGAAGTTAAAGAACTAGTGAATGCCATCACCTTGAGGTCTGGAAAGGTCGTAAGCCCCCAAATTCAGTAAGACGAAGAGTCTAAAAATTATGTCAAGAATGCAGGTGCATCTGCACCCTTGCTAATTCTAGAAAATGAGATTGTAGCTAAAAAAGTTGTGCATAATGATGCCGAGGTGGAACCGAAGAAGAAAGTTGTTGCAAACAATCCTCCTGATGGTAATACAGGGGAAAAACAAGTTTATCCACCTCCTCCATATCCTAAAAGACTTCAGAAGCAGAAGTTAGATAAGAAATTTGCCAAGTTTCTGGAAGTTTTCAAGAAGTTGCACATCAACATACCGTTTGCTGAAGCTCTAAAACAAATGTCTAGCTATGCGAAGTTCATGAAAGGTATTCTCTCGCCGAAGGTGAAGCTTGAGGAGTTAGAAACCGTTGTTCTAACGGAGGAGTACAGTTTTGTGCTGCAATAGAAGTTGCCTCTGAAGCTTTAAGATCCTGAAAGTTTCACTATTCCTTGCACTATTGGAAACTTTTTGTTCGACAAATGCTTGTGTGATTTGGGAGCTAACATCAATCTTATGCCCTTTTCAATCTTCAAGAAGCATGGTCTACCTGATCCGAAACCGACATACATGTCAATGCAACTAGCTGATCGTTCTATCGCTTATCTACGAGATATAGTGGATGATGTCTTGGTCAAGGTGGACAAACTCATCTTCCTAGCTGATTTTGTAATTCTGGATTTCAAGGAAGATAAGAAGATTCCCATCATCTTGGGAAGACCATTCTTGGCTACAGGCCGAACTATGATCGATGTGCAAAAAGGAGAGCTTACGATGAAGGTTCAAGATCAGAAGGCCACTTTTAATGTGTCCAAGGCAATAAAGTTACCAAAAGCTAAAGAGGAGTGCTTTAAAGTAGAGTGGGTCGACTCTGTAGTGAATTCGGAACTTGAGCAATTGTCAAAGTCGAATACTTTAGAGAGATCCTTAATAGGGGAATCAGTTATTGAAGATGAAGAAGGAGCAGAGAAACTGCAGGTTTTGAATGCACCTCCGTGAAAGAGGAAGTTGGATATGCCATTCAATTCTCTTGGGTTAGCAGAGCTGAAAATTTCTCTGGAGCGTCTCGAACCATCTATTGAAGAAGCTCCCATATTTGGACTTAAACTATTTCCAGATCATTTGAGTTATGCATTTTTAGGTGCACCCCCTGATAAGGGGTTGGAATATATCTATGATAATCTGAAGGGTAAACGGCCGGTTCCTCCCGTGCTTACAGAGGGTCCCTCGCGTGCACCATAGACAGTTGATAGGTTTGGTCTTGGTGATGCGTAGTATAAAAAGTTGATTCAGCGTATTGAGGCCATGCATGACATCCACCGACATTTTGCTGAAGATTTGACATACGCTCTCGGTACTATTTTCCGAGATACTGGTGTCGAGGTTGATTGGCCACCTGATCCTCCACCCGAAGAGGGTGATCCTCCCGCTAACTAGGTATGCCTGAAATCCTTATTATTACCATCAATGAGGACATTGAAAATTTTAAGTTTGGGGGTGATAATGTAAGGATTAGTTTGTGTGTGTCCATTTAGATTCATATAGATTCATGTTGCATGTTTAGTTATATTTCATTCATATTTTTGCATGATTGTTCATATAGGACATTTTTATTTGTGTATTTATGTGAGTTCATATAGTTGCATGTGCATGTATATACCATAATCCCTTAGGTTGAGCTATTGTTATCTGATAAATTGATGTTAATTTAAGTATGGTGATGACGAATAGAGGGTTGTTTAAGTCCTAATGAATTGATTTGCATTCTAGAATTTTTTTTTCACAAATCTTATAGGATTGCTTTTGAGCTAGATCATGATCATATTTGTTTAGTTGTTGAGATTTAATCACTTGGTTATATTTAGAATATTTGGTATTCTCTTAATGACAAAAGAATACTGAATTTTTAAAACTAGAGAAAAACTTGGAATTCATTGTTTGTTTTAAATAAGGCTAGGCATCAAATGGCTAGTAGCCAGCTCATATTTTTATAAGTAGTCTAGGGTTGAATGAGATGGAGCGAAACGTACTCATTCAGATTTATTGAAAAAAAGAAAAAAAAACTATAAAAAAGAGAAAAGTATGTGTTTATGCATAATTGATCAAGAGTGAGCTCTTTAATACTCGAGTTATTAAGTTCTAGGGGACTTTATGCCTAGTGACCTAAGGCTTTTATAGTCTGGGATCCGCTAACCTAACGCTCGCTACTTGGGTATTATTGCATAAGTCTTTTGGGACCTCATTCATTGCACGGTTAACTAAGCATCTTTGTTATGTGTTGAGTAATAGCATTAATCCTTGTATAACTCTAGTAGAAAGGAGGTGTTGTGAGTCATTATGCGTTTAACGTCTATTCTAGTTATAAACTTGTGATTGTTTTGATGAAAGATAATTTATGGTTATTGATCTAGTATCGAGAGTATATCTGTAGAGCATCCCACACATGCACATTTCTGATTTGTGAGTTGGTTATGGGATTTATTCGAACTCTGTTAAAAGTTATTGCATTCTTAGAGGCGTTGGCTTATTGATTTGGTCATGATTATTCTGAGGGGATCGATGGCGTTATCATTTAGTTGCATTCACGTAGTTGCATTCATGCATTAGGTTTGTTTTATATATTTGAGTCTATTTATGCTTGAGAACAAGCATCGATTCAAGTTTGGGGGTGTGATAAGTGGATTTTATATCTACTCTGAATGCTTCATTACAAGCTTAAGTTGGTGTTTTGGACTCAAGTTGTTGGTAGTTCTGATATGTTTTTGTGTTATTGCATTTCAAGCATTAGTTAAATGAAGAAAGGAGCTTTTCAAGGAAATATAAGTGGAGAGAATCTCGTTAGTTTCGCGTGGGCAGTTGAATCGCCTAATTCTAATGAGCAAAACTCAAGATACGGCCATAAGAAGAATCAGAAGAAAAATCCAGAAACCCTGCGCGGCCGCCCCCGAAACCAGCCCGCCCGCGCCGACTTTCTACCAAAAAAACCAGCATGCCCGCGCTGATTTGAGCACGGCCGCGCCGCCCTTTTTGCCCTAGAATCCTGATTTTAGTAGAATTTGATGATTTTGAGGGTCCAGCTCCACTAGGGACTAATACAAACCAATAAAAAGATGTTTTTAACAACAAGGAGCCAAGGGAGAGGAAAACGAAGACTTAGAAGAGCACAAGATGGCTATAGAGAAGAAGACTTTTGTATTCTTCAATATAGTTGTACTTCAGATGCTTGTTTTCGATTTGTCTTTGAACCCTAGTACTCTTATTTTGTTTATTATCATATTTTCATTGGGGTTCTAACAGATTTACTTCTAGATTTCTATAGTTAATTTGTTTCAATATCTTGGTGTGTGGTGATTGATTAATATCCTAGTATTGGTTGTGCTTATTCTTCTTATGTGCGTAGCTAACATATAAGCTAGCGTGTTAATCTCTATTGAAGCGAAAGTGAATATAGAGGTTTAGAACTTGTCATGCTAACATAGGTTTATGTATAATTGTTATGCATGATTTGTAGGTAATTTTAACCATCTTACTTGCCCTATGTAATCAAGATAGATTACTTGCACATTAAACCTTTATGTTGTCAAATTATATAGACATATAGGGTCTCAACATAATTGGTGTTTATTCAGCTTCTATCTCTTTTATGGATGTCTGGTAGTAGGCTATTCGTACAACGAAAGTTGGCGTTTATTAGTTTCGTGTTATCTGATTAGTTGTCATCACCATTGCATGCTAAGGTTAAGAACAATGACTTTGAATGAAGTAGTAATGAAGTTAGAATCCCATGTTTGTCTTATATAGTTAATTCAATCACTTTTATTCTTAGTTAATTGCATGTTAGTTTAATCTTAGTTATAGATATCTCAACTTGTTATTGTATTAGCATTGAGCGATAGTCATACCATTGTTGCATAGGTGCATAATCTTAAGTTAACTAAAAAGAGTCTTTGTGGGTAAGAATCTGATTTATATCTTATACTACTTGTGAACGCGTATACTTGCATGTAATTTTAGCGCGTGTTTTCTCCCTAATAGAGTACTCGGATGCCTAGTATATGTTAAACAACTGGAATTAGCTTTTGTCACTTTGTTCACTTGGTTTTGGTTGCTGATTGGATGGTTGCCATGTTCCCTCTCAAGATCAGTTTGGCTTCTCGGAATTTGGCTTCTCGGAATTTGGCATTCTAGTGGTATTTTGATTGCGGTTGTTATTTGATTTGATGTTATAGCACGGATAAGCTGCACACTATGGAGACGCCCTAGTCTATGTCAAACTGCATGCTGATGTGTTGAGATCAGTTTGGCTACCGTGATCATAGTTTGTTGGATGGTTTTCAGGGGTTCTCCTTTCCTTAGTGGTCTTGGTTTGGCTGCATCTTACTTTGGCTCCTATTGGTTCCTATCACAGCATTCTGGGTCATAATGAAGAGTGCTTGTATGCTTAGTAGTTATTGAATCATTGTGCTTAGACTTGAATGGGTATTTTCAAGTTAATTTTGCCCAGCTTAACTCAAGCTTGGGGCTCTAGCTATACGGCATTTTATGCTTAACACCCAGTCTACCTGGTTAGGCTTCTTCTATGCATTCTTTCGGACAACTTAGTTCAAGCTTGAGCACCTTGTTTTATTTGTACAAACCATAAAGGGTTGATACCTCTACTGGACAACCATGTCATGAGTAATATTGGTCAGTTTGTTCTATGTTCAGCCGTTCCTCATTGAAGAGTGCTTGTATGCTTAGTAGGTGTTGATTTCTGGGTCCTAAACGCAGACTATTTGGTTTGGTTATTTCATGGATGTAGATTGGTTGGCTGCTAACTCCCTCTCTAAGTGAAAGTTAGTTTTATCTGAAGTTAGCTCTTGCTCCAGCTGGCCTTGTTGATTTGATCATTCCCGATCCTTGTCGTGTTAAATTTGAAGCTAGTATGGATAAGCCAGCATGCTAAGGAGATGTCTTAGCCTTTGTCAATCTGTTGGCTCCATGTTAACTCAAAATGTAGGCCAACATGGATATATTGGGAAAACTAGTATGCTAAGGAGATGCCTTGTCCTTGTTTAATTGCTAGTTTTTTTTCAAGTCACTAGGCTGGGAGGTTAGGCAGGGACGCCATCTAGTTTGTTCTTCATTGTTGTTTTATTTAGGTTCCTTCATCCCCTGCGTGGGACTGATTTCCTTACATTTCATAGATAGTCTTCCCTTGGTTCGCAAAGGTGCAGAGGGTGAATCCCTCAAATCCCTGTAATCCAAAATTATTTTATATATAAAAAACAAACTTAGCACAAAAAAATATATAAAGGTATGTATTAATCAATTATTATTATTATTAAATAATTTATTCTTATTGTATTCATAATAAATAGACCATTCGTTTAATACGAAACGAACGTGTCTAGACTCAGAAAAATATTATGCTTCCAATAAAAATACTTTCGAGACCTAAATCCTTTTTTATCGAAAGATCATTTATTTTGCGAGTCATTCTGAGTTGAATAATCATCGAAAATTCATATTTTTTACTCGATTCCATTTTTAAAAATACCGAGACCTATCTTTTGACAATCTGATTTACGTGTTATATGAATAACATGACTACGTGCTATGTGATACACATGTTATCTATTCATAGCTTTTAATACCATGTATAAATAAACGATCAGGTGGACGCCGAGACGTATAAACGTCATTCAAGTTTTGTCTGGTTTATTAAATAAGTGCGTTTTATTTATAGAGTCAAGGTCGGGAAAGCAATCAGGTCGTAAACAGGGCTAATCTCAGTTTTACTTACCAGACAAGTACCCCTGTCCTATTCCAACTTCAGAATAGATGAATGATTGCATATTCATAGTTGATATTACTATTAGGCAAATTCTTGTGATACAATATTCAAATACTCATGGAATTATTGAATCCAAATTATTCTAGTAATCGTTCTACTAGAATATTGTTTCCTATTTTTGATAAATAGTGAATAACTATTCTACCCAGATATATTCTATATAGTGGAAGGTGATTGTTATATTTAGCGAATAACTAATCATGCTAGTTATCTCGCCATCAGTCGTTGAGATTACTCCGGACCATGTGAAATGGGGAGTTTAGCATTTGAGGATATCGATTGATTCGATTCCTTTATGAAAAATATTTTTAATTGGATGAATGCATAAGTGACCGGGACGGACGGTCCAGCGGAGGGCCATGTGTTATATGAAATACATATAATACAACTTTTGCCACAGGAAGGAATATTACCTTTTTATTGGAGTACTCGTGTTATGGGACATATTTCTACGAATCATGATCTAGTGCTATCACACGGGCTGATCATCATGTGATAGTACATTGGTTATTGAAAGATTCCAATATAAAACTTATTTCTTACTATTTATAGCTTATTTTAGCTTTAATTATTATTCTGATAATATTGTTTACCTCTTGTTCTTTATTTATCATCATAATATTGTTGTTATCATTTCAAGCGCATATATTATCCTACTTGCTGAGCATTTCATAGCTCACACTTATTTTATTGTTCCGATCATTCAGAGAGAGCGACCGATGCCTCGCATGCTTCATACCGCTAGGAAGAGGATGCCCTCTGAGCAGCCTCAGATTTTTAGGTTCCAAATTTTGCAGCAGGTAGGAGTCAGCGGGCGGTGTAGTTTATACATTAATGTAAAATGTAATAATAAAAGTGAATTGGTATGTAAAACTTATCTAGACTTTTTAAGGATTAGTATAACTTCATGTAGAGATTATCCTAATCGGGTTTGTAGTTGTAATAATTAATGGTTTTTCATAGTATCAATTCATATTATAACTTGTGCTTGATCCTTATGCATGCAGGGGTCGTATTTAGTATTTATTTCATTGTGTATATTATTTTATCTGTTTAGCAGTTATTGACTCCCAAATCTAGACCCCAGATTTGGAGGGCGTCATAGGTTGGTACAGAGCCACGGGATATGGTCACTGAAATAGACTTAAGAGTTATCTTAATTAAGTCACAGGGAGATCACATGAGATAAGTGTGTGTGTGTGTGTGTCTAAGTCATATCGAGTTCAGTCCAGATTATTGGATATAGTTTTTAGTTTTTAGTTTTTCATATCTTTATATATGTGGGCTGTGATGTGATTCCATGAGGAGCTTAGTGATGGGGAGAGTTCAGATGAGACAGGATACTCAGGTGGGTGGGTAGGACCCCCAAATCCTTCCTCGAGCTCGGATGAGTCATTACATAGTGAGCCTATGGGAGGCCGATATCAGGAGGAGTCTGTGTTCGCAGAGCTGGGGTTGGTAGGCCAGTAGACTTGGTAGTGAAGTTAGTCCAAGAGGTGGTGGCAGATCCGGAGTTGGTCAGATTTATTGAGAGAGCGGTGGTATCCATTCGGATAGAGGTAGCTGTTAATATCTTGGAGGCAGGTGAGGCCCGAGTGATGAGGATTATGGAGGAGGCACGCTTAGCCGTGACCAGAGACGTGGCGCCCTCCAAATCCGGGTCAGAAGTTTGGGGTCCACACACACACACCTTATATATAAACCTGCTTATAACAATAATAGAGATAATAATAATAATAATATGCAGTGACCCTACTTACCAACATCCACGGATCGCAACAGGTTAAAGTATGCACACAAGCCACGCACACATTTATATTACAAACATCCAAATCCCAACTATTCAACTTACAACTGAATATTAAACATTCTTACAAACTCTTCAAACTTAAACTATCACAAAAGTCTTCAGCTAGCTTATTCCTCTTAACCTGGAATCCTAGCTCGCACACTTGATTGGGGATCCTCGCTACCAACAGGTTCCTTCTTAACAGGAAAAGAACATAAACAGAATCGCACAAATGAGCTAACTAGCTCAGCAAGTTATATTGATAATACTGAGATTAAACAATGATCAAATGAAATTATGTAAGGTATCAAGTTTAAGGATAAGTAATTATTTAGAATTGGATATTAAGTTTTCATTTTAAAAACCAAGGTTAGCTGCTGATCAGTCACGCACTAACCCCGATCAAGGCACACAGCTCTACTCTAATTACTGGATCCAAGGTACACATTGGCCTAACTTGACCTCTAATCTGGTCTGACCACGAATCTGGTCCACATTTTATAAAACAATCCAATTCTATAGAAATAGCAGAATAAACAATATAAAGTAATAAACAAAACATAAACAACATCGGATTTCAAACATAAGATGGTTTGCAATCTTCACAAGGAAACAATATGGCAATTATCAAGATTGGCTATCATCCGGTACAAGAATTGGATAACAAACGAATCAAAGTCTTGTGGTTATAAGGATTTGGTTTTTCAATGTATAAGATATAAAGGTTTGAATGTTAAAAAATTTCGGTTCAGTAATTGGTATTTAGTTTATATGTAATCATATATCACTGGTTCGTATCCGGGTATTCAACAGTCGATGGTTCGGAAAGAATAAGGCTTACGGCTCAAAGATCAGTAACTGGAATCAAGGTTTAGGGTTCAGTATTTCAAAGCATTTGTAATATAAATTAGAATTATAATTTATTCGTAATATATCTTGAGAATGTTCATAACACTTGCCTTGTCTTAACTTGCTAACGCTTCACTGGCTTTCAATCACTATCTCTTATTCTCCGACTACTTACTTCCCTTTCCTACGCCTTGCCACTTCTGCTCAAATATCACATGTATCTATCAATACTTATCTCGCTTGATTATATTCGATATAAACTTCTACCTACCCTTCGTTTCACCCAAATCCGATTTACGGATTGAAAATTACGATTAAAATAGTCAAACGATACACATACACACATACAACATATCAATCAGTTCACATATAACACATAACACGTAAGATATTCGATGAAAATACTTTTTCAAAGAATATTTGATGTTAAAATGATTTCTCGGATATTTAATATAAATTTTTAAATATTTTACAAAATTAAACGGGCCGTTGATTCATTTTAAAACAATAAACCGGATTCGATTTCCTGAATCTGGCTTTAAAATAATTTTATAATAATTATCGAGCCTTGAAAACAATTTAAAATAATATTTTAAAGCTCAAAACTATTTTTCGGAATTTTTAAATCAAAATAAATAATTAAATCTAATTAAATAATTAATTAATAATTAAATCAATCAATCAATTAATTTTTGAATTAATTGACCAATTAACTAATTAATTATCGACTAAAATTAATTAACTAATTAATTCAGATTTATTTTTGAATCAAAAATAATTTTTGGAATTAAAATAATAATTTTTTAGAATTTTTAATAATTAAAATCGAATTTCAGTAATTAAAATAAATAGAAAATATGATTTTTAAATATTTTTAAAACAGGAATCCTATTTTTGCAAAGTCTAGAAAGTTCAGGGACTAAAGTTCATTTTTTTAAAACTATAGGTACTAAACTGCAATTTTGTACAGGGGTTCGCCGGAAGACACCCTTGCCTCGCCGGAGATCACGATTCTGCACCACCATCTCCTCCAGATCACATCTGTACAACACCAGGAACACAACCATGCAATCAAATCACACAAATAACCCCTGAGTTGGCCGAAAAAGCTCGAAGAAAACTCGCCGGACGGCGAGTTCTTTTTTGCTCCGACCAGCTCGATTCCGGTATCGTCTGTTGACGATACCACCACCAATCAATTCCTCTTTTCAAACTCTACAAATCCATACCAACCAAACAATCTATGGGTTATAAACCCTAATTTTATAATTCGAAATTAAAACACAGATTTGAGCATGTTATCGAACTCCAAATTAGTTATATAATATATCAAAATCATCAGAAAGAAAAGCTCTACACCATGCAATCATAAAATCATACAAACAATCTCTCGAACAAAAATTCATAATTTAAATCAAAATAATTTGAGATTAAATAAAAATATAGAAAATAAACCTTTGGATTTGCACAAAAACCAGTTCTGGAATCTGATTGTATGTTTCAAGAGCTTCGTTTTGAGTACTCGAGCTTTCCAAACGGATTCCGATAACACCTCCAAAAGCTTGTTTGATTCTCGAGAACTTATATGAAATTAGGGTTTTTCTCTGTAAAATTATATAATTTACTGACTGCAAATGATTTTCTGTACGGAATAAAATACGGTAAGGGCTATTTATATTTACGAAATATTGGTACACCGTTAGATCATACCGGATATAAAATGGTACGTTTATTTGAGAAAACAGATCCAAAACAGTACCGGTTTTAGGATAATTATCCAAATCTATACAATTTGCATTGCGGTCTTGGTCTCAGCGCTTTGGTTACACATATTACGAGATAATAATTATAATAATTTAATAAGAAGATCTCTTTTATCGAGAATACGGGTTTTATCAATTTACCGAAATGAGTTTTGTATCGAAAATATTGCGTCGGGACCCGTACGGGGAAAACCGTATGCCGGATCGAAAAAGTCAAAACATGGAAAATGCTCGGAATATTGCAATTATGTTAGGAAGGAGTTCTCGGAAGAGTTTCGGGTTGTAAAAACGTAAAAACGGTTGAAGTCGGTTGGTTCCCGATTATACAAAATAGTTTTTAATTACTCGGAAAAATAATTTATTAAACTCATAATTCTTTTATTAAATCATAAAACAACATAAAAATTAATAGAAAAATATGACAATTATCTACACTTTATTTTGGACATATAAAAGTTAAAATACGCAAATTATATCATATTTAAATATCCTAAGACATATACCACTTAACAATTAATTCACGGAATAATCACAAAATAAATACAAAATATTTATTTATTAACAAAAATAATTACATGATATATCCGAGATATTACAAGAGAGGCCATCCAGCCAGGACTAGTCATCCTTGGAGGCAGAGCCCTACATCATCTATAGCTTTAGTCACCTCACGAGCCCCGGCAGTAGCAGCTCCCGGTGTAGTTCCATACCATGTGTATACTGTTATGGGGCGAGAGCGAGATTTTCCCAAGGGTCAGAATGCCAGTATGAGTGAGCCCATGCGAGAGATGGCACAGGCTATCGCCATGAGGTTACTTATTTCTGGTTTTGAAGTTCAGTCCAGGTTTAGGGCCATTGAGGAGGTCGCGAGGTAGAGGTTGTCATAGCTCTCATCCACTAGTGAGTGGGATGCAAAAGCACGTAGGGTGACCCGTTTGGTTAGTTGGATTCTTACTGAGTTGTGCGTGGTGCACGAGCCGCATGGCTAGATGATCAGCTGATGAGTTGGTTTTGAGACGAGAGACCTAATATAATACGGAGGACGTCACACTTCTCGACATTCCTTGATCTGTGACTTTTCAATATTTGACTTAGAACATTTTTCAATCTATAGCATTATTCTTCACCAAGCTCTATATATTCATTCTAAGGCATGATCAGGCTTGATCTTCTTACAGAGATTTCTTTCTAACTTGGTTGTTTACTGAAAAATACTTCAGTCTAGTCTTCTTCAACATTCTTACAACTCAAAGAACACCATTACAGATTACATAATAATTACAAGTCAACTAATTCTTAGGATTGTCAATGTGACTTAGTCTTGTAATATTAAGGCATGTCTTGCACAACATAGTTAAGTTACTGTTTGTCCATGTTTATAATCGAAAAAATCTCCATGCATCAAATTTTTTTACACATTTATTAATCATGTTATGTTTTGAAAATTATATTTACGATATGATAACATGTATTATCTTTGTGTTGGATCACGTAAATTATATATATTTTTTGTCGGAGGTGAATTATCTAATTTAAATGTGCGTATTACTTAAATTTTTTAAATACATAAAATATTAGTGTTGTTGACTACTGGTTGTAAAAAATAATTAGAATATTCGCTTGAATGAATTCGTTAAATACATATATTGTTGCTAGATTACGACTCCGGCTCAAAAAATCATGACAAAAATCGATAATACAAAAAATTATAAATAGTTTATTTCTATTGCTTATGTATATTTAAATTATATAATATTATAATTTTTTTCTCGAGTCATTTTTCTAAATAATTCATACCACCGCCACAACACGATTTAGTTAACTAGTTTAAAACTGGAAGACTAAGTTTTTATAAATAGTTTATTTATATTGTTTACGTATATTGAAACTAAAAAATAAGTTTTAAAATTAATATTAAATAATTTGTACTAGAATTTAAAGGTGTATTGAAATATAAAAGTTGAAGTTTTCATAAACTAAAAAAATACAAAGAGGTAAATATTTGAACAAGAGATAGAGAGACCACAAGTACAAATTTTAGTGGTTTACTTTCAAGAAACTAAACAGACAATATCAATATTTTTATAAATAAACTCTTAACTTCTTTATAATAATATATTATATGTAGAACTAAAATACTAAAAGAACTTAAGTAATATAATTGATAAGAAGAGATGTAATTGATGTGTGTCTTCAGTCACCAAAACAAGTGCATTTCTTTATATAGGCAAGTAAAAACGTGTGTAATAAATATTTGTAGCTTTCTATACATGCAAAGTCTTTCACCGTGTTATAGACCGTCTCCTGTAACTAACTTCTGGAATGAAAAGACGGAATTAGAATTATCATTCCACTAATTACTACTAACACAGTAATAGTACTAATAGCACAGTAAACACTAGTGCAGTGCAGATCCTGATAGAAATATGTCCTATAATGGTCCATGAAATATGCACTTATACATCTTAGGCAGAAAACTATTCTCCTAATGGGTGGGTTTAAGCTAATTTAAATGGAAATTCATGAAATGACATAGTTGAAGTACACAAGGACTAAGCATACATGTCAATATCTGCTAAGTTTAGACCCTAAGTTTTATATAGGCATGCTTAAGCATCTTATTAAAACTAAATTCATCAAGACATCAGACCTTCATATGCGTATTGAGTCTTTGCTACAGTCCAGTTTATTTCTAATAAATATATAGCTTCAATGTAAACATACTGCAGTGTATTGAAGGTACCTTCTTACAACCTGATGTTGGACTCCAGAATACTCCTTGATATTAATGTTTATATATCTAGAAAAACTTAAGTAAAGCACATAGTCTATGTGTCGAATCGACAAATGATGTGAAGACAATGCTCTTCTCACCATGCAGAAATTGCAGCAGCGCAACTAGGTACGGGGGTTTACAGTTTGGTTCACATATCTGCATAAAGATGAATGAGTAGACAATATGGAGGATTCCCAGGTTATAACTTCTCCTTCAAGCAATGCCTTGGAGGATTCCCACTAGTAACTAGCCTCATCCTTAAAATAATAACTCGCGTACTGCACCTTATTATCATCCTTGACTTCTTCTAACACAAAAGACTGAGCTTTAATCGGATCTGGAAATCCTATAAACTCTGGGGGATGTGCAGATTGAAAATGCTTGAAATTTTTGACTTTAGGGGTTGGGGGTTGTTGCAAAAGTTGGAAGATTTGGTTCATCATAGGAGTGTCTTGGTTTTGTTCTTGATCTTGGGTTTGAGTTTCTTCTTCTTGATGATTTGGTGAAGTGGCCATTTCTTACAAACCTGATTGAACAATTATTTAGCAATACGATAGCATGGCATACATATCAATAGAGACTCTTTTTAGAAATAGCTTTTTGAGTTTTAAGTATTACCCAGTTGCGCATGCAATCACATTACTACATAATTCGCTCATCAGTTTAGGTTCTCACATGATACAAAGTATGTGTTCACAGGATATTAACTACGTTTGCTTGGAAACATGATATGTAAAATGGTTTATGAAACTCAAAGGTTCATAATGTAAAATAAGATGCATAATTTATTTAACGATTTAAAGGTACATGGATAAAAAGATTCAAGTACAACAGGTACCGTCATAAGGTATAATAAAACAGGGTTAAACAGAGGAAAAACTGGAAACTATCCCCTATCTACCCCTAACTTCTACCTAACTACTACTACCAACTCTAAGTTTTAAAATACAATACAGCATAAAAAGAAAAAGGGATCCCGGCATCTGACCAAGTATCCCAAAGCCTACCGGTGCTGAAAAAGAACCAAAAATATAACATCCATAGGCTCTACCAGATGTCCCGTCTGAACTCACTAACCATCAAGAATCTCCCTCAATACTGTCAGCATCCAACGAATGATCTTATGCACTATTATGGCCTCGGCATCACTGGAAGATGGTTCATCATCCAACCTCTTTTGGGCAACCTGCTCCACCATCTGAATACGAACTATCCACTTATCCTCCAGCACCGACGTCTGCTTCCTAGACTCATGAGCTAACCTATCCATCAAATCTCCAAACTCAAGAAATACGGGAGTAAACAAAATCTCGATCCTGGGCCAACTTGCCACCAACACTGATAGGCACACGCACAAGCATTGCAGACTCTCGCTCAGGGGCTGGGGTCTCTGGATCTGGTCTCAGGGGAGAAACATGCATAAGGGCCTCACTGCTCTCAGATGGATCCTCCTCAGGGTCTGAACTAACATACAAGGTCGCCACTGAAGGGGGTAGAATAGATTCCACTGGGGAACCACGCAAACTATGCTCAGAGTCTGAATCGCTACCACTACTAAGGTCCTGATATGAAACATAAAACAATAGCTAAGAAATAGCATTAGGGTTAAATACGACTTCCAACTGACTCCACAACCTAACTTCAAATGCTATCTTGACCTATTTACCTTACTTAGACTATACCTAATAGTCTAACTCAACTCTATGTGAGTCGAACACTCTCGCAATATATATGCCCAAATACCCTTTTATCCTAACTTGTCTCAGGGACTAGATCATATAGCTCTCATACCAACTTGTGACGTCCTCAATCTCGGGATTAGAAAATGAGGAACCACACACTATTAAACTAGTATAACAACAGCAGATAAAATAAACCCCGATTAAATAAAACTAGGATCTAAACAGGATTAAGTTTGAGACAAGATTAGAACTACCAACCAGAATAAATATATTACAACCCAAAATATAATTCAATTCAAATCCATTCGATTCCGACATGGAACCGATAGATAACCCATTGTATCTGAACCAACTTGAAAAGCCCTTCAAACTAACACGCTTGCTCACACACACAACAGCTACCTGCTTTGGCATCTGGAAACCTACAACCTGGTAGGGTTCGCCAGGAATGCTCTTGCAAGCGATGCGCCTAAATCTGGATATCTTCTTGCTTAACTGTAATTGTTAGATCAAAGCAAATAAATGAGAAAAGAAGCTCAACACGTAACTATATAAACAGTTCTATATCACAATATTAATAACAATATCTGAGGCATTCTACACTCATTATCTAGGTGGCAGTTATATAAGATTGGCTAAGTAAGAGTTATTAAGAAGGCTTGGGCTTTCAAGAATCAAGGCTCAGGATGGGGTGATAGTCGACATTCATCACAAATCATTAGCAGGATTTCAATGAGTTGCTCAATCGAATGGAAGCATCTAATCAAGCTTCGAAAATCAACATAAAAATTATTGGAAAATAACAGGGTTCTCAATTCCACGATTTAATGAAGATACAACTCAATCTATTTCATTTATTTTTATTTTAAAGAAGCAACTACTTAAAGAATGTAATCATTTTCTCTTTTTTTAATCAATAAGATACCCTTGATTGGAATACTCATCTTATAATACGGGTGATCAGCCCGTACCGACCTCCATCTGGTCGTTATGGTACCTATGGTATTATTTCAGCCATATATCGGACTAGACCCGCTAGCCTCTTACATGACTGGACTAGTCCCACTAGTCTCTTACGTCTATATCCAATCCATCAGGAACTCGTTTGGAAAACCTTTATGTTGGAATTAGGAAAAGTTGACTAAGTTCATTTTATCATTACCAAGAATATGAAATCATTCGGACTCATTCAAGTCGAAAATCATTCTTAAATTCAATTCAAGATTTCAAGGAAAGTGAACAAATCGAAAATAAATAGGGATCAGATTAGTTCCAAAAGATCAATACAATTAAGATATACAGGTTATTGAAGAATCTAGATCAATCAAAGCATTACGTAAGGAGATTCATAAAGGTTCTCTTTGGTTTACGAGATCAAAAGGTAACAAGGTGATATAGCAAAGTAATAAATGTCAGGTTTAATAGGGTTATTATAAAAGATCAATAGGGTTTGATAACAAGTTATGACAAGGATCGATATCAGGGTTTCTCAAAAATCAATAGTAGGTTTATCATAGTTACTATAAAGGATCATTATTTTATCATGGCATTGACAATATCATCTCCATAATCGAATCATAAGAGAAGGAAAAGTTACTTGCCATAAATTTCTTTCCTATTTAACGGGTACTGAGCTACTGCCACCTAAGATCTCTTTTCCTCTTCTAGCCTGAATGCCTCTGCTATCGGAATCTACAATCCAAAACAGAATCCCTAATTAGCGACTTACTCAACACCCGACGTTTCTCAGAACGCCTAACGATTACCCTTACTTGTGATAACACTTAGTTTGTATACTTGAGTATAATCACAATATACTCATGTAGCACATAATATAACATACTTTCATACTTAAAGATCTATACTTTAGCAATTAACTATTCCCCATTTAATAATAAAAATTCGAACCCCAAACATCAAGATAAAATCAAATAAAATCACATGCAACCATAGCTCGGTGGTACCCCATTTCGGGGTTTCCAACCGTAGCTCCACCATGAATCTATTTAAACACCAAAAATGAGCATGAAATCACAGAATCATTATGAAAATTAAAAACCCTCTTTGATTTCACCAAAACTGAACCAAAGAATCACATAACCCAACTTGGGGGTTTTCTAAAACTTAAAAATAGCAACATGCATCCACATAAATGAATGAAGGAAGCAAAATCCTCCATAACCATGGACTTAAAATCAAGAATCGATGGAAAATAGGGGAGAGATCGAAGAGAGAGAGTATTCCAAGAGAGAGTATACCGAGAATAATTTACATATTCTTTGCCATTATTACAATTCATAAATATACATAAGTCTGGTACATCAAAAGTTGAAAGCCTAGCCTATTGGTAGATCCTACCTCAGCAATAACGGCATCAATGCCTACAGAAAACTGGGGAATGTTTCCTATCCGCTCACGAATTGGGAGCTTGGTCATGTTCATCTTGTCTATCTGTTGTTGTGTGATGAAAGAAGAAAGAAAGGGTGAGCAACAAGCCCACCAAAATAATATGTATAATAACTAACAATATATGAGCATTCTCATAGTACTCATGAAAGTCTTGGTCAAGAAGAATTGAACCAAGTTGATATCTTAACGCGACCAAGTCGCAAAATATTCAGTATATATGTATACATACTTTTCAAAATCTTGAAATCCTCTGTCATGTATAATATACACAGAGTTCCAGTTTATAACTGTATAAAAATATCATTGCAAGGTGATCTTATATATCTAACATTGTCTCAACATTTTTCTGAAAATCTTTGACATGCATAAGATAAACATTTACTAGATATAAGTTTAAAAGATGAAGTTACAAGATACTCCAATATACTTATATCTTTTCCGAATACTACTTGAACTACCACCATTCAAGTTATAATTAGTTTCAAAAGTTCATCACACTGATGAGACTACAAGATAAGACTTGAATAGATTCAATCTTTGAAATATCATTTGAAAGAAATGAAGTTACGAGATACTTCATTAAGTCCTGATATATATATACACCTATATATATACATTTCATACACACCTTGAAAACCTCTGTTATGAAAATTATAAAACAGAGTTGCATTATCCAATGAATTTGGAAAGGAGAAAACCTTGGCATAAACCTGATATCTTGCTGATCAGGCAAAGATACCAATAAGTAATCTTTTCTACTATTAGATGGAAGAATTCCCCACTGGTCATCACTCTGGCCGCAATAGGACCTTATGTTGGACTGCCACTCAGCCACTTACGCATTTGATGGACTCCCACTGAGCCACTTACACTTTCATGGACGCCCACTGAGCCCATGTTGCTTATGCCGACTCAAATAGATGAACTTACTTCCCGAACGTTGGGAAAGTAATCAAAATCTTTTCTCAAAACAGCAACCTCGTTGCGAATATAAAATACACCACAGAGTCGGATCCCTCAGGTTTTGAGCTAGTATTTAAATCCCCTTCGAAAGGAAGATCTTAAATATAAAAATGAGTTTTAGGATCCACTCTAACTTTTAAAAATCATTTTGAAGACTCGAAAACATTTTTAAGAACGTTTGGAGTAATGCTAATTTAATGAAATAAATCAGTCCCGATATATTAGAAAATATCTGAATATTATTATTTAAATAATATTCCCATAAGGATAATCCTTATAAAAAATAATTGAGGTAGGAGTTTTAAAACTCATACTTGAAATGAATAATAAATAACCAAAGATATACTTATACGAAAGTATGATCTTTATTTGAATAATCGAAAATAAGTTTGATTATCGAAACATTATTCTTTAGTAAAATAAAGAATATTATTTAGTATATAAGCGGAGTCATAAGTCCTCGAATGAATATTCAAAATAATATTCATTAAATAGAATAAACGGAGTCATAAGTCCTCGAATGAATATTCAAGATATTATTCATTAATAAAAATAAAGCTATCGAATAAACCTTATTCGATTAATAGTTTTGAAAACTATATCTATATATATATATATAAATATATATAATATACTCGGGAACATCGACTCCCGGTTTTAGAAAATATTCACCTTTGGGTCCCCTATACTAAGGGTATACGTAATTACTGCTTATCTCTAGCATAGGTATTATGCAACTATAAGCATTGAAATCAACAGATAGATATCAAGATTACGAAACAGACATGCATATATCTCATATCAGCATGCTCCAATATATCGCAAAATTTGCTAATTAACCATCATGCATCTATCACAAGATAATGCATATACATATATACATCTCAACAACAGTAAACGGGTAGAAAACTTGCCTGAGTGTTCCCGGATAGACTTAAGCTTAGAGTGGGTCCGATAACCTATGAACAACAACATAAGTCGGAATTAAACCCTGGTCGCTTAAGAAACTAGACTTTAACCAACTGAACCTTAATGTTCGCTTATGGTCACTTCTACGCTTAACGAATCACATAAGTCGTTCGAGTACCCTCGGCTCCACCATTTTTAATAATTTAACCATTAAGAATTTTAAGGCGATTCTTTCGCGAGTACCTTGCCAACTGCCTAATCCACTTTACACAATTGTTTCATACTCCAATTAGTCATTTAAGGGCCTTAACCAAGGTTTCAAAGTAAGGCGAGGGGTAATGGTTCGTTCGCGAAACGTTGTTACTTAAAACGGTCGTTTCTCCTAAACCGCACATCGGATTCAAGCGAACCACATATCAAAACGAAACTCGTAACATGAACTATCTAATCATGGCAATGGTCAAAACCTAACAGTGAGTTCACGGGTCCTGATATTAAGAACAAAAGCAGTCTAAGGTAAATCGGGCATTACGACGCCTATGTTTACGCGATTACCAAAGTTTAACTACTCCAATCATCCACAAATCAATGACAATTCAACCCATAACCACCAATACAACCAAACTTCATCCAAACCTTAATACATCAGTCCATATCCTCAAGATTTTCCAATTTATTCAACCACAAACATGAACTACTAATTATACTTAAGTTTCATTTACTATAAATAAGATTCAATCATCCAAATCACTACAAACCCAACCAAACTTTAAACACACAAGCATCATGCTTCTCATGAACTATATTAATCAAAACCACTCCTAAATATTCAAAGTAAAACTAGGGTTTGAAGTTTTATACCTTCCTTAAAGCTTTTAATCCATGAAAGATCCTTGGAATGCCCATGGAAGCCTTTATCTATGCTTAAGCTACCTTGACCTTACAAATAAAATCAAGAATCAAAAATTTGTTCTTGAAAGTTACTATTCACCCTAAACTAAAATGATTTGTTTGAGATAGATAACCTTTGATTCAAGCACTCAAACTACTTGCTCTTCTTAGTTATGAAATATAGGATCCAAAGAAACAAACCTCTTGAATTATGATTGAGTGGAGCTTGGGTTTGGAAATTTTTCTTCTTGTTTTTCTTCAAAAAACCGTGAGCAAGGAGATGGGGGGAAGAGAAATGAATGTGTTTTCTTGGTTGCTTCCTTTTTGTTTGTTAATTAACCTTTTACCATGGTAAAAATTGTGTGGCTCACAATCAACCAACCAACCCTTCCCATTTGGTCATGCTTATGTCATCTACTTATGTCATCTTGTTACACTTTTCCTCCTCTTGTTGGTGTGATGACATCATCCTCCACTATCCCCTTTGATTAACTCCTAATTACTTGGCTAATGATCGCTGATCTGTTATACGGTTCGCTTAACTTTCGTTCTCGTTTATCGTTTGAGGGATCATACCCGAGATCTTATTACTTGGGTTCCCCTAAACCTTTCTCAATATTTTATATTCATTTTATGATGCTCTCTTATAATCCTTGAATTTAAATCTTTTTAATCATGTTACCTTATACTCAATTCTTTCGGTATCTGGTGGATTTTCGGGAAAAATCAAAGTGTTCGAATTTGGATTCTGACGATCTTTACATACACTTATATACCATATAGAGTACTAATAAGATCTCTGAATAACAATAAAAGAACCTCTACAAAGTGTGGCATGAAAATTTTTCTTATTCAGCATAATCAGCAAAATCACTATTCATAAGGGTTACAAAAAGTTCAAAAGTTTTGGGGTTATTACAGTCTCCCCTCCTTAAAAGGATTCTGTCCCGGAATCAGATAGAAAATAATTGGGGGTAGTTTTCTAGCATTGCGCTCTCTAGTTCCCAAGTTGATTCCTCCACATTATGATTCTGCCATAGCACTCTGACTAGCTTGATCACTTTGTACCGAAGCACCTGTTCCTTCTTATCTATAATCTTTACTGGTTTCTCCACGTAAGTTAGATCTGGTTGCATATCCACCTGCTCGTACTCCACTATGTGTCTGGCATCCCGATGATACTTCCTTAGCATTGACACATGGAACACATTATGAACTTGTTGTAGGTTGGGGGTAAGGCTAGCTCGTAAGCTAACTTCCCAATCCATCTTAGTATCTCAAAAGGTCCAATGTATCTTGGGCTTAGTTTCCCTTTCTTTCCGAACCTCATTAATCTCTTCCAAGGGGATACTTTTAGCAGTACTAAGTCCCCTACTTCATACTCCTTGTCCTTTCGGGCTAGGTCTGCATATTTCTTCTGTCTGTCTTGGGCTGCTACCAGCCGTCCTCTGATTAGATCTATTATATCCTTGGTCCTTTGGACTACTGCTGGTCCGAGCATCTTGCGCTCTACAACTTCATCCTAACATTAGTGAGATCGACATTGTCTTCCCTCACGGATCTCATAAGGCGACATCTCGATAATGACATATGATCTATTGTCGTAAGAAAACTCAATCCGCGATAAATGATCATTCCAAATTCTTTCAAGTCTATTGCACAGACTCTCATCATAGCTTGTAGCATTATAGCTTTTGCTTCTCAATACCCATTTTTTCCAGTTCGTAATCGTTACTATCTTCCGTTCCTAATATTATACTGGTTATACTTTTGCTCGTTAGCTTTCTATAACCTTTTAATAACCACGTCAACCTTAGTATCACGAACGTGTTAGATTCGGAATACCACTGCACTGATACTACTCCTTTCTAGCTGCTTCTATCTTTGAAAGCTTGATCCATCGTATAGAAGTAAAAGATTTTATTGAGAGATCACTATGATCATGAACACTTGCTATATCGCATAGTTAGTACAGAAGGTGGCCAGCCTTTAGTACTTGACAAGCAATTAAACAACATGTGGTATCCTACTAGGCTTCTATCACACAGATAGATAGTCATTCGGCAATACCTCCCCTTCTGGAAGGGTTGTTCTTCTCAGCTTATACAAAATGAAAAGGAGAGAAAAGAACGAATTGAAGAGAATTGTATATATAAAAAAATATACTGCCACAAAATATCTGGCTTGGAATCTACCTCTGAACTATAGAGGTTTATCATAAGAGAACAAAATATATGTATATATATATATATCAACATCAAGTATTATAGCATCGCATTTCACGTGCCAGAATATATACTATTCCGTCCATCATTCCATGGATCCATGCTCTTGCTCGAGCTCATAAACACTTACTTTTGAAACTCCCTCGACATCGAAACTCGAATAAGGGATTTCATTCTAGACATCATTGTTACTAGAATTCTATGCTAGCACTGCAACCTTCCTCGTATAGTAATACGACTCTCTATTCATAAGAGGGAATAAATATATAATATGTAAATACTCCACTATGTAGTCTATCAATGATAACTTATATATCAACACGACCCCATTAGGGGTACTCAATCTCAACATCCATTCCAATACAACTCTCACGGCTGTAATCAGCTCATTACTTGCAGAATCATTGTAGCATTACTATGGTCCACCACTGACCTATTGTAGTCATTCATTTTCTATGAAATCTTAATAGCTAACCATACGGAGTCCATACATGTCGTATCGAATTCTTCTAAGGAGGCAACATAATCACCATTCCATGATTCATGAAGAATACTCATGAACTTGGCGTACATATGACATAAAGCAGATAAAATTGCAGAAGAGTTTCAATAAAAGCAACGATGGCAGGTTAATGCCATTATTAACCATATATCTTTATTAGGAGACATGAAGCTCAAAGGTTCATTTAGTCCTTTCGTAACATGGTCCTGGCTTATCTCAAGATATGACCTTATAAGATAGATAGCCCGCTCACGGCGATTTCATAAATTAAATCTTTACCAAACTACTATCACGGTTGAGTATCGCACATTCATCAGAAGGAATGTCAATCTTTCAAACCATAATACAATCTTCACGGCTTTAACCATTATCAATGTATTCCTCTGGTACGAGCGCCTATAATTGTCATCTTACACTTAAAGTGTCGGCCACCTCTTTGGCCTTTCCTGATAGTAAAATTTCCTTACAATTAATATCATTTTAACCACCTCCAATTAAATTTTCTACCTCATTTCAAATCACTGCTTGTGTGAAAATGCTCTTCCTTAAGCATTGGTGAGAAAAAAAAATATCACCATTTTTCCATAAGTTATTGTCTCGGTCTTTAGAGGTTAACATTATCACGACTGACTCTTGATCATACTTAGGACGTCTCTTATCTTGGGTCCTTCTTGTTGTCACCAATCTCGACCCTCATTGGGTCGATCTATATTTTTTTATGGTTCATACGTGCCCACCTGGCATTATTATAATTACGTCATATTTCCTTTATCAAAATTTCTATTCTTCAGAACTTCGAATATTACCTTCCTCCTTATAAAACCTCTAAGGTTATCCTTAAATCGTTCCTCCTGTATTCCCTAGATACAGGGCATATCAAAATACCATTTACTAATACTAGAACCATTGTCTATGTACTTCTGAAAACTTTCTCCCCTGATCTTTGAAGGTTGTTGTTACCTTAGTCCTTCCAATTTGTACTGTCAAAACTCATATTGTCCCTATTAAGGGTGAAAGGCCAACCCTTATACATTCCCATAGGGTTCAACTCAAGTTATTGAGGTTATATCCTTAATTCCACCTTTTAAAAAGGTACTTGCATCCTTGCATGGATAAATAAAGTCATATATCCCTGATAAGGGTACCTTATTCAATCATTTCCACCTCGATAGTCTATACCAAATTTCACAATAGCATCCTTATTCAAGTTGAGGTCAATCCATATGGCCTCCAAAAGATAAAAATGGTTATCCGCTTTGCTTTCCTGATTTGGTAATAATCACATGGATGTTCTGGAAGATATTGGTCGTATTCAACGTGAACTTCTTCTTAATAAATCCTTATTTACTTTTGTTGTTTATCTCAATAGTCATCTCAATGTAGGGATATCTTTCATACCTGGCGTCTCCCTTTCTGGGTATCATGCCACCGGTCTTACACTTCACATTCTTGAAGGTCACTTCCTTCATCCAATTTTCCTAATTTCTTACTTTCTTGTCTCCTCAGTCTATCCGCGTCTCATTATTTATCCTTCGAACTATCTCAAGGTTTCCTCGAATCCTCCCAACTTACAAGGGATAAAATATATGTATCTCTTATGCCTTTATATTCCTTTCCACTTTAGTTTCTTTTTATTTACCTCTCTCTTACAATCATTTCACGAACCCACTAATCATTGACTTCAAACATCACGTTGTTATGGGATTCCTGTCATCAGAACGAATCTTGACAACTTTTACAATCTTAGATTCATAATTTATCATACTCGTCCGCCTTTGTTTCGGCTCTAAAGCTTTTACACTATCTCAATAACCTTGGGAATTACTTTCCCGAAAACAATTGTCTGAACTTTAATCAGTTTATTATAACCTCTGGCTCCGTGCCTTTCTTGGCCTTTCACCAACGGGTGGCCTCTCTCTTAGGAAGGTAAGTGACAAAAACAGTCTTTTGTGCTTCGTTAGTCATTTAGAATCTCAAATGATTCCTATATTTCCTTTAGCCAAGCTCTTGCCTCGACTGGGTCAACCTGTTCCTTGGAACTCTGAGAGCTTAGCGACTTAAAGGTCATGAAAGGATTTCCTACCGCATTGTTTCTTCAAGGTGGTGGTTGGGAATAAGAGTATAAGTTCTGTTTAGACAGGTCCATGAATTTCCGTATAGGAGTACCGTCTCGGGTTTCCTTATCTTGCTCGACTTCTGTTTTCTCAGTATGAAATGTTTCATCCTTCTTCCATAATCAGGGTTATCTTATACGTTAAAATCCTTGTTTTTCATTTCATTATGTTATGGTTCCTTTTATCTTGATGGTGACCTCCCTGACTATCACATTCAGGGTTTGCCCTAAATCTTATTCCTCGAACTATGACTTTCATCTAAGATCCCGTCCTTAAGCTCTTGAACGTTTGGAACCAAAATTCTGTAGGAACACCTCATTATTCCATTATCATCTTTCTCGGTATTAATCTCTTCTCTATTTGTTGGCTCCCTGCCTTCATTCATCACTTTTTCTTGGCACAATATGATCTTTTCTAAGAATTCGGGTTGTATTGCAATCTCAAACAGCTTTTCGGTACCGGCTCCGTTACCTTCACTTCTATTTCCATTTTCTCAAAATCTCTTATCAACTCTTCAGAAGACATTATCATCTTGAGTCTCTCCTCTCTACTAAGGGTGTTAGCCACCACATTGGCTTTACCTAGCTGATAAATAATCTCATAATCATAATACTTGATTAGCTCTAACCTCCTCCTCTGGCGCATATTGAGCTCTTTCTGCGTAAAATATACTTGAGCTCTTGGGGTTTGTGTAAACTTCGCACTTCTCTCTATACAAGTAGTGCCTCCAATCTTTAGTGTAAAACTATTGTCGTGAGCTCAAGATCATGGGGGGGATATCGAAATTTATATTCCCTTAATTATCTTGATGCGTACATGATTACCTTACCGTGTTGCATAAGCACTCACCCTAATCCCTTGTGCAAAGCATCACTATAAATCACAAAATCTCCTTTTTCCCTCTGGCAACACCAACACAGGGGCCGTCACCAATCTTTTCTTCAGTTCTTGGAAGCTGTTCTCACATTTCTCTGTCCATTCAAACTTCTCAGTCTTACGAGTAAGCCGCGTTAAAGGGGCTACTATCTTTACAAACTTAAACGAACCTCCGGTAGTGACCGGCTAATCCTACCTCTGGTAGTTTCCCTAACCATGGTCATCAATTCCTCACTGGTCCTTTATTCATTCTTGCCAGGATCCTCCTCAGCAATAATCCATTTTAGGACAACATCCTCAACCGCTACATCCTCAATATGAACATCATCGGGTCCTGCTTTAAGACGCTCTATCGGATCCAAAATCCGATCTCCAATTAGTAATAAAACATCATCGCGCTGTTGCTCCTCAACCTCAGGGTCCGGAGTCCCGCTACCATATACGATAACGAACTACGCTTCTATCACGATATTTATAAGGGTTCCCATAAGGGTTTTAACTATCAGTATTACGTTAGGTAGTCCGACTATGAACTTGGCAAGAGTTCTTATTATCTTAGTGAACTTATTATCTTAACGCCACATCATCTCTGAGGTTTATAACGCTTAGCTCTGATACCATTTCTGTAACACCCCCAAATCCGGGGTCGGGGATTCGGGTTGTCACGAGTTCCATTTCCCTTATCCATACTTAATCTTAACAGTCAACCAACTACTGCATACTGTGACCCCAAAATATACACACACACACCACAAGTTATAGTCTCAGAGATGAATACCAAAATAACACACAAGTCATTTTATTCCACAATTATAAATCATTTCACCTTAAAAAGGGTTTCTGAATAATTTACATATTCTTTGCCATTATTACAATTCATAAATATACATAAGCCTAGTACATCAAAAGTTGTAAGCGTTGATGTCATTGTAGCTGAGGTAGGATCTACCAATAGGCTAGGCTTTCAACTTTTGATGTACCAGACTTATGTATATTTATGAATTGTAATAATGGCAAGGAATATGTAAATTTATTCAAAAACCCTTTTGAGGTGTAATGACTTATAATTGTGGAATAAAATGACTTGTGTTATTTTTGGTATTAATCTCTGAGACTATAACTTGTGGTGTGTGTGTGTGTATATTGTGGGGTCACAGTACGCAGTAGTTGGTTGACTGTTAAGATTAAGTATTGATAAGGGAAATGGAACTCGTGACAACCCGAATCCCCGACCCCGGATTTGGGGGTGTTACACTTTGTCTCCGGATTCGAATAGCACATCCTTTCGACTCTGGTCTGCATACTTTCTTTGTCGCTCTTGAGCAGCTACCAGCCTTTTGTGAATTATTTCCACTTTTTCTTTCGTTTGTTGCACTAGTTTTGGACCAATTAGTTTGCGCTCGCCAACCTCATCCCAATATGTAGGAGATTTACATTTCCTTCCATACAATGCCTTGTAAGGCGGCATGCCAATACTCGCGTGATAACTGTTATTGTAGGAAAACTCAATCAATGGAAAATGATCGTCCCAATTCCCTTTAAAATCCAATACACAGGTTCACAACATATCATATATCATTTAAATAATTCTTTTGCTTTGTCCGTCAGTCTGCCGATGATACGCCGTACTCATTTTCAACTTAGTTTCCAAATGATCATGAAATTATCGCCAAAATCTTGAGTTAAATCTCGAATCTCTATCGGATATGATAGACACTGGTACTCCATGACTGTTACGTGTTGATTCACAATGATCAGGAGGAGCTCAGGATCTGACTGTGTTTAGATCTCATCAGTATTTAATATGTCGTCAGGATTTGATGCATCATCAATATCTGCATAACATCAGCATCTGAAGGCAGTCTGTTGTGAAGATTGATTATGTTCCTTATTTTGAGGGATGGATATCTGTTACGTTCTGAGTAATGAGACTTTGTATATTTAGTTAAAGATATGTATCATTTTCTGTTAGTAATTGATAATACATATCTTAGATCGATTTGTAGCAGCTGTGTATTATATAAACACAGTTTAGGTCATCATATAATGATTAACTCGAGCATTATATGACTTAACAGCTCTCAAGAACATCCGTATTTCTTGCGACAGTTTGTAATAGTTTTTATCATAAATATAAAGAACTGTTATATTTTTATACTTGTTCGAAATATTATACAATTGTATCCAACCCCCTTTAAATAATTATATTACTACTGGGGAACAATTGGTATCAGAGCAAACTGATAAATTTATAATCAGAAGCGATCTAAATATGTCTCTGAACAAGTATGAAAGTATTAAAATCCCCATTCTGTAAAAGGCTGAATATCCTACATGGAAGGTGAAGATGCTCATGTACCCGGAGGCTACAGATCCAGACTACCTCTAGGTAATCAATGATGGACCCTACATGCTAACAAAACTGGTGCCTGCAACTCCTACTGTTGTTGAACACTATCAGTTGAAGGAAAAGAGTCAGTGGACACCAGAAGAGAAAGTTGTTGTATTGAAGGATGCAAAGGTAAGAAACATTTTACTTAACAGTCTTGATTCTGTGATGTCAAATAGGGTTATGGCCTACAAGACTGCCTAGGAGATCTGGGATGCTCTTGAAACTCAATGTCAAGGAACCATGGCCATCAAGAAGAACAGAAGGGTTATTCTAATTCATGAATATGAATATTTTGAGGCCAAGCTTGATGAAAGTCTCACCGACATCTATGACAGGTTTCTCACCCTGCTCAACAATCTATCCTTGGTGGGAAAGGTGTATGATCGGGAGGATTCAGACACTAAGTTGCTGAGAGCCTTGAACACTCAGACTTCAATCATATGACATCAGCATGATTTGAAAATAATCATCCTGGATGAAGTCTATGGAATGCTGAGAACTCATGATTTGGAAGTTTAGCTAAGGAAAGAGAGGAAAAGCAACAAGAGAAAATCAGTTGCTTTGAAAGTGAATGCCAAATATTCAAAAGAAAGGTCTGTTGAAGCTGCAAGGAAAAAGAACAATCTTCCAGAATCAGATACTGATGATTCATCATCAAATCCTGATGATGATAGTGATTTTAAAACTGATGAGAACGTGACAGATTTTGATGTCATGCAAATGGTTGCATTGCTAGTTAAGGGCTTCAAGAGGATGCAATTCAGGAAGTCTAAGAAGAAAAGAAGCTTCGGAAAGAAGTTCGCTGGAGGGGAAAGGAAGTCGTCTGAAAGAAGAGAAGGAAAGGACTCTAAAGCTGGAAAAGTCGACAGGTCCAAAATCAAGTGCTACAACTGTGATGAACCTGGTCACTTTGCTACATAGTGCAAAAAGACAAAGCATGACAAAGGGAAGAACAAAGCCTTGACTACATCAAGCAAGGATTGGATGGACTCCGCTGATTCTAAAAATGAAGAAACATGATATGCACTGATGGCTAGCTTTGATGTGCATGCTTCCTCTGATTCTAAGGTATCAACTTCTTTCTTCACTTTTGATACTGAAGATATATCTGAACTGAAATCTATTCTTAAGTCTCTCCATGGAAATTTGAAAAATAAGATTCTAGAGAATAATAGACTGTTAACTGAAAATAAAATCTTAAAATCTAGGAATGATTAGTTGGAGTCTGACTTAGTAAATCAGATTGAAATTCAAAAAGAATGTGAGAAAACTAAATATACAGTAAAGATACTAGAAGCTAAGTATAGTATGTTAGAGAATGAATTAGAAAATGAGAGGAAAACCCTTAAAGCCTGAACTGTTTCAAGCAAAAAGGTTCACGAGATGATATCTAAGAAAAACTGGAAAGAATGTCTTGGTTATGTAGATGGAGTTAAGGTTGTTGACACTGAAAATAAAACTACCCTTAAGACTCCTGTTAAGTTTATCTCTTCAGAAGTTGATGAACCCAAATTTATCTTTGAAAAGGGTTCAACATTAGCATCCCCAGAAAAGTCAGTAAGTGATAAATCTCAAAGAAAGGAAAACAAGGAAACCATTAAGACTGTTAAGAAAGAAAAGAACATAGGAATTTTGTCTAAAAGACAACTGAAAAAGAAATTATCTGAGGTTACCAACAAACCTCAAGTTAAAAGTCCTAAAAGAAACAGGAATGGTAAGCAAGGTATTTCTAAGGATTCTAATTATAAGTTTGTTCCCAATGCTCCTAAAAAAACTTTTTTTAACTGTGGTAATACTAATCATCTTGCTATTGATTGCAGGAGGAGTAAGAAAATGAAAACTGTTATTCCTGAGTCTGATATTAGGGGTAGATCAGTATTTTATAAACCTCAAAATCCTTGTTTTCATTGTTGTAGTAGTTGGAATTCAACTTACACTTGTAGTTCCTATCATAAGTTGTATCACAACTATTATGAACCTTTGCCTAAATTCAATAAAACTGCTTATGTGCTCAATTCTTCTAGTTCTACTAAATCTACTTCTGATAAGACAAATCCTGACAAGGGAAAAACTGTCAGAAGTGAGCCTGAATCACAAAGACTTAAGTTTTCCAAAAAGAGGGCCTAACAAGTGTGGGTCCTTAAAAATTCTTCTAATTAATCACTCCTCTGACTGCAGGGTAATAGGAAAAATACTCTTGTCTTGGATAGTGGATGTTCAGGACATATGAATCCCTGTTGTCAGAATTTGAGAAGAAGGTTGGCCCAGATGTATCTTATGGAGATGGAAATATAGGACACACTCTGGGATATGGAAACTTGATAATTGGAAAGGTAGTAATAGAGAATGTAGCTCTAGTGGAAGGACTGAAGCATAATATTCTAAGCATCAGTCAAATCACTGATAGAGGTTATCATGTAGTGTTCTATGACTCTCATTGCGAAGTTGTTCATAACAAGTCAAAGAAGATTGTCTTAATGGGATACAGACATGGCAACATGTATGAAGCAAGACTATATGAAAGTCTTGAGCAAGAAGCTACTTGCCTTATCTCAAAGGCATCAGTAGATGAGAGCTGGAATTAGCACAAGAAGCTCTCACATCTCAACTTCAATTCAATCAATGAACTTGCAAAGAAGGAGCTAGTAAGCGGATTACCAAATATGCTATACTCATCTGATGGTCTTTGTGATGCTTGTCAAAAGTCCAAGAAAAGAAGAGTATCTTTCAAAAGTAAAATGGAATTCTCTATCACTGAGCCATATCATATGTTACACTTAGATCTCTTTGGACCAGTAAACATAATGTCTATCAACAAGAAAAGGTACACACTTGTAATTGTTGATGATTTCACTAGATACACTTGGGTTTATTTTCTACACAGGAAGGAAGAAACTCCAGAAATTCTTCTGGATCATGTAAGGCAAATTGAGAATGGATCTACCTTCAAAGTGAAAATACTAAGAAGTGATAATGGCACTGAATTCAAGAACTCAAAAATGGAGGAAGTCTGCAAGTACAAAGGCATACAACAACAATTCTCAGCTCCTGGCACACCTCAACAAAATGGTGTTGTTGAGAAAAAGAACAGAACACTGATTAAAGCTGGCAGGACTCTGCTGGAAGAAAAAAAACTACCCACTTACTTCTGGGCTGAAGCAATAAACACATCCTGTTATACTCTGAATATCACACTGATAAACAGACATGGTGTTACTCTTTATCAGATGCTGAAAGAAAAGAAGCCCAGTCTCAAACATCTTCATGTATTTGGATGTAAGTGCTTTGTTCTGAGAACTCATACTGATCAGCTAGGAAAATTTGAATCAAAAGTTGATGAAGGAATCTTTGTTGGTTACTCACCATCAAGAGCATACAGGGTTTTCAATATGAGAACAAATACTGTAGTTATCTCCACAAATGTATCTTTTGATGATAAGAAGATTCCTAGTTTTGAAGAAGACCCTCGTGAAAGTCTAATCTTCGCAAATGAAAATGCACTGTTGGAATCTGCATCAAACTCTAATGAACTGTCAATTATTGATGATCCAAATCCTGATACTCCTTCAGATTCTGAAGATGATCATTGTACTAATGAACCTGCATATGTTGAGGAGGAGCAACAGCAAGGTTCAACTGATAGTACAAACACTGAAGAATCAACCCAAGGTTCTTCTCAATCTGGTCATACAGAATCCAATGTTGATTCAATATCAAATGGACATGAGTCGAATCCCAAAACTTTATCAGGAGATAACAGCACTGATTCAGGGGGAGCCTCAAATGCATTTGATGAGGTATACAATTTAAGGGGAGCATCTAGCTCCAGAAGGACATTTCCTGGTGCCAGAAAATGGACTAAAGATCATACTCCTGATCTGATCATTGGAAATCCTGATGAAGGTGTAAAGACAAGGAGTGCAACTCAAAATGAATGTTTGTTTCATAATCTAGTTTCAAAAGAAGAGCCAAAGAAAGTAGAAGATGCACTCAAGGATGCAGATTGGGTCATAGATATGCAAGAAGAGTTGAATGAGTTCGAAAGAAATGAAGTTTGGAAGCTGGTGCCTAGACCTAAAAACAGGTCAATTGTAGGAACAAAGTGGGTCCTTAGAAATAAGACTGATTCTGATGGAACCATTGTCGGAAACAAGGCAAGATTGGTGGCTAAAGGATATTTCCAACAGGAAGGCATTGAAAATGATGAAACATTTGCTCCTGTTGCTAGGCTAGAAGCAATCAGAATTTTCTTGGCATATGCTGCACACAAGAAATTTAAAGTCTTTCAGATGGATATCAAGAGTGCATTTCTCAATGGAGAACTTGAAGAGGAAGTCTATGTTGAACAGCCACCAGGTTTTGTGGGTCATAAACATCCTGATTATGTTTATAGACTTGATAAAGCACTCTATGGATTAAAGCTAGCACCTAGGGCATGGTATGAGACCCTTGCTCAGTTTCTTCTTGAAAGTGGATTCAAAAGAAGTACAATAAATAAAACTTTATTTTATCTGAATCAAGGTAAAGATATGTTTTTAGTTCAAATTTATGTGGATGATATCATTTTTGGATCAACTAATCAAAAACTGTGTGATAAGTTCTCAAAGTTGATGCAATCAAGATATCAAATGAGCATGATGGGAGAGATGAGTTACTTCTTGGGATTGCAAATTAACAGACTGATAATTGTATCTATATCAATCAGTCAAAGTACACAAAGAATCTATTAAAAATGTTTAATATGCAAGAAAGTGCAGCTGCAACTACTCCTATGGCAACTGCTACAAAGCTTGATCCTCATGAAGGTACATCAGTTGATGCCACAAACTATAGAGGTATGATTGGTTCTCTTTTGTACCTAATGGCTAGTAGGCTAGACATTATATTTTCCACCTGTTTGTGTGCAAGATTTTAGGCAAATCCTAGGGAGCCACATCTTATTGCAGTGAAGAGAATCTTCAGATACCTCAAGGGTATTGTATCACTTGGTCTCTGATATGCAAGGGAAGCTGATTTTGGATTATGTGGATATATGGACGCTGACTTTGTTGGCTGCAAGATAGACAGGAAGAGTATATCTAGGAGCTGTCATTTTTTGGGAGGCAGATTAGTCTCATGGTTCAGTAAGAAGCAGGAATCCATTTCTACTTCAACTGCTGAGACTGAATATATTGCAGTTGGGAGCTTCTGTGCTCAGTTGTTATGGATGAGAAACCAGCTCATGGACTATGGATTATCATTTTCTAAAATTCATATTTATTGTGATAATCAAAGTTCTATTGACATGACAGGAAACCCAGTGCAACAATCTCTTACTAAACATATCAGCATCAGATATCACTTTATAAGAGAGTATGTCATGAAAGGAACGATTGAGCTTCATTTTATTCCTACTGATCAGCAGCTGGCTGATATCTTTACGAAGCCATTACCTGAAGCAACATTTACAAAGCTTGTCAATGAACTTGGTATGGTTAGTTGGGACAGATAATTTCTTTTAAATTTATATTTGATTAAATTCTGATATATATTGATCAAATCCTGATATGTCCTAAATGTTGTTCAAGATATTAAGCTGGGAATTTTTGATGTATTTTATTATATGCATGATAAATTAAGTGAATTTATTTTCTAAATGTGCATGTATGAATATATATCATTGTCATTATTACAAATCAGTCTAGGGAGATGTGCTTTAATAAGATATTTTTTGGTTAAATCATTAAGTTAACTCTGCACTTAATAATTAATCAAACCCCTAGTCTTTTGATATTCCCTCTTTCTCTCTCTCTCGGTTATTTAAACCATCATTCTCATCAAGTCCAATCATATATTCACATCACTCAACTCTCAAATCTCTCTTTCTTGTTCTCCTCTCCCTCAAATGGTTCAAAGCAATCTGTTCATGAACTACGAAACCTTCAATATGGAGTTTGGCTGCGAAGATTGGCAGCAGGAATGGCACATCACTGCCATTCCCAATAAAGTGTGGAACTGGGTTCCACATGAGGTCACGGCGCATCTCCTGTTCTTCGAAATGGATTATCGCCTCCATCTCGATCGCTTGGAGGAAGAAAGATGATAATCACTTCATTAGCAAGAACGGATCATTCGTCTTGTTGTACTGTTTGTTCATAGCAGGAGGAACTAACAAACCGCAACAGCCTTGTCTCTTAGACTAAGGCTTTTGATGTTCTTCTCTATTAGACTAGGATTTTCTTGTAATAACCTATGCATGTAATCAAAAAATTTCATGAAATGTACTCTCTTGAACTATTAATGAAATTTTGTTTGTTTTGCTTACAAGACCTAATCCATGTTCCTTAGTTGTGTATGCATGTGCTCGTTCTTAATTGTAGCCTGTTAATCTCTAAATCACACAGTTAGCATGTATCTTTTGATGATTCTTGAGATTAAAATTGTGGTTTTCTGATAAGCTTGAGTTGTTTTGACAAATACTGATGAATTTGAATCGACAAATCCTGACATTTTCAAATCCTGACAGATAAGAGGTTCCAAATACTGATGACAGGTCAGCATGTTTTAATTTAGAATATTATTGAAAAATGATTTTTGAATTGTTTAATGTTGAAAAGTAATTGTCTTCTTAATTATTGTTTAAAAGTGGATAAATTGTTGAACAAATTCACACAGCAATTTATTGAAAGAGCTGTGCATATTTCGTTGCTAATTCCGCACATTACTCTACTTTATACTCCTATTCTTCGGTAAATACCCTCTATCAGAAGTCTAATTCACTAAGCTTCCTTCTCCGTGTGTGTTAAATACAACTAAGCTTTGCAAACTTATATTTGCACAAGAACTTCTGTGACACAAATCATCATACACACAACCTCACTATTCACATCTAACGAATATTTTTCTTCAACGCCTACAAACATCATGTCATCTTCTGAGATTTCACCTTTCTTCAGCCAAACCACTATTAATCATGGCAACACTTTAGGAACAAATAACTACTTGGCTCTGCTTTCACATCAGCAGTTTCCTCAATCTTTTCATGATATACAGGATTTCTTACTCTCACAAATCCTACTAAGGAATCATACAGAGTTGTAATGCAGGTATGAAATACAGCTCTAGTTAATGTAACAAATATTGCTTTCTACTTTGAATATAAAGGATGCAGGTATGAGGTTGATGTTGATTTTCTGGTTCAAGCATTGAGATTACCTGCTTATGATGATGTTCCTGATAATTATGCAACTGAGTTGCTGTTTGATATGCTCAGAACTTTGACCTATAAAGGTGACATCACAACAATTAGAAAATTGACGAGGACAAAATTAAAGAGAGATTGGAATTTCTTCTTTGACTGCATCAGCAGATGTTTCTTGAATAAGACAACAAATTTTGATGCTCTTCCGTCTACTTCTCTGAAAATTGGATACTCTCTTCTCTACTATGGTAATTTTGACTATGATAACACCATTCTTCAATTCATAATTGCTAAGAGAACAGATACATCAGGAGTAATAGGGTATACTAGATTTCTTCAACTGATTTTTAATTTTTTATGCCCTAATACTGAATTTGCTAATGATGAATTACTTCTTGTATTTCAAATTTCTGATAAGGCTATCACTGATCATATTAAAAGAGATGAAAAGAATATGTTTTCAAGACCTCCTTTCCTGCCTCAGGAGGTCAGGCAATTTCTGTTGAGAAATAGACCTACTCCTTTACAAGTGCCTGCAAATCCTCTATAACATTTCCTGATGTTGTGGAACAAGACACTACCCATCTTATTTCTAACCCAAGCATTCTTTCTCCTAAACAGAACTCCAATCCAGCTCCTAAATTAGCCTCCTCTGATTTCTCCCAAAAGGCATCAGTTGTACTAAAGAAAAGGCTGGTTAAGCAATTTGTTCAATATGAATAGAGAGCTCAACATGCCTCAATGAGTGAGAGTGAGAAGAAAGAAGAATGTTTTCCTGTCCGCAAAAGAAGACTGATCATGCACGGTGATTCTAACTCTGATGATCAGATGCCCATTGGGCCAAGGATGAAGATAAAGAAATCAACATTTGCAATTCCTGATGACTCTGTTGACACAACTGGAACCAAGGAGCCAACTACTGATGATAGTGCTCTGATCAAACAATTTCCAGTGATCAAAGAAACTGATGTGCCCTAGACAGCTGACAAGAGCAAGTTGAAAATAAAAGCTGAAAATATGGCTAGGTACATCAGAAAGAAGAAAAAGGCTCAGTCCTCTGCTATGGATCTCGGTCCACAAGAACCTAAGTCTCAAAGGGATTTAGCAACTGAGACACATCCAGTCACACAAGAACCATCTTCTTAAAAGGGAAGATGCAGACAAAGAGGCTGCACAAATCATTGTTGATTTTGCTCAAGGTGATCTTCTTGCTGACTCTGAACAACTGCTACAAGAAAAGAAAGCTCATCAGGATGTATTATCAAAGGTGGCTGCAGTTATTAATGATCTGATGTTTGAGGAGAGTACACAAGAACCTTCACCAATACTTGCTGAAGCAGCTCATATTCCTCAGGCCCCACAAGAACCATCAGTTCAAAGTACTGATGTTGTCCTAGTTCATTCTCCTGACAAATCAAATCCTGATGCTACAACAAATCCTGATGTTAATCAACTGTTCATTCAAGCAGCTTCTATTGATGATTCCTTGTTGCTAACTAGCTTGTTAAAGCATCCCGATGCGTTGTTTGTTCCTCCACTATCATCACTTCCACTTGAGGACTCGCCTTCAGGTATTGCTTATTTTCCTCTATTGTTCCTCGTGTTTGTATGATTATAAATATTCTCTTATTTGAGGTTACCTCTATTTATATGACAAGCATACTACTCCTCCCAGCCATCTCTTATTTCTTTGTAAAATGTGTGATTGTGCTTTTCTGTGAGACTGTGTGAAAATACTATGAGAGAAAATTAAATTTTGAGTGGCAGTCTCCTGTATTGGCAAAAGGAGAGGTAGCTTTGAGAAAAGAATTTTGTAAGTGTTTCTTTACTTATAAACTTTCTTATGTAAGAAACATATTACTCTTAAAAGTATTATATTGTGTGAGAAGTAATGAGATCACTTGAAAAGAAAAGAGAGATTTAGGTATTACCTTGTTTTATATTTCAGGATCTCATCGAGAACAGACATCTATTGCTAAGGATCCTCATAAAGGCAAAGCAATTCTGCCTAGATCTGCAAATTCTTCTGAGGGTCTGTCCAGCTCTGATTTTAATGAAGATAGTAATCATGATGATTCTGACACAACTCAGCTTAAGACGCTATTGATGCATCTAAGAATTCCAATGTTGGTTCTTCTTCACATTTCAATGTTAATCCTTCTTATTATAATGCTGATGCTGAGCATTTTTGAAAGACTGAATGGGATTTTGCATGGAGAGATGCACATACTTCTATCTCCTCAGTTGTTGGTATGCAACATGTTCACAGGGCCTATGATGAACTTCAAAACCCTGAACTTAAATTGCATCTTAAGGACTCTACCATTTCTGTGAAAGGAATTCTCTCTGAACTTGCTGATATGAAGAAATCTTGTGCTAGTTTATAGAACAAGATCGATGTATTTATGATTAATCCACTTACTTCAGCTGAACTCATAAGTGTGAAAAAGGCTGTTAAAGTCGTGGTTCCATCTCAATAAAGCATGGATTCTCGATTTTCTTTCTTGGAAGATAAAGTGTCTTCAATGGCTGATATACTGGATGCTATATTTTCTCTTCTTTCAAATACTGATGCCAAAAAGGGGGAGAAGATAGTTGTCACAAAATATACACCTGACTCTATTCAGTTGAAAGATAAAGATACTGATGGTGATAAAAATCCGGTTGCAAATGTTCAAATTGCTCCTATTGCTCAACAACCTCAACATTCTAAAAGATCTAGTTTTTCAGGACAAGGAAAGTCTACCCGTGCTCATGAAGTTAAGCACAAGACTAATGTTGGTGCTCCTGAAACTGGTGATGTTACAATCTCTAACTTAGCAGATGCTAAAGGGTTATTCTTTCCTTACAGACACAAGGAAATAGGTGAAGAGATTGTTCTGTACTACAAAGATAGAAGGTTTGAGCAAAAGAATGTCAGGAGTGCCCTTGGATTGATAATTGAAGAATTTCCTTATCTAATAATTGAAGAAGCAGTTATGCAACAGAAGGAGTTAATGGCTCAAATTGAAGCTGAAGCAAACACTTCTAAAGGAAGAGGAAAAAGAGGCGGAAGAACTAAAAGAGCTAGAGGAAGAAGAGGGAGAAGAAGAATTTCTAAACCAAGTCAAGTGTCTGTAATTGATTCTGCATTTATGAATGTCCTATTCAGATAAGGTTTTGTTCCAGTACAAGGACATGATTTAGCAGAAGAAGTTGAGGATATTGAAGAGATGATTGTCCAAAGGAAGAAGAAATCAATCGCTGACATTGCTCAAGTTGATATAACTAATGCAAATGTGTCTCTTAAAGCAGATTCAAATCCTGAGGAAAAAGCAGATCTTGATGTTGTGAACCAGATACCTGATTTTGATACTGATGAGAAGGTGATCAAAGCATTGGATGAATCAGTTCTTACTACAATAGTTGCTTCTCATAATTCAGAGGTTGATGAACAAGAAAGAATTGACAAAAGGAGAGCTGATCAACCATGCAGTGACTATGTGCAAAGAATTCTAAATTCAAGGAGAGAGTTGTGGCATAAACAAGAGGGAAGATTTATGATTTATCTACACGCTATGCTCCTCTCATAAAGAAGGATAAAAGATGGAAAGATGTTTATTCATTCAGTTATCCTAAAGGATTCAAGCATGTTGAATTTATATCAGCAGGACTAAGGGATCCTATTTCAGAACAAGAGAATATTGATAACTCCATCAAGAAACCTTCTTGGGTGGAACATAATGAAAAGCTAAAGCTTATCAAAACTCGTACTAGAGGAGGTATTGGTTATTCTGGAATGGAAACTCTGAGGTCTGATTTACTAGACACATATATTCTGACTGACAGTCTTGGTGAAAGAGTTACTCCTTCACATCTTGAGAAGGTTGAAGCTGTAAAGATTGTATATAGGAAGATAAATCTTGATGATGTCAGAGAGGAGATTCTGTACTTCTTGAGAGATGGTAAAGTGAAAAGCTTTACATTGCAGCAACTCTTGATGAAGACTGTGACAGAGTTGAAATATATTCACTATCTTCTTAGAGTTGAAGACAATGTCACCAGAAACTAGTCTTCTATGATACTTGAGAGTATCAGAAGAAGAGTCATGAATAAAGAAGACAAATACAATGGTGATTATGTTCTTATGTATAGAACTTATACTGGTCAAGAAATGAAGATGGAAAAGGGAGCTGCAGTTCTAAAAGTTTTTCTCAACAATCCTCAGTTATCTTTCAGTCCTAATCATGAAGTTGTTAGCTTAAGCTTTATGTTGATTGGTGATCTTGAAATAACTAAAAGTTTGATTTCTAAACTAAGATCATCCATTTATCATCTTGGAGAAGATACTGAGGAGAAGAGAGAGTTGAAGAAAAAGCTTGTCAAAGTCCTTCAAGACAAGAAGGAAGAAAGATTGAACAACTTTCTGAAAACAACTGTCAGTTATCTTAGGATACTAAGTCAGCTTTATTCCTTGTACATTTTGTAATTGGTTTTGGCATCATTAAGAATGGAATTTGTGCTTCATTACATTAATCATAAATTGGGGGAGATTGTTATGTGCTGATTCTCAATGATCAGGAGGAGCTCATGATCTAACTGTGTTTATAAGTCATCAGTATTTGATATGTCGCCAGGATTTGATGCATCATCGGTATCTACAGAACATCAGCATCTGAAGGTAGTTTGTTGTGAAGATTGATTTTGTTCCTTATTTTAAGGGATGGATATCTGTTACATTCTGAGTGATAGGATTTTGTATATTCAGTTAAAGATATGTATCATTTTATGTTAGTAATTGATAATGCATATCTTAGATTGACTTGTAGCAGCTTTGTATTATATAAACACAGTTTAGGTCATCACATAGTGATTAACTCAAGCATTATACGACTTAGCAGCTCTCAAGAACATTAGTATTTCTTGAGAGGGTTTGTAACAGTTTTTATCAGAAATATAAAGAACTGTTATATTTTTATACTTTTTCGAAACAGTTATACAATTGTATCCAACCCCTATAAACAATTGTATTACTACTGGACAACAATGACGTATCACAATTTCATCCAGGTACATATTGACCAACCTTCCCAATGAGAATCTTTCGTTGATAGGCAAGAAATATGCTGACTTTGTTAGTCGATCGACTATTACCCAAATCGTATCATGATTAGACTTGGTCTTTGGCAATCCTACCACGAAATCCATCACGATATGCTCCCATTTCCATTCGGGTATATCCAATGGCTGAAGCAATCCACTCGTCCGTTGATGTTCCGCTTTCATTCTTTGATATATATAACATTTACTTATCCATTCTGCGATTTCCTTTTTCATGCATGGCCACCAATAATTCTCTTTCAAGTCCTTGTACATTTTCATACTTCATGGGTGAATTGAAAACTTCGAGTTATGAGCTTCCGGAAGAATCTCATGATTTAATTCCACATAATTAGGAATCCAAATACGCGAGCCAACGCGATATATTCCTTTCTCATCATTTTGAGCTCTAACCTCTTCTCCTGTCAGCTTATCTTTCTCGTGGTTCATCACTTTTTCTTGACAACATCGAATCTTTTCCAAAATTTATGGTTGAAATGCCATCGCATACGTTGCTTCATTTAAAAGTTCTGGAACTTGCACCTCTATTTCCAACTTCTCAAATTCTTTGATTAATTTTTCGGACGAAGTTATCGTATTCAATATTTCTTTGCGGCTTAGCGCATCTGCTACAATGTTCGCCTTTCCGGGATGATAACTTATCGTATAGTCATAGTCTTTAATTAACTCAAACCATCTCCTTTGCCTCATGTTTAACTCTTTCGGCATAAAGATGTACTTTAAGCTCTTGTGATCCGTATAATTCTCACACTTTTCTCCGTATAAATAGTGTCTCCAAATCTTAAGAGCAAAAACAGTCGCTGCTAATTCCAAATCATGCGTAGGATACTTCTGTTCGTGCAGCTTTAATTTCCTTAACGCATATGCTATTACCTTTCTGTGTTGCATTAACACACAACCTAGTCTTTATATGAAGCATCTCTGTAGATTACAAACTCGCCCTTCTCATCAGGTAGAACCAATATTGGTGTCGTTACTAACTTCTTCTTTAGCTCTTGAAAACTTTCTTCACACTTATCTGTCCAAACAAACTTCTCATTCTTTCTTGTCAATATAGTCATTGGGACAACAATTTTAGAAAAATCTTGTATGAATCTTCTATAATATCCCGCTAATCCGAGAAAACTTCTTACTTCCATGGGAGTCTTTGGCCTATCCCAATTCATCACAGCTTCTATCTTTGCGGGATTTACTTTGATACCTTCACTATTGACTACATGTTCGAGAAACTGAACTTCCTTTAGCCAAAATTTGCATTTAGAAAACTTCGCGTATAACTTCTTTTTCCTTAAAATCTCCAAAGAAATCCTCAAATGTTCCATATGTTCTGCCTCCAACTTGGAGTATATCAAGATATCATCAATAAACACTATCACGAACTTATCTAGATATTGCTTGAACACTCTATTCATAAGATCCATAAATGTTGTTGGCGCATTCGTCAAACCAAATGCCATTACCAAAAACTCATAGTGAGCATATTTTGTTCGAAATGTCGTCTTGGGTATATCTTATACCTTGATCTTTAGTTAATGATATCCAGATCTTAAATCTATCTTCGAGAAATAGGTAGCTCCTTTTAGCTGATCAAATAAATTGTCGATTCGCGGTATAGGGTACTTATTCTTAATAGTCAACTTATTCAATTCGTGATAATCGGTACACAATCTCATGCTTCCGTCTTTCTTCTTTACGAATAACACTGGTGCACCCCACGGGGATACACTTGGGTGAATTACTCTTTTGTTTAACAATTCTTGAAATTGCATCGTTAATTCCTTCATCTCGACAGGTGTCATTCGATATGGGGCTTTCAAAACTAGTTCTGTTCCAGGAGCTAATTCAATCGTGAACTCAATCTCTCGATCCGGAGGTAGTCTAGGTAATTCATCTAAAAATACATCGGGAAAATATTTAACTAACGGAATATCTTCAAGCCTTAAGGAGTCCTCCTCTATATCCTTTACATGAGCCAAATAAGTTTCGCATCCTTGTCGAAACAATCTCTTTGTTTGTATAGCCGTTAGAAACTTCCTCTCTTGCCTCTTTTCTCTGAATATCACCTCAACTCCATCCTTGGACTTCAACTTAACTTTCTTGCTTTTACATTCGATTTGAGCGTCGTGGTTTGACAACCAATCCATCCATAATATAACATCGAGTTCTCCTAACTCAAAAGGTATTAAGTCAGAAGAAAAGTGTCGACCTTCTATAACCATATCACAATTGGGACAAATCCTATTGGCAGTAACTCTTTCTTGATTTGCTACTTTTATAATCAAATTGGGTTTAAGAGGGTACGCAATGCACTTTAATCTATTAATAACACTTTCAGCAATAAAAGATCTAGTAGCTCCAGAATCCATTAACATTTTGACTTCTACTGAATTCATAACAAGCATACCTGCTACCACATCCGCATTCTACACTGCATCTTTCATGGTCATGTTGAATATCCTTGCCCTTGACTGGGTTGCTGGTGCTGCTGGGGGTCCTTGTCCTTGCCCAATCCTAAGCATATTCGCCTTCTAAACAGGCTCCTTACAGTTCCTTGCCATATGGCCTACTTTTCCATACTTGAAACAAGTCATCTATGGCTTTCCTGCACTGCTTGGGCATTCCGTTGAGTAGTGTCATTTCTGGTTATATTTGAAGCACGACACATTTAGCTTATTGCACCTCCTCAGGTGTCGATTTCCACAAATCTTACACTCCTAAATATGGGGTCTATTATCCTTCACTGATTGTCCCGTCTTCTAGAAATGATTCTTCTGATTTCCATTTCCGGGCTTGAACATCTGAAACTTCTGGTTCTGATTTCCAACATTCTTCCCAAACTTTCCTCCAAACTTAGAGCTTCCTTGTTCTTGATCTGATTCCTCAAACTTTCTCTTCCCTTCACTTTCCTTCTTAGTTGCTTCTCTTTCTCCTTCTACAATCATTGTTTTCTGTACCAAAGCTGCATAAGTCCTTATCTCTAGAAGAGCCACTTGACTTCGAATCCACCGATTAAGCCCTTGTTGAAATCTTTTGGCCTTCCTAGCTTTCATATTCACGTGCTCAGGCACAAATCTGGCCAACTCTAAAAACTTCACCTCATACTCCGCCACTGTTATGTCTTCTTCCCCAAGATTCAGAAACCTCATTTTCAACTGGTCTTAAATTTAACTTGGTAAATACTTCTCTAAAAACATCTCTATAAGCTTCTCCCAGGTTATAACTTCTCCTTCAAGCAACTCCTTAAAGGATTCCCACCAGTAACTAACCTCATCCTTAAGATAATAACTCGCGTACTGCTCCTTCTTATCATCCTTAACTTCCGCTAGCTCAAAAGTCTTCTCCATTTCTCTCAACCAAGGCTGGGCTTTAATTGGATCGGGAAATCCTACAAACTCTGGGGGATGTACGGATTGAAAATACTTGAAATTACCAACTTTAGGGGTTGGGGGTTATTGTAAAAGTTGGAAGAGTCGGTTCATCATAAGAGTTTCTTGGTTTTGTTCTTGATCCTGGGTTTGAGTTTCTTCTTCTTGGTGATTTGGTGAAGTGGCCATTTCTTACAAATCTGATTGAGCAATTATTTAGCAATACTATAGCATGCAATACATATTGATAGAGACTCTTTTTAGAAATAGCTTTTCAGGTTTTAAGTATTACCCAGTTGCGCATGCAATCCTATTACTATATAATTTGCTCATAAGTTAAGGTTCTCACATGATACAAAGTATGTGTTTACAGGATATTAAGTACGGTTTCCTGGAAACATGATATGTAGAATGGTTTATGAAACTCAACGGTTTACAATGTAAAACAAGATGCTTAATTTATTTAACGATTCAAAGGTACATAGATAAAAAGGTTCAAATACAACAGGTATTGTCATAAGGTATAATAAAACAGGGTTAAACAGAGGAAAAACTGGAAAATATCCCCCTATCTACGCCTAACTTTTACCTAGCTACTACTACCAACACTAAGTTTTTAAATACAATACATCATAAAAAGAAAAAGGGATCCCGACATCGAACCAAGTATCCTAAAGCCTACCGGCGCTGAAAAAGAACCACAAACATAACAACCACAGGCTCTACCAAATGTCCCGTTTGAACTCACTAACCATCAAGAATTTCCCTCAACACTATCTGCATCCAACGAATAATCTTATGCACTCTCCTGGCCTCAGCATCAGCATCACTGGAAGATGGTCCCTCATCCAACCTCCTCCGGGAAAACTGCTCCACCATCTGAATACGAACTCTCCACTCATCCTCCAGCACCGACGTATGTTACCTAGACTCACGAGTTAAACCTATCCACCAAAGCTCCCAACTCAGGAATACAGGAGTAAACAAAATCTTGATCCTGGGCCAACTTGCTACCAACACTGACAAGCACACACACAAGCATAGCAGACTCTCACTCAGGGGTTGGGATCTCTGGATCTGGTCTCACGGGAGAAACATGTATAAGGGCCTCAATGCTCTCAGATGGATCCTCCTCAGGGTCTGAACTAACATACAAGGTCTCCATTGAAGGGGGTGGAATAAAGTCCACTACGGAACCAGGAAAACTATGCTCAGAGTCTGAATTGCTACCACTACTAGGGTCCTAAGAAACATAAAACAACAGCCAAGAAATAGTATTAGGGTTAAATAAGACTTCCAACTGACTCCATACCCTAACTCCAAATGCTATCTTGACCTATTTACCTTACTTACACTATACCTAATAGTCTAACTCAACTATATGTGAGTCGAACACTCTCGCAATATATATATATATATACTTATTCATAACTTGTCTCAGGGACTAGATCATGTAGCTCTGATGCCAACTTGTGACGCTCTCAATCTCGGGGTTAGGAAATGAGGACCCACGCACTATTAAACTAATATAACAATAGCAGATATAATAAACCCCGATTAAATATTAACAGGATCTAAACAGGATTGAGTTTTAGAGAAGATTACAACTACCAACCAGAATAAATATATTACAACCCAAAATATAATTCAAATCAAATCCATTCAATTCCGACATGGAACCGACAGATAACCCATTGTATCTGAACCAACTTGAAAAGCCCATCAAACGAAAATGCTTGATCACACACACAACTGCTACATGCTCTGGCATCGGGAAACCTACAACCCGGTAGGGTCCGCCAGGAATGCTCTTGCGAGCGGTGCGCCTAAGTCTGGCTATCTTCTTGCTTAACTGTCATGGTTAGATCAAAGCAAATAAATGAGCAAAGAAGCTCAGCAGGTAACTATATAAACAGTTCTATATCATAATATTAATATCAATATATGAGGCATTCTACACTCATTATCTAGGTGGCAGTTATATAAGATTGGCTAAGTAAGAGTTATGAAGAAGGCTTGGGCTTTCAAGAATCAAGGCTCAAGATGGGGTAAAAGCCGACATTCATCACAAATCATTAGCAGGATTTCAATGAGTTACTCAATCGAATGGAAGCATCTAATCAAGATTCGAGAATCAACAAAAAAAATATTGTAAAATAACATGGTTCTCAATTCCATGATTTAACGAAGATACAACTCAATCTATTTCATTTCTTTTCATTTTAAAGAAGCAACTGCTTAAAGAATCTAATCATTTTCTCTTTTATTAATCAATAAGGAACCCTTAATTGGAATACTCATCTTATAATACGGGTGATCAGCCCGTACCGACCTCCATCTGGTCGTTATGGTACCTATAGCATTTTTTCAACCTTATATTGGACTAGCCTCGCTAGCCTCTTACATGACTGGACTAGTCCCACTAGTCTCTTACGTCTCTATCCAATCCATCAGGAATTCGTTTAGAAAACCTTTGTGTTGGAAGTTGGAAAAGTTGACTAAGTTCATTTTATCATTACCAAGAATATGAAATCATTCGGACTCATTCAAGTCAAAAATCATTCTTAAATTTAATTCAAGATTTCAAGGAAAGTGAACGAATCGAAAATAAACAGGGATCAGGTTAGTTCCAAAAGATCAATATAATTGAGATATACGGGTTATCGAAGAATCCAGATCAATCAAAGCATTACGTAAGGAGATTCATAAAGGTTCTCTTAGGTTTACGAGATCAAAAGGTAAAAAGGTGATAGAGCAAAGTAAAAAATGTCGGGTTTAACAGGGTTATTATAAAAGATCAATAGGGTTTGATAACAAGTTTGACAAGGATCGATATCAGGGTTTCTCAAAAATCAATAATAGGTTTATCACAGTTACTATAAAGGATCACTACTTTATCATGGCATTGACAATATCGTCTCCAGAATCGAAACATACGAGAAGGCAGAGATACTTGCCTTAAATTGCTTTCCTGCTTAACGGGTACGGAGCTATTGCCACCTAAGATCTCCTTTCCTCTTCTAGCATGAATGCCTCTGCTATCGGAATCTACAATCCAAAATAGAATCCCTAATTAGCGACTTACTCAACACTCGACGTTTCTCAGAACGCCTAACGATTACCCCAACTCGTGATAACACTTAGTTTTTATACTCGAGTATAATCACAATATACTCACATAGCACATAATACAACATACTTTTATACTTAAAGATCTATATTTTAGAAAATAATCGCAATTCATTTAACTCGACAACAAAACAACTAATCTCTTTCTTTTTAATTCAATAATTTGAACAAAAACCACATAATCAAATCAATAAATCCTTATACCACTTAAACATCAATTACCTTTAACAAACAACTATTCCCCCATTTAATAATAAAAATTCGAACCCTAAACATCCAGATAATATCAAATAAATTCACATGCAACCATTTAGAACTAACATGCGTCAACTATCTTTTACAAAAAACATTTCCCCTTAGGATTTTTATCAAAAATTCGAACCTAACAAGTGTCAAAACCAAATGAACCCTTAGAAATCAACATGCAACCAATCAACTCGGCATGCAAGGCTACAAATTACGAATCCATATGGATTTAACCCATATTCTAATCATTTAAACCATTTTTTTCAAAACCGAAACTAAATATAAGTTGATCACACTAAAACTCTACATGCATGCAAGGAAGCCAACTTAAAAACAAGAATTTGTATGTTTTATCGGACTCATGTACATCATCGTCCCCGTCGGCTCACCGGAGGCTCACCGCCGATGGTGCCCCATTTTTGGGTTTCCAACCGTAGCTCCACCATGAATCGATTTAAACACCAAAAATAGCATGCAATCACAGAATCATTATGAAAATCAAAACCCCTCTTTTATTTCACTAAAACCGAACCAAAGAATCACATAACCCAACTTGGGGGTTTTCTAAAACTTAAAGATAGCAACATGCATCCACATAAACGAATGACGGAAGGAAAATCCTCCATAACCATGTACTTAGAATCAAGAATCGATGGAAAATGGGGGAGGGATCGAAGAGAGAGAGTATACCGAGAGAGGGAGAGATGAGTTCGGGAGTGAGGGAGAAAAAGAGAGAAGAGAGATTCGGTGGGGAAGGAAGAAAAAAAAGAAGGGAGTGGGGTGATTATATATTTGCCAAGAAGGGCAATTTGGTAATTTGAAAATAAAATTCTGAATTTTCTTTTCTTGTTTCTAATTCTCTAATGCATTAATCAATTATAATAATATAAAATTATCTTACAAAATCCGAAAATGAAACCATTCTCGTTTATGAAATAAATAATAAAAAATTAGCTTTTCACTAGTATTTTAAAATAAATTATTGAACGAATAAATCATTTGTTATGGATTTTGCAAATAAATCCAAATAATAGAATTTAAACTCCATAAAAAATCATTTAAAATACCTAAACTTCCACATAAATCCCACTAATATTTTTAAAAAGTCCCTTGGACTATTTTAAAGGCAATAAGGCAAATCTCACACCTTAATCACATTTCTATAAATTTATAAAAATGTTTTAAGATCAATAAAATCTTTAAAAACCCTTTTAAAAACATTAAAAAAATAAAACTGATCTCGAATTCGAACATGCATACATCAAATAGTATGTAAACACCTAGGATCATCAAATATACTTCACATTCTCACTCTTAAACACTTTAGTTCCTTTTTAATATGGGTCCCGTTCAATTTTATGACCCGACAACACGGCTTAATCATTTAACTGACTCATCAAACTGGAACGAGTTACTCTAACGTTCTCAGTTACTATTATACAACAATAACATTTAAACCATATAATCAATTAACCTTTTATTCATTCACATAAATCCACATAAATCATAATTATAGCACAAAACTATACTTTATTTATTAAACACATCGCGAAAATCCCAGTCGCTAGAGTAGTGACTTTGTAAGTAGATCATCCAGATTATCACATGAGAGCATTTATTGTACATCAATGTCATTATTTTCATGTAGTTTATGCGTATAGAAGAATTTTGGCAAGATGCGCTTGGTTCGATCTACTTCGATATATTCTTCCTTTAACTGTCTGATACAGGTTGTATTATCTTCAAACAAAATTGTCGAACTGTCTGAAATGCTTGATAATTCACATGATTCTCGAATGTGTTGGATTACAGACCTTAACCAAATATATTTCTTGCTTGTTTCATGAATTACCAGTAATTCTGTGTGATTTGATGAAGTTGATGTCAAAGTCTATTTTGTAGACTTCCAAAAGATAGCAGTATCATAATAGGTAAACAGATAACCCATTTGTGATCATCTAAAATGAGGATCTAACATGTACCCAGCATCCGCATATTCAACTAGTTGTGACTTTGAACTATTTGGAAAGAATAGTCCAAGATCAATTGTTCCATGGAGAAATCTGAATATGTGTTGGATCCCATCCCAGTGTTTTTTAGTTGGATCAAAACTGAATCTCGCCAACAAGTTCACAACAAAAGCAATATTAGGTCTTGTGTTATTTGTAAGATACATAAGAGCTCCAATTGCACTAAGATATGAAACTTCAGGCTCAAGTGCATCTTTATCTTTTTTTCTAGGACGGAATGGATCATTTTTAACTTCAAGTGATTGAATTACCATTGGTGTAGTTAATGGATGAGCTTTGTCCATGTAGAACTGATCAAGAATCTTTTCTGTATATGTTGATTGATGAATAAATATTTTGGAAGATAAGTGATCCACTTGTATACCTAAACAAAATTTTGTCTTGCCAAGATCTTTCATTTCAAACTCATTTCTTAAATAAGTAGCAGTGTTAGGAATATCTTCAGAAGTACCTGCAATATTCAAATCATCTACATATACAGCAATAATAACAAAAGTAGCTTGTGAACTTTTAATAAACACACATGGACACACTTGATTATTAACATACCTACCATTTAATAAATATTCACTAAGCATGTTATACCACATACGACCAAACTGTTTTAAGCCATATAATGATCGTTTTAATTTAACTGAGTATAAATATCGAGACTTAGTTTTATCTATATTTAATCTTTCAAGGAGTTTCATAAAATTATCACTATCAAGTGATCCATAAAGGTAGGCTGTCACAACGTCCATAAGAAGTATTTCCAATCTTTCCATATAAGTCATACCCATCAGAAAATGAAAAGTGACTCCATCCATAACATAAGAGTAAGTTTCTTGGTAATCATATTCAGGTCTTTGAGAGAATCCCTGGGCTACCAGTCGGGCCTTATATCTCACAATTTCATTTATCTTATTTCATTTTTGTACAAACACACATTTCTCCCCGACGGGGATCATACCAGCTGGTGTTTGCACTACAGATCCAAATACATTTCTCTTGCGCAAGGATTGTAATTCTTCTTGTATTGCAATTTTCCATTTTGGCCAATCATTTCTTTGTCGAAACTCTTCCACACTTTGTGGTTCAGGATCGGAGTTTATAATAATATCACATGCCATGGAAAAATCATATACATCATCAACCTCAATACTTCCACGATCCAATAATTTCCCGTTATATACATAACTCATTGAGATTTCATAATTTTCAAGTACCTTTGCTTATATTGAAGTATGTGCCACTTCAGGGGAAATATCCTCTCCTAGAGGCAATACCACTTCTGGTGGTTTTGTCTAAGCCACTACAGAGGCTTAAACTCTTTCGAAGGTGATACCGATTCTGGGGTATTTGATGTAACCACTTCGGGGGCTCAAACCTCTTCAGAAGGTAATACCACTTCTAAGGTATTTTCTGGAACATTGCCACTTCAGGGGCATGTCCAATCAATTTCCGCTTTCGTGGTACAACATATTTTGCATTAATAGGACTACCACGCTTCTGGCATGGTTTTGAATTACTAACCAATTCTACATAAACTGATTTATGAATGGGGATTTCAACCCTTGCCGGAGCATTAATAGCAGGTATGTATAATTTTATAACATTTCTAGAATCATTAAAAGCATCCAGCATTTGATTAGCAATATTTTACATGTGAATGATTCTTATAACCTCGGATTCATATTTTTTAGTATGTTTACTTATAGCACTTAATCCCGATGCATTCCATGACAGTTCAGAATTTAACTTATGTAAAATATTATCTCCCCCTAATGTAGGGAATACATAATCATCAAAAGGGCAATCAGCATATCGAGTAGTAAAGACATCACTATTTAATGGTTCAAGATATCATATAATAGATGGTGAATCAAAACCAACATATATACCTACTCTTCTTTGAGGTCCCATTTTAGACTTTGTGAAGGTCAATGGGAACATATACGACACTACCAAAAATCTTAAAATGTGAAATATTAGGGGTTTGACCAAGAACTAACTCATGAGGAGATTGTTTATGGTAAGTAGATCATCCTATCCTAATTATATTTGTGGCATGAAGTATTGTGTGACCCCAAATAAAAGTAGGTAATTTAGCTCTTAGAAGTAAGGGTCGTGCAATAAGCTGAAGTCTTTTAATTAAGGATTCCGCTAAACTATTTTGTGTATGCACTTGAGCTACCGGGTGTTCGACATAGATTCCTACCGATATACAATAATCATTAAAAGTAGAAGATGTAAATTTAGCATCATTATCTAGTCGAATTGATTTGATAGGATTATCAGGAAGTTGGGCTCGTAATCTGATTATCTGAGAAAGAAGCTTGGCAAAGGATGTATTTATGGTCGAGAGTAGACAGACATGAGACCATCTAGTTGAAGCATCAAATAGAACCATAAAATATCTAAATGGTCCAGAAGATGGATGAATAGGACCATATATATCACCTTGAATTCTTTCTAAGAAATTTGGAGACTCATTTTGAAGTTTAACTGGAGATGGTCAAACAATTAGTTTTCCTAAAAAACATGCTGAACAAGGAAATTCATCATGTGGAATAACCTTTTAATTCTTAAGGGGATGTCCTGTAGAATTATATATAATACGACGCATCATGGATACTCCTGGATGACCAAGTCGTTCATGCCAAAGGGTGATTAATTTTGGGTCTCTGACTTTGGGAGTGGTGACACTGTGAGTTTGATGACTTTAATTTTGGTAGCATATAATCCAGAGGAGATTGATTGTAATTTTTCTAAGATATTCTTAAGGCCTGAGATAGTTGAGGTGATAAGGAGATATTCTTTCTCATTTTCACTTGTGGTTTCTACGTGTAAACCATTAAGATGAATATCTTTAAAACTCGTAAGATTTCTAGTGGATTTTCTATAATATAAAGCATCATGTATATAAATTTGTATTTCATTTGGTAGTATAAAACTGGCTTTTCCAAAACCCTCTATTATATTTGATGTTCCTGAAATCCTGCAAACGTGTGAGTTGGTTTTGTCAACTGTGAGAAATATTTTTGATTTTGTAAAATTATGTGAGTGGTTGCACAGTCATCAATGCATATATCTCCCATATTTATATTGTGTAAATATAAGTAAACAATAACTTTATTAATGCAAACAAATTACACAACATGTGAACAGAAAACAAGTAATATTAAAAATAAGTACATCTAAAACATAACATCAAAAAAATACATATAAAATCTAGTCATCCAAATCATAATAAATATTAGCACCAGTGTCTATTTCATTTGAGATCTTGTTGTCCGGTTCTTAATCTAGATTATGACTAGCGAATTTCATTTACACCCTTTCTCCATTTTTCTTTTTAGGTCAACTAGATATTTAGGTGTGTGACAAGTACGTCACCAGTGTCCATGAGCCCCACATATGAGACAGATATCTCTATTATCCTCTTCTTGTGGTGCCTTTATTTTATTTAGCACTCCATGTTGCCACTTATGGTGGTCAGAGTTGTTGAAACCATCACGCTGCCACTTCAGGTGGCCAGAGTTTCAATGATTCTGAAACCGACCTCAAAGGCTTCCATGCCCACGGTTTCATCCGTAACCTCATCCTCCTCTATGCCCTTTCCCACGCTCATTCTTCTGGAATGACGTGTTATGTACTTCAGGTAGCTGGGTAGAGCCTGTGGGATGTATTTGATGATTTTTCAGTAACAACTCATTATTCTTTTTAGCGACAAGAAGAAGAAATATCAGCTCGCTATATTCCAAAAATTATGCTCTCTATAATGTTGTGCCAGAATCATAGTGTTGGGTTAAAAGGTTGAGAGGGCCTTTTCTATCATATCAGCATCAGTAATATTTTCACCACACAAGATCAGTTGTGAGATTATTTTGAACAAAGCAGAATTATATTCAGCGACATATTTAAAATCTTGCAACATTATATTTATCCAGTCATAACGGACATGAGGCAAATGGACAAGTTTTTGGTGATCAAACCTATTTTTGAGATTGGTTCAAAGGGTAAGTGGGTTTTTGACAGTCAGGTATTCAGATTTCGAATTTTTATGGATGTGGTGCCTAAGAAAAATAATAACTTTGGCATTTTGTTCAACAATTGGGGACTTGGGGTCTTTCCTGATTTTATGGTGTCTTTTAACCCGTTAGCACTAAGGTATAATTCCGCATCGAGCACCCAAGACAGATAATTATCCCCAAACATATTCAATGCAACAAACTCTAATTTTGCAAGATTTATCATTCTGAATATAAAAAAATATTTAAAAATATGATATAATAACATGACATATAAAGTGAGAACACTTAATCATGTAGCATATAGTAAAAATTTAAAGCATAATGTAAAAATTGTATTAACATATTTAACTTTAATCTAAATAATAATAATTTTTTAAATAACTGGCATGACAACAATAATATTAATAAAATTAAAAATTGGTAAATTAAATCGTACCTTTTTGGTCGAGTAAAACAGACCGTACACGGACCGTGCCTTCTTTTTCAAGTTTTAACTTCGTACAGGGATTCTGGCTCCTTTGGGCTCCTTCCCCGTCAATTAAAATGGACTGTATTTTTGTAAAAGTTCTGGCAGAGACTCATGCTGATAATGTGTTATAAATAAACTTTAACTTCTTTATGATAATATATTATATGTAGAACTAAAATACTTAAAGAACTTAAGTAATACAATTGAAAAAAAGAGATGTAATTGTTGTGTGTCTTTAGTCACCAAAACAAGTGAATATGTCTTTCTTTATATAGGCAAGTAAAAATGTCTGTAATAAATATGTGTAACTTCCTATGATTGCAAAGTGCTTTCATCGCGTATGGGTATAACAAATACAGTCTGTCTATCTTGTTGTCAATACTAATTACTATACTGTCATGTTTGACAATCACAAATTCTAGAAGATATATTATAACAAATATGAAAATAAATTGATTTAATGATATAAATTATGCTTTAAATTATAACGACTCGTATTTTCGTATTATGGTAAGTGTAAATATAGAATTATTAAATAAATAAAAGTGCGTATTGGTTCTGCCAGTTGTGTGATGCCTTATTATTAATTGTGTGCGACTTATTTGTGTTTGAGAATTATTTATATGGTTAATTGTTGAATTATATGTTTTGTTTTCACTTTTAAAAGTGATTTTACTGGAGATTTATTTTCATAAATAATTGGATTATTTCTAAAATTACTTTTATGGTTTTATAATTTCAATAATTATTTTTAGGGATTTATAAAATTTAGAAAACAATATTTCATCAATTATTGATCTCAAAATGATTTTCTGATTGTATAATAGTGTAAATTCATTATTAAATTCTAGGATATTTCAAAAATTATGAAATTCATATTTTATTAATTTTGGAATATTTCGAGAATTTTAAAATTATTTTGGAATTTTTGGGATTAAATTCGCCTGCACGTTTGTTCGTTAAATCATTAAATGCGGGTATCTCGTGCGATCCAAAAATGGATTAAAATTATGAAAATTTTGTTTTGTTAGTTTTTAATTATTCTGATAATTTTAAGAGTAGTTTAGTAGTTTTTCGTATTTTATTTAACCGCACGCTTATACGTTAAATTGGAAAAATGCGGGACATAATTGGACTGTAAGGGCTTTATAATTATCCAGTTGATACGTGGCAGGGTATAATAACACTGTGGCAATGCAAGTGATACATGGTGCTTGGTTGTTGGTTTAACAGAAGGAAAATACTAATAATATAATAGAAACACACTAACACACAGCATCTCACATCTCTCTCATTCTCTCATCTTGTCTCTCTCACTCCCTCCTTTCATCTCTCCTGACCCGTTTCCCTCTATATTATCTTAATCCCTCAATCTCTCCCTCTCTTTTTCTTTCTTTTTCTTCCATTTCTTTTCCCTGTGCTTCGATCCTCTCTCTCAGTTCTCTGTTCGCCGCCCCTGTATTCTGGTCGTTGTCGGTGTCAGGTTGCCGCCTTGGATCTTTAATTCCCGGTTTGTTTCCGGTTCTTATTCCCGGCATGGCTTCCTGTTATTTCCTTATATATATATATATATATATATATATATATATATATATACCATGTGTATATATATGTGCTTGAGTCTGTGTGTTGATTGTGTGTTGTGTTTGTTGTGTGGTAGTAGTTCTGTTGATTTAGTGGGTTTTGTTGGTTTGATTCGGTTTAATTATTTCTGCAGGATAAATTTTTGTTGAGTGCTTTTCGTGACATAAAAATAAATTTTGTGCGGGAATTATAAAAAATAATAATATTTATATATTATTATATATATAATTATAAATATTTTGCGAGATCTACTTGTGTGTCATGATCAGATATTTTATGTAATAATTAACAACCATATTTTCGAAACGTTGGTTATACGTACTTTCTGGACATGATTATCGAACCGAGTTTTAAGTACGTGGATCCTAGCTGTTTTGTGTGTAACGTAATAATATGTATGCCTACAAGTCGGGTTGTGATATCGGTCGGGTAGACTTGAAAGCGAGGATATATCAAGCATAGTTGGTCGTCTAACGTAGGGTATTTCGACTCTACAGGTTCTAGTCGGAAGATCCGAGAATTGACATCGGACTAAGAATAGCCTAGTGATTGATCGACAGGCTCATCAAGGTTCCAATCGAAGGACCTGAGAGTTGAGGTCGGATTCAGGATAATCTAATAGTAAGGCGACAAGGCCCGAACGTCCAAGTCGGTCCAAGGCCAATCAATAATAGTGGTAAAGCTCTGCAAGGCAAGTACCCCTGACCATATTTTTATGGTTCAGTATATATGAATGAACTGTTGTTTTATTCTCGTACAGGAACAGAAACGTTTTAAGTTATGTATCCTCTGTATTTGAAAATGTTGTTTAAAATATGTTTTGGGGAGAAGTAATTTCTGAAAGTACCCATCTCTAAAATGTGATTAAAAATGGCAAAGAGGTTTTGAATAGTGTGCTGTGACAGAATTATTTTTCACAAGAGATAGGTAAAAGTTATTTAAAAAACTAGATAAAAGAATCAGATATTGGATAACGTTGCGTAAGTGGCTAATTCGGTTGCGCACCCTATCTTCACCGATTAGTCTAGCATAGTTAATCAGAGACCTAGCTAGTCTCTGCGGAAATGGTTAATTTGTGTGAAAGCCCGGTCAGCTTTCCTAGATAATTTGTGTGATAGCCCAGCCAACTATCCTAGATAACTTGTGTGGAGGCTTGATCAGCCGTCCCTAGTTGACATCCAATGTATATTTGATTTTAGTTTTGTGGTTCCCGTGACGGAACAAATGGTTTTGTGGTTCCCATTATAAAACAGTGAATTTGGAAATGGAAATAGCATGCTAAAATAGGACTCTAGTATTTACGCAGCACACGACTGATAATATTGTTTTATAGAGCATGTTAGTTGTTGATATCCGGTTTACATACTGTTTTACTTGTTTTGTAACAAGTTACGAATTCTGTTCCCATAACTGTTTATTCGTTAATTGTTGTACTTGTTATTCATATAGTGGTACTGCTGAGTGATCGATCGCTCACCCTTGCAAAATGATTTATATATATTCATTGCAGATGTCTAGAAGACCCTTTCCATCATAATCAGGGCAGAGTTCCGATTCTTTCCGTACCAAGCTCCTCTGAGGTAGTTGTGTCATACCAAAGATGGTCAGTTGAGTTGTTGTATTAAGTTAGTTATGTCAGGATGGTTTTTAATAAGTTGGTTATGTAATAGTTGTAATCTAACTCATACTTAAACCTGGAAAAGAACTTGGTAAAGAGGTCGTGTTTATGTAATAATATTGAATTGGATTATATTATGTTTGTTATTATTAATATTGGTGACGTCAACTCCTGACCCCGGGGTTGAGGCCGTCACAGTTGGTATCAGAGCTACAGGTTTAATCCCTGATTTAGGTTAGGAATGGAGTCAAAAGAGTGTAGAAAGGTTCATATAAAGGTGTGAGTCAGGAACTCAATCAGAAGAGCGAGTCTAAGGTTTCAGTCAAGGGTTTCGAGGGCGTAACCCTGATGTTTATTGAGGATTGGCTGGAACTGCCCTAGATTTTAGTATGTCTCCCTCGTATATATGTACTATTGGTAATGTCCGATAGAGATTTCTAGTTTTCCTCTTGAGAAAATGAGTCTGATCGTGAGAGTTCAGCTTGTGAGCAAACCCTTGATATGTCAGCTGAAGAGAAACCAATGTTATTCTTTAATATCTCATCCTTCATGTCAAGTGATGTTATTGGACCGCGTGTGCGACCTCGGTGAGTTCGGATAATGTGTGATGATAGTAATCAGTGGCTGCTATGACAGCCAAGTCTCGTGGTGTATGTGGACCAGTACTGTTGTTTATATCTTGAGCCCTTACATGTATTTCTTGAGACATGTTTTATTTCCACAGTAAACTCATCCCTTATTGTTATCCAAACTCGACTACTCAACAACAAAAATTACACCTTCAATAATACATATATAAAATAATATAACTTAAAACAACCCAAAATGTATTTATAAGATTAAGTTAACTTTCAAATCTATTAGGAACATGGCACGATCTTGACCAAACCTCACGCAAAACTTTAACATCTCATATCGATAAGAATAAGAGTATTTGGGACCTTTATAGATACAAGTCAATAACTAATATGTACCAAATTGCTAGTTTTTTCAGATTGACCTGTGGAGGGTTATTGGGTATGGTACGTATTCGGTTGTGGGCTTGGATGTTATAAATGGTATCAGAGTTCTGTCTGGCCGGAAGTGCCAAGGCACTGCCCAGGTTCCATATGTATGTTTGTGTGAGATCGACGAGGACATCGATCCTATAAGAGGAGATAAGAAATCACCTTTGGAGGAATGGTTGGTTGAAAATCGGACTAGGTGGACTCAGCAGAGTCCAGAGTTCATTAAATTTGACTCGGATTACTAGTTGCTCTTTGTAGTTGGTGGTTGATATAGCCATCCCAGTTGTGTAGTCTATCAGATTAATTAGTGTTCCACTTAAGTAGTAGTGGGACGTTAATCAGTTGATGTTATATTAAGAAGCTATACTATGTTATCCAGTACCTTTATATTCCAGTTTCCTGCACTGTTGTTATTTCTGCTACTGTCATTGTTGCAATTGTTACTAGGGTTGTTAATCTAGATATCTTTTATAAATGGATCCTGATAATAAAGACATGGGTACTCTGATTGGGCAGCATTTTCCTGATACAAGTGCACCGTTTGAGCGGTGATATTTTCTGTTATACATTCTAGTTATGTTTTTGAATAAATTCCCTGCTATATTTCAGGAAAATGCCACCCAAGAAAGCTACCCAGTCTAAAGGAAATTGTTAGATATATTTGATAATGTCATGGTTAATATGTTTTATGTTTAGATTTCAGATCTTATTTGAACAGGACAAATCAGTACTTAACTAATCAGTACTTATACTGGACGTCAGGACTTAAGGGATATCAGTACTTATGTTATCAGGAGATAAGCATCAGGAGATAGATATCAGAACTTAAGTGCTGAAGGACGATCAGATAAGGACAGTAGCTGATTAAAGTTAAGAAGATCAAGATAAACATAAAAAGAGATATGCATGAAGAAGGAATTCCATAAAGAATGGAATACTTGGAAGAAAAGATATCTGATTGATATATATTAGGAAGCATAATTATATTCCATATCAATTAGCGATTATCTTGTAACTGTGTAATATATAAACACAGACATAGGGTTTACACTATAAGTGTTATCATAAAAAAAAGTTATTATTCTTTTGTAACCCTAGAAGCTCTCGTGATATTGTTCATCACTGAGAGATAACAGTTCCAGATTGTAACCGAGTTTATTGTTTCAATAAAGTTTGTTTTCTGTTACATAAGTTCTTGAAGTTCGATTTGATTGTAATAAACACTGTATTCACCCCCTCTACAGTGATAGTGTGACCTAACAAGTGGTATCAGAGCTTTCTGTTAACACACATACAGTTAAAGATCCAAACACAATCATGTCTGACACAGAAACTCCAACCAAGCCTACCAAAACTGAGGAGTCATCAAAGACGTCAATTCAGAGTCGATATGAGACTATCAGAGTTCCCATATTGAGACCATCTGAATATCCCATATGGAAGGTAAGGATGACCATGTTTCTGGAAGCAACAGATCCAGAATACCTTGATAGAATCAAGGAAGGGCCTCACAAACCTACCAAGCTCGCTGTTGTAGTTGCAGGTGAAGCAGCAAAGACCGTACCAAAGGAAAAGAGTGATTATATTGCTGAAGATATAGCATCTATTGCTAAGGATGCCAAGGTACGACACTTACTGCATAGTGTCATTGATAATGTAATGTCAAACAGGGTAATCAACTGCAAGACTGCTAAGGAGATATGGGAAGCTCTGGAAACAAGGTGTCAGGGAACTGACACAATTAAGAAGAACAGGAAGACAATTCTCACTCAAGAGAATGAACACTTTGACTCAAAGACTAATGAGTCATTGAATGATTTATATGATAGATTTGTCAAACTTTTGAATGATTTGTCATTGGTGAATAAAGAGTATGATCTTGAAGATACCAACCTAAAATTCCTGTTAGCTCTTCCTGAATGCTGGGATTTGAAGGCAACAACAATAAGAGATAACTACAATCTTGATGAAACAACTCTTGATGAAATCTATGGAATGCTCAAGACTCATGAACTTGAGATGGAACAAAGAAGCAAGAGGAAAGGAGGAAAGTCAAGGACAGTTGCTCTCAAGGCTGAAGAGGAATCCCATAAAGCACCTTCCTCAAAGAAAGACAAAGCTCTTTTCATAAAGTCTGATACTGAGTCATCAAGTTCTGAGAATGATGATGACTCAGATTCTGAAAGCTTGCCTGAGACTGATGCTGATGAGGAGATGATGAAGCTGTGTGCTCTTATGGTGAAAGGAATCACAAAGATTGCATACAGGAAGTTCAGTAAGGGAAAGAAGTTTTCCAGAAAAAGCATAAGTTCTGATAAGAAGAATTTCAGAAGACCTGAAGGCAGAGGAGGAAAGTCTGACAGAGGAGATTACACCAATGTTAAATGCTATAACTGTGGTGAGAAAGGCCACATATCTCCTGACTGCAAGAAGATAAAGAGTGACAAAGGCAAGGCTCTTGTCACAAAGCAGAAAAGCTGGACAGACACTTCAGACTCTGAAAGTGAGGAGAACTATGCATTGATGGCAACTGCTGATAAAGAAAGTGCTGAGAGCAATTCTGAAGCTGCTGAAACAAAGGTACCTCAGACTACTTATGCTTTTCATACTGATGATATTAATGAGTTGAGAAGATATCTTAAAACCATGTTTGTTAGTTATAGAGATCAAACTTTAACATGTGAAAGATTAACTTCTGAAAATCTTGCATTTAAGAAAAGGAATGATTTCTTAGAAAAAGAGTTAGTCATGTTCCATCAAACTCAGAAGGATAGAGATGATGCTTTCTATGTAAGGGATGAAGTGCTAAAAATGAATGAATCTCTAAAAACTGAGTTAGAAAAGGAAAGAGAGATAATCAGGACTTGGACTAACTCTGGCAAAACAACTCAAAATTTGCTAAGCAGTGGAAACTGGAAAGAGGGCTTAGGTTATGGAGAAGATAAAAATGAGAAAGGAACTGTAGAAATTAAGCCTGTTGATAAGCAAAAGCCGAAGTTAAAACCTGTTAAGTTTGTATCTGTAAAGTCTGATAATGAGAAATCAGAAGTTAAAGAGGAATTAACTTCTGACAAACTAAAACAGGAAAAGACAGCTGAAGTCAACATAGGCTTAATGACAAAGAAGCAGCTTAAGCATAAGCTGAAAGATGTTAAGAATGCAAACAAGGAAAAATCACCTAGGAAAAACAGGAATGGAAAGGAAGGTGTGAATAAAAGCAATAACTATAAATCTGTTCCTGATGCTCCTAGGAAAGCATGTCATAACTGTGGAAGTTCTAACCATCTGGCTTCTTTTTGCAGGAAGAATAAGAATATTAACTCCTTATCTTCAAAATCAGGAGTTAAGAGTCAGTCTGTTAGATACAAACCACAAAATCCTTGTTTTCATTGTGGTAGTGTATGGCATTCCATTTATACTTGTAAGGAATATCATAGTTTGTACTATGATTATTATCAAATAAAACCTTCTTTAAAGAAAGTTTCTATTGTTCCTTCTAGTGTAAGTTCTGATTCAAAGTCTGGTAGTATAAGTTCTGATAAGAAAACTGTTAACATAAAATCTGATGCTAAATCCGCTGCAAATGTTAACAAACTTAAAAAGGCCAAAGGATCCAAGCAAGTCTGGGTCCTTAAAACTAATAATTAGTGGTCTTTTTGATTGCAGGGCAACAGGAAAAATATTTTAGTTCTGGACAGTGGATGTTCAGGACATATGACTGGAAATAAGGCCCTGCTATCAGATTTTGTGGAGAAAGCTGGCCCAAGTGTTTCTTATGGAGATGGCAACATTGGAAAAACTTTGGGATATGGCAATATCAATCTTGGGAATGTCATCATTAAAGAAGTAGCTCTGGTCTCAGGACTTAAACACAACCTACTGAGTATAAGTCAAATCTGTGACAGAGGTTATCATGTTGATTTCTTTGAAGAACACTGTGAAGTTGTAAGTAAATCTAAAGGCAAAGTTGTTCTGAAAGGATTCAGGCGTGGTAACATTTATGAAGCTAAGCTTTCAACAAGTACTGATGGTTCTGCAATCTGTTTAGTGAGTAGAGCCTCAATTGAAGAAAGCTGGAATTGGCACAAGAAACTCTCTCATTTAAACTTCAACAAGATAAATGAACTGATCAAGAAAGATCTTGTGAGAGGACTGCCAAAATCAGTGTTTGCTCCAGATGGTCTTTGTGACTCATGTCAGAAGGCCAAACAAAGAAAATCTTCATTCAAGAGCAAGACTGAATCATCGATTCTTGAGCCTTATTATCTACTTCATGTTGATCTATTTGGTCCAGTAAATGTCATGTCTATTGCAAAGAAGAAATATGCGTTGGTCATAGTAGATGATTTCACCAGATACACATGGGTGTATTTCTTGCACACAAAAAGTGAAACTGCATCTATCCTGATTGATCATGTCAAACATCTGGATAAATTGATCAAAGATTCTGTGAAAATTTTGAGGAGTGATAATGGCACTGAATTCAAGAATCAGATAATGGAAGAGTTCTGCAAAAATCATGGAATAAAGCAGGAATTTTCTGCTCCTGGAACTCCACAGCAAAATGGAGTTGTTGAAAGGAAGAATAGAACTCTCATTGAAGCTGCACGAACAATGCTTGAAGAAGCAAAGCTTCCAACCTATTTCTGGGCTGAAGCTGTGCAGACTGCTTGTTTTACTCAAAATGCAACACTCATTAACAAGCATGGAAAAACACCATATGAGATGGTGAAGAACAAGAAGCCAAATCTGAAATACTTTCATGTATTTGGATGTAAGTGTTTTGTTCTCAAGACTCATCCTGAACAGTTATCCAAGTTTGATCTAAAAGCTGATGAGGGAATCTTTGTTGGATATCCACTTTCCACAAAAGCCTTCAGAGTCTATAATTTGAGAACAAAAGTGGTCATGGAATCTATCAATGTCTCTTTTGATGACAAGAAGATCACTGGACTTGAAGAATGCATTGATCATGATCAGCTGAGATTTGAAAATGAAGATTCATATTCTGATATCTTAAATCCTGACAGTCTAATTCCTGATACTGTAAACTCTGATGAATTAAATTCTGATGTTATTGAAACTGTGGTGACTACGTCAAAGGAAGATGCACCAATGCAGGGGGAGCATACTCAAGATAATATCACATCTCAAGAAGCATCAGAACATACATCTGGCTCTTCAAGTTCTGATTCGTCAAGTTCTGATAAGCCAAGTACTGACAGTGCTGAAAATTTAAATGTTGAAGAATCCAACTCATAGAGCATAGTTTCAGGGGGAGCATCAGAAAATGAAAACGAAGACAGCATGAATCATGGGGGAGCATCCAGTTCTAGAGAAAACCTTCCATCTGCAAGGAAGTGGACAAAATCACATACACCTAATTTGATAATTGGAAATCCTGATGCAGGTGTCAGAACTAGAACAGGTACTTCGAATGAATGTCTTTACAATTCTTTTCTTTCTCAGTCTGAGCCAAAGAAAGTGGAAGAAGCTCTTCAAGATGCTGATTGGGTGCAAGCAATGCAGGAAGAGTTGAATGAATTTGAAAGAAACAAAGTCTGGACCTTAGTGCCAAGACCTAAGAATAGATCTGTTGTTGGTACAAAATGGGTATTCAGAAATAAAACTGACAGTGATGGCATAATTGTAAGGAACAAGGCAAGGCTGGTTGCAAAAGGATATTCTCAACAGGAGGGAATTGACTATGATGAAACATTTGCACCAGTTGCTAGGTTAGAAGCCATAAGGATATTCATGGCTTATGCTGCTCACAAAAAGTTTACTGTCTTTCAAATGGATGTGAAAAGTGCTTTTCTCAATGGAGAATTGGAGGAGGAAGTATATATTGAACAACCTCCTGGCTTTGTAGATTCCAAACATCCAGATTATGTCTACAGGCTTGATAAAGCACTTTATGGACTTAAGCAAGCTCCTAGAGCATGGTATGAGACTTTAGCTCAGTTTCTTCTGGAAAGTGGATTCAACAGAGGAACTATTGACAAAACACTGTTCTATCTCAACCATGGCAAGGACTTACTTTTGGTCCAGATTTATGTTGATGATATCATTTTTGGGTCTCCAAATGACAAACTTTGCAAAAAGTTTGCCAAATTAATGCAGTCAAGATATCAAATGAGTATGATGGGAGAACTTAGTTATTTTCTGGGCCTTCAAGTCAAGCAAAGTGAAGAAGGCACTTTTATTTGTCAATCTAAGTACACCAGAAACTTGCTGAAGAAATTTGGAATGCAAGATTGTTCAAGTGCATCCACTCCCATGGCCACTGTAACAAAACTGGATAAGGATACCGGTAAATCAGTAGATATTACTGACTACAGAGGTATGATTGGCTCACTACTCTATCTAACTGCTAGTAGACCTGATATCATGTATGCTACCTGTCTTTGTGCAAGATTTCAAGCAGATCCAAGAGAGCCTCACTTAACAGCTGTAAAGAGAATCTTTAAGTATCTTAAAAGAACAGCTGATCTAGGATTATGGTATCCTAGAGAATCAGATTTTAAATTAATAGGTTACTCAGATGCAGATTTTGCAGGTTGCAAAATTGACAGGAAAAGCACAAGTGGAAGCTGCCAATTTCTTGGAGGCAGATTGGTTTCTTGGTATAGCAAGAAACAAAAGTCAATTTCCACATCAACTGCAGAAGCAGAGTATATTGCTGCAGGAAGCTGTTGTGCACAGATTCTTTGGATGAAGAATCAGTTACTGGATTATGGGTTAACATTTTTCAAAATCCCTATTTACTGTGATAATCAAAGTGCTATTGCTATGACAGGTAATCCAGTTCAACACTCTATGACAAAGCACATCAGCATAAGGTACCATTTCATCAGGGAACATGTGGATGAAGGTACAGTGGAATTGCATTTTGTTCCCACAGATCAACAAGTAGCAGATATCTTCACAAAACCACTGTGTGAAGCCACTTTTACAAGATTGGTAAATGAACTTGGAATGGTTTCAGGTTCTTTCTCAAAATCTGCTTAAACTTGTTATGTGTTATCAGACCTTATGATCAGTATTTACAGAATTAATCTCTTCGTGTATTCTGTGCTTAAATGATAAATGTTTTTTAAGTACTGACTGTTGTCTGATATATATATCTCTTAATTCTAATAAGTGATATGTCTGTTTAAGTAATTGTTCAATCCTATGAGGATAATTGTGCTAGATAACTGACCTAGTAGTCTTCAATGAACAAATGATTCCATGGAAGAAGTAATTATTTCAGTGGAAATCTTATAACACTAGCAAAATCTGATATTTGAGCTTAGTTAAGTTTACCTTGTTCATCTTATTACTAAGTCACAAATTAGAATAATGCTACTCATCTGTTAAGTTCTGATTTTAGTAAAACTGCTGAATGTACTAAGTGCTGATAAACCTCACTCAAAAAAAAAAAAAAAAGAATCAAAGAATAATATCATGTACTCCTTTGAGATCTAGAGTAAAAATGTGGAAGGGACGACCCAAGTGCATTGCTGGTATTAAGTAAATATGCATTAGAAAAGCAAAATAATTTTCTTGGTGACTTTTCACACTCTATGATTACTGGAGAAATACTCTGATAATAGCATAAATTCTAATAAACAGTCGTGACTCACTTATACTGAGAAGCCACTGTAAAATAGAATTTCAAAAGATGCATAAAATGAGCACAAAACAGTTGAGGTGGACTCATGCATGAACTTATTCATCAGTAGGTTTCAGGAAAATGGCAGATCTTTAGCACAATTTTAGTTATGCCTTATTTCTAAGATGTACTGAAGTGAATCAGACTTTACTCTTTATCGGTTATTTAGCTTACTGCACACACTAATCACTCCATCTGAATGATGAAACTTTCTGTGGTGGTCTATGTTATTTAAGATAAACAGTCAATGTGTCATTATTGCACAAATTCTGAGGATAAGTTCTAGTTACATGTTCTGATGGTTAAGTTCTGAAGACTATAACTCAGAACTTGTATGAAGACTTACTAAGATAGATATTCCTTTTTCGAGTTAAGACATTATGTTCTGATGACTGTTAAGTTCTGGTATAGGTCTAAGTTCTGATTTTTCAGTCTAACCCTTTACTTGACTTATCTGTGAGTAAAATTTGGTAACAGTCTCAGATTAATTTAGAATATGTTGAAGTGGAAGATTAATAGTCACTATGATTAGGATTAATGGTATTTGTACTTGAACAGTCCAGTATTTCTTGTGTCTTGTGCAGTCTAGACCATGTTTCCTCTTTTCAATGACTGTTATTCTTTTTCAAAGTCTAGGGAGATGAGGTAGAATTAATTCTACCTGTCAGCATTCAAAAGCCTTGCGTCTCTTAGCATTCTCATGCCTATATAAACAGCCACTTCACAATAGTCTTCTCATCAATTTTTCTCACAATCTTAACTTCATATTCTTTTTCAACAACATCATGGTCCGATTCAACATGTTTTTGAATTACCAAACTTTTCATATGGAGCTAAGCTGCGCCGACTGGCAGCAGGAGTGGCATGTAACTGCCATTCCTGAAGAGATATGGGGCTCTATCCCACAGGCGGTGCTGAACCAACTTCTGTTCTTCGAGATGGACTACCAGCTTCATCTTGATCGATTGGAGGAGGAAAGGCGGGAAGCTATCCGTCAGCAAGAGCGAATCATTCGACTCGCTATCTTGTTTGTCGAAGATAGGAAGAGGAAGATGACTTAATCTCGTCTTCTTCCTGTTCTTCTTCATCATCAGCTTTGTCAAGCTTCTTAGCTAGGACCAAGGCTATTGATGTTAGGAATAGAAGCTTAGGACAAGATTGTAAAAGTTGTGATGTAATTTCAATTTCATCAATGTATTATTTTGATATATTAATGGATTTTGTTTTTTGTCTTATGATCTTGTCTCTGAGAAATTTTGATACGTATTGATAAATTCTGATAAATATTCTGATAATCGTATAAATTGTGTCTGACTTTAAGTTCTGATATTGTTTTATCAGTACTTACTTAACTGATTGTTTTTACCCATTCTCACACACAGTTTTTTTTTCAGAATATTGATATTGCAGAGTAAAATATTTGAATTAGTGGGAACAGTTTCAATTTTAAATTCAAACTGATTCACCTTGATTAATGGATTCTAGGTAAGTGGAACGGTTTTTCCTTCAAAAACTGCAAGTGGGTGGTAATTATTCCTTATTTACCGTGCCCATTAATTTTTGCTTTCTCTATGTATAACAGGTGTCAAGGTATTAACCACTACTTTTAAATGTATGTCTGCCATGTGTCCTCAACGGTTACTTTTTGTGTATAAGTACAAGAGAGCAAAGATTGTCAAATCTTTTATTTACCTTTATATTTTATCTCTCTCTTTACTTTTCACCTCTCTCATCTACTGACGATCTTCTTGTAAGAGGCATTTTCTCAAACACATTACAGGTTACCGATTTCTTTTCAAACATAATGGCACCCAAGGACATTCTCTTTGATGGAGCAAAGTTTGTTCCTAACAACTTCTCTGCGATACTAAACACTATGGAGGCACCCTCTGAACTTCATTTCATTCAGGACTTTCTCAATAGTTCTGATATTGGGTTTGCTCTAACTGAGCCTACATCCTTTTCTGGAGTTCAAGTACTGGAGTTTTGGAGGAGTGGAGTATATGACAATGGTGGTGCTCAAGGGTCCCCAAGTCTCATATTTTCATCAGGGGAAGATGAGTATGTTGTGACTTTGTCTACAGTTAGACAAGCATTACACCTACCTGAGGACTGTGTTTATTCTACTGTTGATGACTCAGTTCTTCAAACCATGATGGTTAGTCTGGGATATGAAGGAACATTGACCAAGCTTGGACAGTTGAAGAGATCTTTCATAAGGAGGGAATGGAGTTTCTTCTTTGATTGCATTACCAAAGCTTTCGCCAACAAATGTTCAAATTTTGATGCAATTCCCATATTCAGCCAACAAATCGGGTATGCACTTCTAAATCACACTGATTTTGATTATGCAAGAGCAGTTTTAGGTTTTATTGGGGATAGGATGACAGAAGATCGCAATACTGTATATTTTGCAAGATTTTGTCAGCTTATTTATAATTTTTGTTGTAATTCGCCCCAAAATTTTGGTGACCTAATTCCATCTTTCAAAATAGCTAAGAGAGCTTTTACTGATTTATTATCTTCTGATAATAAAAAGGCTGTGTTAAGACCCCTCTTAATACCTTTATCTGTCAAACAAGCCTTAATCACCTATGATCCTGTTAAGTACACTGCACTTTATCCTGATGTTCAAACATCAGAACCTGGTTCATCAGCACCTACCATCTCTACTCAGCCACCTCAAACCTCTCAATCATCTCTCAGAACATATCTCAAGTCCTATGTGCAGCCTACATCTTCTAAGTCAAAGAGAACAAAGACTGTTTCTCCAACACCTCAGAAGAAGAGGAGGATTACTTTGAGAGATGAATCAGATTCTGAGGAACAGATTCCTTCTTCAGAACCTGTGGAAATTGTAGCTGAGAAAAAGATTTCTCAGGAGGATTCTGAACTTGGAGGATCTAAGCTTCTTAAGAGGCTTAGAAAAATGACAATTCCTGAAACTTCCAAGGAATCTAACTTACCAAGGAAATACAAGAAACAGCGGGCAAAAAGGGCATTTTCAGATGATGAGGAGGAAGCAGCTAAGGAAGGGGATCAGGAATCTCTGATCTCACAAGAAAAAGAATTTGCTCCGGTTACTTCTTCTCCATCCACTCCATCTAAAGAAACTGTATCTGACACGGCCAATTTCCCATCTGTGTCTCTTGGTAATCAAGGCCCAAGTGCTGATAATGCTGATCAACACTTAGTTGTGCCTGCTGTCATTCTCATTGAAGCTCCAACAGCAACAAATATTTTGCCAACACCTGTTACTGATGCTATTCAAACTCCGGAATTATCTAAGTCACCTTCTCTGCATCTAGACACTGATGATCAGAATTTAGGGGAGCATCAGGATATGGCTGTTGATCAGAACTTAGCATCGGATCAGCAATTAGAGGATGCTGAAGCCTCCATTGCTACTCACACTGCTATTATATCAGATGATTCTGATTCTATAAGTTCTGATGCTGCACATGCTGGAGATACTGGTGAAGCTGCTCAACCTGTAAATGCTGAAGAAGCAGGTCCTTCAGGACATATTCCTCAACAGACTCTTTTAAAGTCTGACCTGATAAAGAAGTTTGTTACAAGGGAAGCACCAGTACCTTGGAGTGAAACTCCTGCAGGACAGGAGTGGACTAAGGAATGGAACTCAGTTTCATGTGTTCCAAATGCTTTACATCTTGCTGAGCACCTGACTAAAGCTGATGAGATGTTAAATTCTGATGACTTTAAAACTCAGCTTCGAGTCACTACATTGAGTACTAAAAATCTACAAGGTCTTCATTCTACTACTCATGCAGCGCTACACAAGATTTAGGAGAACTTTATCAAACAGGAACAAGTGTGGAAAATTGATAAGGAAAAGTTCTTCCAACCTACCATTGACAGGGTTGCTTTTATTGAGAAAACTCAAGAGAAACAACAAGCTCAGATTGATCAAATTCTGACTAATCAAGCTTCTCAACAATTGCAACTTACTGAAATCCAATCCTCAGTGGAATTACTTATCTCTCTTTTACTACCTGCTGATGCCAAAAAGGGGGAGAAGGTAATTAAGTCCAAATGCAAAATAAATAAGACACTGCAAGGAAAGGATGATGAACAAGATGACCAAGGAACCTCTGGAATGGGTGGAGGTCATAGTCAAGGTAAAAGATTCTCATCAAGAAATGCTGAAACTGCAAGTCACAGGATAAGTTCTGATACTGGGAGAAGAATAAGTTCTGATGCTGGTAAAAGGATAAGTTCTGATGAACTTTTAGATCTTGATGAAGAAATGTCAAGACAGTTATTTCTTCAAGAAAATCCAGGGATGGACTTGGAAAGTTTAAAGGAAGAAGAAGCCAGACTTAAATCAGAAAAAGTCATTTCAAAATCTGAAGCTTCTGGTAAAAAGTCACTTCCAAAACTAAAAGGCATTGTGATTAAAGAAAAGGCACATACTGAAGCAACATTGGCTAAATCACAACCAAAGATAGATCCAAGATCCAGGGGTAAAGAAAAGGTTGGTGAACCTGTTAAAGTTTATGAACCTCCCGTTGATGAAGAAATTACTGTTGAAAATGTAAATTCTGATATTCAAAAGAAGCAAGTAACCTCTGACACAGCTCAAGTTAACTTGATATCAGAAGGAAGATCAAAAACACTCCTACCAGGATTCACTAAAGCAAAACAAACTCAACCTTTGAAGACTACTGCAAGTCGTTTTGAAGCTAGAGTAGTTACTGGAAAGGAAGCAAGAGATAAAACTGGATTGGGAAGTGCTGATGAGAGAAGAATACACAACACTACCAATGATCCAACTTCCTTGAGTGAACCAGGTATTGGAGCAACTCCTGAAAGATTGAATCAACTGGAATCTGTACAAATGGTTTACCATACCTACTTGAAGGAACACATCTTGTTGTATTTCATGACAGATGGTAGGGTATATCATATAAGACAAAATGCCATTCCATTGAAGTATTTTGAAGAATTGGAGCATGTATTATTCTTACTTCAAGTGGATGACAGATTGACAGGGACTGCTGCAAACTACTTAAAAGAACAAATTCAGAGACAGAAAAGACTTTATTCTGTTAAGTCTGACAGCGTTTATGTTCCAAAGTACAGAAATCACAATGGTGATATTGTTGATATGAAGCCTAATACTGCACAGATCAGAACATATCTTGGTATTAAGGGACTTGAATTCAATCTAAAATCTGACAAAGCTTATGTTATAAGATTGGATCAGGAGTTGAGAAAAGCAAAGATTAATGATCTCAGAGCTGCAATATTTCAAACTGGTGAAGATACTGCAGAGCTTAAAGATGTCAAAAGGAGAATGATTGATGAACTCAGATATGCTGAGAAATGTTTGTTGAGGAATTATCTCAGAACAACTCCTGACATCAGAGAGATCAGAAAATGAAGAAGCCAAGTCGAAGATCTACAACTGCTTAAATTCTGATGTTTATACAGGCTAAAGTTTTTGTCAGAAGTTGAATTGGTAAAAGCTTTAAGAACTGTAAGTTGTAGTTATCTTGTCTAATTCTCATGCATTTGTACTTAATATTTTTGACATCATCAAATATCTGTTAAACTTGTATATTTTGCTAATTTACAAGTTGGGGGAGATTGTTAGATATATTTGATAATGTCATGGTTAATATGTTTTATGTTTAGATTTCAGATCTTATTTGAACAGGACAAATCAGTACTTAACTAATCAGTACTTATACTGGACGTCAGGACTTAAGGGATATCAGTACTTATGTTATCAGGAGATAAGCATCAGGAGATAGATATCAGAACTTAAGTGCTGAAGGACGATCAGATAAGGACAGTAGCTGATTAAAGTTAAGAAGATCAAGATAAACATAAAAAGAGATATGCATGAAGAAGGAATTCCATAAAGAATGGAATACTTGGAAGAAAAGATATCTGATTGATATATATTAGGAAGCAGAATTATATTCCATATCAATTAGCGATTATCTTGTAACTGTGTAATATATAAACACAGACATAGGGTTTACACTATAAGTGTTATCATAAAAAAAAGTTATTATTCTTTTGTAACCCTAGCAGCTCTCGTGATATTGTTCATCACTGAGAGATAACAGTTCCAGATTGTAACAGAGTTTATTGTTTCAATAAAGTTTGTTTTCTGTTACATAAGTTCTTGAAGTTCGATTTGATTGTAATAAACACTGTATTCACCTCCTCTACAGTGATAGTGTGACCTAACAGAAATAATAGTAGTTTTGTTGAGGGTCTGGCTATAAATGAAATTCTAGATTTGTTGCGCCAGCAGCAACAACAACAGCAGCAGTTAATCCAACAGATTCAGCAGCAGCAACATCAGCAAAGAGAACCAAACCAAACTATTAGTTTTAAGTCCTTTCAGTCTGTTAAGCCCCCAGAGTTCATGGGCGAATTGGACCTTGTTGCCGCCATAAATTGGCTTAAGAAAATGGAGAAGGCTTTTACCCTCACTCAAGTGATGATCTTAAGAAGGACTATGCGAGCTATTTTCTTAAGGGTGGAGCAAATTATTGGTGGGAATCCACTCATGCGTTGGAAAGAGAATGTCCTATTTCTTGGACCAGATTCACAGAATTGTTCTTGGCGAAGTATTCTCCAGATTGTCTACGGAATTAGTTGGAAATTGAGTTTTTAGAATTAAAACAAGGTTAAAGAAGTGTGTTGGAGTATGAGGCCAAGTTTACGGAATTGGCTCGATTAGTTCCTGACTATGTAAGTACGGAAACCCAGAAGGAAAAGAGGTTTCAACAAGGGTTGAAGCTTGAAATTCGCAGTGGAGTTGTGGTATTGCAACTCAAGACATATCATTCTGTAGTTCAGGCCACCCTAGTAATTGAAAGTGATCAGAAGTTGGCTGTCTAGGAAAAGGGTGATAAGAAGAGGAAGTCTGAGGGTGTTATCGACAAAACGGATCAAGAAGAATCCATCCAGAAGTTTCAGAAATGGTTTGGCCGAAACAGAAATAAAAGATTCAGGAAACAAAGTTTCTCCCAGGCTAGGCCTAATGCTACTTCAGTTGCTTCCACTCCAGCCCAATCAGTCAAGTCGGCAGTGGATTGTAAGTCATGTGGCAGGAAATATAGTGGTTCGTGCCAAAAGGATGTTCAATGTTTCAAATATGGTCATAAGGGTCATTATGCGTCGGAATGCAAGTCATAAAATCTAGGAGTTACTTGTTACAATTATGGGAAGGTTGGGCATATTGCAAGGAGATGTGGAACAGCTACTCAAGGTACTACATCCCAAGGGCCAGCATCCAGCACAGCTAGGGGCGGAACCTTCAAAATGACCGAGAGATCTAATGCTTAGGGCTCGAACGTAGTTGCAGTTATGTTTTCTCTCAATTTTGTACATCTTAAAGATTTATTTGATTCAGGAGCGTCTAAGTCCTTTATATCAAAGGAATGAGTGAATAAAATGGATTTAATATTAGAAGACTTAGCCAAGCCCTTGACCATAGAAGTGATCAATCAGGATAGAACATTAGTGATTCAACTCTATCTTAACTGTCAATTAGAAATCCACGGGAATTCTTTTTTGGCTGATATGATACCCTTTGAGTTAGGAAAGTCCAATGTGATTCTAGAAATGGATTGGTGTTCCCAACATAAGGCAAATATTGATTGTAAGGAAAAGAAGATTGTGATGTTTACAGAGGATAACCTCAGGGTAAATTATCGAGGATAAAGGAAGGAGAAAGAATTCCTCATGATATTGAAGGTAAGGAAACTGTATAGACAAGGATGTGAGGCTCACTTAGCCCACATAGTAGACATTGAGAAAGAGGCGCCTAATCTGGATGAGATTCCAATAGCCAAGGAATTTATGGATGACTTTTTAGATGAGTTATCAGGATTGCATCATCGTGAGATTAATTCTTCTACTGACTTAGTATCCGGAGCCAAACCAGTGTCAAAAGCTTCATATTATATGGCCAAATGGGGATTGAAGGAATTACTTAAGCAAATGCAGGAGCTATTGTTTAGTGGCATTTATGTCCACTTAGAATGCTCTATAAAGGCTTGAATTGGTGTTTTGTACTCAAGTTATTTGTTTCTTTGATGTGTTTTGTAGTATTTTGTATTTCAGGCATAAATAAAAGAATCAGGAGATTTAGCATTATTTTGGTGCTAAATTGGTGCTAAGGATGTGTCATAGATGGAAGCTCGTGGATCGCCAACTCAAATCAGCAAGAAAAACAAGTCATAATTTTGTGCAGAAGGACGGCGAAAAGCGCGGGGCCGCGGCCAAAGAGCAAAAACTAAGCGCGCCCGCGTTGTTGAAGCGCACGGCCGCGCCAGGTCGGGATTAAAGAATCTTAATTCTCTTGTGATTCTGATTGTTAGACTTCTACTCTGCATGGGCTGCTATATAAACATAACTTATGTTCGTTTTTATAACAAGACGTACGAGAGCTTAAGGAGAAGGCGTAAGAAGACCGTATAGCACTCAACCAAGGCGAAGAGGATCTAGTTTATTCTTGTGATTCTTTGTTTTAAGTTGTAACTTTGGATGCTAATTTCTTATTTGTTGAACCTATACTCTTGTGTAACGTACATGGTTTTATTTATTCAATATAAAGACTATGTTTATTATACCATGCTTTCATCGGAACCCACATTGATGATGAGTCCGATTATAGGCTAATCGTTATCGTGGGGTTCTAGCGGATTTACTTATGAATTTCTTTAGTTAATTTGTTTAGATGCCTTAGTGTGTGGTGATAGTATGATATCCTAGTATTGGTTGTGCTTATTCGTCTTATGAGCGTCGCGAACTTATAAGATAGCGTGTTAATCTCTAATGAAGCGAAAGTGAATTTAGGGGTTTAGAACTTGCCATGCTAGCATAGGTTCATGTATTTGATATGCATGATTCATAGGTAATTTTAACCATCTTACTTACCCTATGTAATCATGATAGATAACTTGTGCATTAAACCGTTATATAGTCATATTCTATAGACATATAGGGTCTCAATATAATTGGTGTCTACTCAGCTTCTATATCTTTTGTAGATGTCTAATAGTATGGTAATCGTACAATGAAAGTTGGCGTTTATCAGTTTCGTGTTATCTGATTAGTGTCATCACCATTGCATGCTAAGGTTAAGAACAAAAAGTCTATTGAATGAAGTAGTAATGAAGTTAGATACCCAGGTTTGTGTCATATAGTTAATCGATCCTTTTCAAATCTCTTAGTTAATGTTCGTTAGTATAATCTCTTAGTCAATAGTAGTTATAAACAATCTCAATTTGTTAATCATCTTAGCATTGAATAATAACAATAATATTGTTGCATAAGTACATTGATTAAAATTAACCTAAACCAGTCTCTGTGGGAATGAACTAGAAATAATTATATATTACTTGCGATCACGTATACTTGCGTGAATATTAGCGTGTGTTTTTGTCCTAACAACTATTGGAAGTGGGGGATAATCAGACCAAATGTACCCCGTAGAGTGCACCGGTGTTATTTATGGAAAAGAAGGATAAAAGTATGAGATTATGTACCGATTATCGGAAATTAATAGGTTGACGATTAGGAATAAACAACCCCTACCTAGAATTGATTACTTATTTGACCCAATGAGAGGGGCGTGTTGTTCCTCGAAGGATGACTAAGGATCAGGCCTGAGGTCGTATCAAGGACTGAGTTAGAACAAGATATGGACACTGCGAGATTCTGGTGATGTTATGTGGATTAGCGAATGCACCAGTCACCTATAAGGATTTAATGAACATAGTATATAAGGAGTACTTGGATAAGTGTAATTGTAATTACTGATAACATCCTCGTCCATTCAAGGACTAAGGAAGACCAAGTCGAACACTTGAAGAATTTTCTATGAATGGTTGGAAAGCAGCAATTATATTCTAAGTTTCCAATGTATGAATTATGGTCAAAATTGATTAAGGATTATAATTGTTCTATTAATTACCACCCATGCAAGGTCAATATAGTGGTAGAGGCCTTGAGCAGAAAGGAACAAGGGAATTGGAGATGTTAGAGATTGAAATTCAAGTGTCAGGAGGTAATAAGGAGCAATTGTATGAGATCACTTTTCAGTCAGAATTGATGGAAAGGATCAAGAAGTATCAAAAAGAGGTCATAAATCAAAAATTGGACAGTTGACTGGAGAAGAAATTTGTACTCAAAAGGATATCAAGGGCACGTTTAGGTTTTCCTCGAGGGCATAGATTCCCAAGGTGGTTGGACTAAAGAATGATATTTTGGTGAGAAACCCATAATTTCCAATTTTTTGTCCACCCGGGAAGCACTAAGATGTACCGAAATTGAAGCAGGACTTTTTGTGATCAGAAATGTTTAGGAACTAAGTTGAAAATGAATACCGCCTATCATCTTCAAACGGATGGTCAAAGTGGAAGAACAATTTATACAATGGGAGATACGTTGAGAATATGTGCTTTGGATTCTAAAGGAAACTGGGATGATTATTTTCCATTAATTGAGTTTTCCTATAATAACGATTATCATGCCAGTATAAGAATGCCACCCTACGAAGCCTTATATGGGCGTAAAGGTAGATCCCTACTTTTTTTATCGTAGGTAACCCACAGCCGCTACCCTTCGGGTGCGCACTGGGTAAACCCTACGGGCTCACGCAATAGCCTGTAAATCACGTGAACCAAGGTAAACCGCATTTAAGCGACAGGCTCTGACTTAGGAGGCATAATCATAAATTCTCCTCCCGTGGGATTCGAACCTGTGACCAAGAGGACAGTTTTCAACTCTTTAACCAACCGAGCCAACCTTTGCGGGCGGTAGATCCCTACTTTGTTAGAATGAAGTGGGAGAAAAGCGGTTGTTAGGTCCTGAGTAATAAGTAACAACTAAATATGTAAAAGAATTGATTCGGAAAATGTTAGAAGCAGCTTATGACAGACAGAAAAAGAACGCGGGCTTGCATCGACAGAATGTGGATATAGAAATAGGATTGTTTGTATTGTTGGAAATGTCACCTTGAAAAGGATTAGTCAGGTTCGGACAGGCTGATTCCTAGATATATTGGACCATTTGAAATATTGAGAAAAAAGGTTAAGTCGCCTATGAGTTAGTGAAGTTGCCACAGCTGTAGCATACCTATAGTGTATTTTACGTCTTTATGTCAAAAGAATATATCCTTTATTTGAACCAAGACAATGTGTATGAATCAATCTAGATCCTAGATCATAGAGCGAGACCTTAGGAATACGTTTATTCTTATAGTGAGTATGCATTGGAAGAATCCTCGAGTAGAAGGGTTTACTTCAGAGTTAGAATTAGATATGCTTGATAAATATCCTCACTTGTTTAATTAGTTAAGATTCTGAGGACAGAATTTTTTTAAGGGGGAAAGAATATAACGACTCATATTTTCGTATTATGGTAAGTGTAAATATAGAATTATTAAATAAATAAAAGTGCGTTTTGGTTATATCTGCTGTGTGATGCCTTATTATTAATTGTGTGTGACTTATTTGTGTTTGAGAATTATTTATATGGTTAATTATTGAATTGTATGTTTTGTTTTCACTTTTAAAAGTAATTTTACTGGAGATTTATTTTCATAAATAATTGGATTGTCTCTAAAATTATTTTTATGGTTTTATAATTTCAAAAATTATTTTAGGAATTTATAAAATTTAGAAAACAATATTTCATCAACTATTGATCTTAAAATGATTTTTTGATTGTATTATAGTATAAATTCATTATTAAATTCCAGGATATTTCAAAAATTATAAAATTCATATTTTATTAAGTTTGGAATATTTCAAGAATTTTAAAATTATTTCTGGAATTTTTGGGATTAAATTCGCCCGCACATTTTTTCGTTAAATCGTTAAATGCGGGTATCTCGTGCGATCCAAAAATGGATTAAAAATTATGAAAATTTTATTCTGTTAGTTTTTAATTATTCTGATAATTTTAAGAGTAGTTTGGTAGTTTTTCAGATTTTATTTAACCGCGCACTTATACGTTAAATTGGAAAAATGTGGGACATAATAGGACTGTAGGGGCCTTATAATTTTCCAGTTGATACATGGCAGGGTATAATAATATTGTGGCAATTCAAGTGATAAGATGTTTGGATTTAATAGAAGGAAAATAATAATAATAATAATAATAATAATAATAATAATAATAATAATAATAATAATAATAATAATAATAATAATAATAATAATAATAATAATAATAATAATAATAGAAACAGACAAACACAAAGCATCTCACATCTCTCTCATTATTCCATCTTGTCTCTCTCACTCCCTCCTCTCATCTCTCCCGACCCGTTTCTCTTTGTATTATCATAATCCCTCAATCTCTCCCTCTCTTTTTCTTTCTTTTTAATCTGTTTATTTTCCATGTTCTTCGTTCCACTCTCTCTCCGTTCTCTTTTCGCCGCCCCTGTATTCTGGTCGTTGTCGGTGTCAGGTTGCCGCCTTGGTTCTTTAATTCCCGGTTCATTTCCAGTTATTATTCACGGCCTGGCTTCCTGTTATTTCCTTTTTGTATATATATATACCGTGTGTATATGTATATGCTTGAGTGTGTGTTGATTGTGTGCTGTGTTTGTTGCGTGATAGTAGTTCTGTTGATTCTGTGGGTTTTGTTGGTTTTATTCATTTTAATTATTTCTGCAGGATAAATTTTTGTTGAGTGATTTTCGTGACATAAAAATAAATTGTGTGCGGGAATTATAAATAATAATAATAATAATAATAATAATAATAATAGGTGAAATTCGCGTCGGAAACCCCAATTAATCGGGTACCCGCGAATTTTACCCCATCGGCGATGAGCCTCGGCGAGCCGACGGTGGACAGTGATGAATATTCTGAGTCCTAATGTAAATAAATAATAAATTCATAAATTTTATGCTATAATTCTCGAAATAAAAGTAGTAGTTAAATAATAATATACAAGATTATTAGATTGTGTTGTTATGAATTTGGTTTGGTGACGTCGATTATGTTTCGAGGGGTAGGCCGATAAACAAAGGAGACGATGCCCGATTTTCGGGAAATTAATTCCAAATTCGGGAGCGAATCCTGTAAAATATCGGGAATGCCAGTCAAACATATATATTTATATAAGATCTACTTGTGTGTCATGATCAGATATTTTATGTAATAATTGACAACCCTATTTTTGAAACGTTGGTTATACGTACTTTCTGGACATGATTATCGAACCGAATTTTGAGTACGTGGATTCTCGATGTTCTGCATGTAAAGTAATAATATGTATGACTACAAGTCGGGTTATGATATCGGTTGGGTAGACTTGATAGTGAGGATATGTCAAGCATAGTTGGTCGTCTAACGTAGGGTATCTCGACTCTGTAGGTTCTAGTCAGAAGACCCGAGAATTGACATCGGACTAAGAATAGCCTAGTGATCGATCGACAAGCTCGACAAGGTTCCAATCAAAGGACCTGAGTGTTGAGGTCGGATTCAGGATAATCTAATAGTAAGGCGACAAGGCCCGAACGTCCAAGTCGGTCCAAGGCCAATCAATAATAGTGGTAAAGCTCTGCAAGGCAAGTACCCCTGACCATACTTTTATGGTTCAGTATGTATGAATGAACTGTTGTTTTATTCTCGTACAGGAACAGAAATGTTTTAAGTTATGTATTCCTTGTATTTGAAAAATGTTGTTTAAAATATGTTTTGGGGAGAAGTAACTTCCGAAAATACCTATCTCTAAATTGTGATTACAAATGGAAAGGAGGTTTTGAATAGTGTGTTATGACAGAATTGTTTTTAACAAGAGATAGGTAAAAGTGATTTTAAAAACTGGATAAAACGAATCAGATATTGGATAACGTTGCGTAAGTGGCTAATTCGGTTGCGCACCCTATCTTCACCGATTAGTATAGCATAGTTAATCAAATACCTAGCTGGTCTATGCGGATCCGGTTAATTTGTGTGAAAGCCCGATCAGCTTTCCTAGACAATTTGTGTGATAGACCGGCCAACTATTCTAGATAACTTGTGTGGAGGCCTGATCAGCCGTCCCTAGATGACATCCAATGTATATCTGATTTTGGTTTTGTGGTTCCCGTGACGGAACAAATGGTTTTGTGGTTCCCGTTGTGGAACAGTGAATTTGGAAATGGAAATAGCATGCTAAAATTGGACTCAGGTATTTACGCAGCACACGACTGATAATATTGTTTTACAGAGCATGCTAGTTGTTGATATCTGGTTTACATACTGTTTTACTTGTTTTGAAACAAGTTACGAATTCTGTTCCCATAACTGTTTATTCGTTAATTGTTGTACTTGTTATTCATATAGTGGTACTGTTGAGCGATCGTCACCCTTGCAAAATGTTTTCTATATATTCATTACAGATGTCTAGAAGACCCTTTCCGTCATAATCAGGGCAGAGTTCCAGTTCTTTCCGTACCAAGCTCCTCTGAGGTAGTTGTATCATACCAAAGATGGTCTGTTCAGTTGTTGTATTAAGTTAGTTGTGTCAGGATGGTTTGTAATGAGTTGGTTTTGTAATAGTTATAATCTAACTCATACTTAAACCTGGAAAAGATCTTGGTAAAGGGGTCGTGTTTATGTAATAATATTAAATTATATTATATTATGTTTGTTATTATTGATGTTGGTGACGTCAACTCCTGACCCCGAGGTTGAGGCCGTCACAGTTGGTATCAGAGCTACAAGTTTAAGTCCCTGATTTAGTTTGGGAATAGAGACAAAAGAGTGTAGAAAGGTTCATATAAAGGTGTGAGTCAGGAACTAAATCAGGTGCTAAATCAGAGGAGCAAGTCCCTGATTGGCTGGAATTGCCCTAGCTTTTAGTATGTCTCCCTCGTATATATGGGTTTCGAGCACATAAACGCAACGGAAACAGTAATTAAAAACGTAAAAATCAGAATTTTCGAAACCCGCCGCAGGATCCATGCGAAAACATATATTTAATTCGTAGATCAGATTGTTTACCTTAAGAAGCTTTACAAATTGGTTGAATAATGGAGATCCAAAGCTTGTTCAATCACCACGCATCCCGCTCTCGCGATCTACGCTCTATCGGTATCCATACGAATGCTTGAACTCAAGGATTGGATGTGTGCTAGCACAAACCCGTTTCTTCTTGCTCTCTCCATCTTCTCTCTTGGTGGCTAGGGTTTTAGTAAAAGTCTTGCTTCCCCAAAAAAAAATCAGCCACACAAGAGATATTATATAAAGAGTAGAAAATGAATTATAACTCTTAACTAATTATAAGTTATTATTAATTCGAAATTCCTATTTGTATTATAATTAAGTCTCACTTAATTATTTAACAAATAAATTTCATAATTAATATTTGTAAATTTGAATATCATTATTTATCTAATTAATTAAGTCAAACTTAATTAATATTATAAATAATTCAAATTAATTTAATTTAATTTAAATCCAATTTAAATTAAATAATCCTTCAAGCATTCTTTGTGTGTGACCCTATAGCTTATTATTACATTGGCAACGAATTTTAAATCTAATTTAAAATCGTAAACAATGAGCGGCATCTAGTAATACATCATTGCTACCTAAGTAATAAAAATTGAATCGGTGATCGATTAAACCTTTCGTGAATAATGTACAATGTAATATAATCCCTTTAACCAAATATTATAGATTAAACTAGAGGTATGTAATGTGTCATCCTCATCATAATTTAATCCAAGTTTCCTTGATCAATGAGTAGACTATCATATCAAATCAACATTTGAGCGTGGCCACGCATTTCATAGTCTAGCTCACACAAGAGGCCAATAATATCACTCCTAAAATAGGAGGGTTAAATCCCATCTAGATCATTCATATTTCTCATGCGATTCATAATATACCCAATGTCCACTTTTATCATTACCCGGTCAAGGATAACTTTTAATGAAATCAATGTATATTAATTCTCGTATAGAAATATAATGACTTCAGGTCTAAGGACCATTACATCATTATCACTGTGAGAATTACTTATGACACAACAGACATGTAGAATCTCACATTGGGTCTGTCTAGCCCCATGTACATATACATCTGCCTGTGTTTTTGACTTTAGTATCATTATACCTATGATCAATGAGATGTGATCATCAGTCAACAAACACACAGGTCTTAATGCATTATTATTGTCCCTTAATAATAATACTTGACTAGGGACCTTTAGGAATATTGATACTATTCTCATAATCTCATTTCTAATTCAAGTACTTAGAGATATAGAATTTCATATCATATTTCAAGAACATTTATTAATCTAACATTTATATCGCAGTAAATTAAGAATTAATAAATTATAAACAGAATAATCGATTGAACATAAACATTAATAATCCTAATGTCTTAAACTAAAACATCATAGTGTTGTCTCTAGGACACAAACACTAACAATATGTACTACTGGTAATGTCCGATAGAGGTTTCTAGTTTTCCTCTTGAGAAAACGAGTCTGATCGTGAGAGTTCAGCTTCTGAGCAAACCCTTGATATGTCAGCTGAAGAGACACCAATGTTATTCTTTAATATCGCATCCTTCATGTCAAGTGATATTATTGGACCACGTGTGCGACCTCGGTAAGTTCGGATAATGTGTGATGATAGTAGTCGGTGGCTGCTGCTATGACAGCCAAGTCTCGTGGTGTATGTGGACCAGTACTGTTGTTTATATCCTGAGCCCTTACATGTATTTCTTGAGACACATTTTGTTTTCAGAGTAAACTCATCCCTTATTGTTATCCAAACTCGACTACTCAACAACAAAAATTACACCTTCAACAATACAGATATAAAATAATACAACTTAAAACAACCCAAAATGTATTTATAAGATTAAGTTAACTTTCAAATCTATTAGGAACATAGCACGATCTTGACCAAACCTCACGCAAAACTTTAACATCTCATATATAAGAATAAGAGTATTTGGGACCTTTATAGATACAAGTCAATAACTAATATGTACCAAATTGCTAGATTTTTCAGACTGGCCTGTGGTGGGTTGTTGGGTCTGGTACGTATTCGGTTGTGGGCTTGGATGTTATAAATGGTATCAGAGTTCTATCTGTCCAGAAGTGCCGAGTCACTGCCCAGGTTCCGTATGTATGTTTGTGTGAGATCGACGAGGACGTCGATCCTATAAGAGGGGTGTTTGTAATATCTAACATCGATAAGAATAAGAGTATTTAGAAAATTTATAAATACAAGTCAATAACTAATATGTACCAAATTGTTAGTTCTTTTATACTGATTTGTGATGGGTTGTTGAGTCTAGTACGCATTCGGTTGTGAACTTGGATGTTATAAAAACTATTATTATTATTTGAACGTTAAGATAATCAAAAATACATTTAAACTAAAGATAAGATAGAATAATATAGTTTAGAGATCTATCTATTGTTTATTTGAAAAATGATTATTAAGGAAGTGATAGTTGATAAAAACATTTTGAAAATAGCTTCCCAAATAATATGATTTGATAATAAAATAATTATATGAGTAACTATGAGCTCTAATATTTTTAATAAAATATAACAGTATATTAGAATACTTACAAACTCATTTTTGTAATCTTTCCAAAAATTCCAGATTGAATTAATTGTGTTATCTTCCTACGCAAAATATATTTGCATTTTATCAATTTCTAATAGCTTGCTATTAGTATGTATGCTTGGTGATATGATGTGAACGTGATTGAAAGCTGTGAAACACAATTAATGCATTTCAAATATATAAAAAAAATCACGATCTGATAAACTATCAAATTTCTATTAGTGTTATTATCAAGACTTAAGCAGTATCACAAAATAGTTTAAGTCTAAAATTTGACATAAAAAACAACTTTTTAAAAAATTATGCTTTTTCAATACACTATCTATTAAATTAAAACATAACTAAAGATGATGTAACTCAATTTACAAAACAAACAATATGATTTTTATATTTTAACATTTGGATCATGCCAATAACATAATTTGAAATAACATTAATATGAGATTTTTTCAAAAATACCCAATTTGCAAAAAAAAATTAAAAATATGGTATTTTTTCTAACTTAAGGGTGAAAAACCAAAATAACCATTTTTAAATAACAATCGCACAAAATACCCACCAGAATTTTAAGCTGTCCAAAATACCCACCAGATACTCCATTTTCAATGGAGTATCCGGTTGATATCCCACTGACAAAGGAGTATCAGGATGATACTCATATGTTAGTGGAGTATCCATTCATATACTCCTTTGTCAGTGAAGTATCGACACATATACTCCTTTGTCAATGAAGTATCGACCCATATACTCCTTTGTCAGTGGTGGAGTAACATGTGAGATACTCTTTTGTTAGTGGAGTATCATCTAAAATTTTAAAATTTTACTTTTATTTTTTAAAAAATATTTTAAAAAATAAAAGTGATACTCCATTGGGAAAAGAGTATCAGGACCACTGTTATTTAGTCGACGAGTAGTCGATGACTAGTCGACGACTAGTCGCCCAGTCGCTCCAATTAATAAGTCGACAAGCGACTTTATGATTCTGGCGTCCATGTACCTTTACCCGATCCGACCCAATATCCGATCCGACCCGGATGGTCAAAATAGGGTTTTTTAAACAAAAACTTACCTGATTGTTAATCTGGAAAGATAGGAAAAGGGTTGGACGGCTACGACGATAATTAAGGTATGTTCTTCTTCTTCATCTTTATCTTCTTCTTCTTCTTCATCTCTTTCTTCTTTTTCTGTTTTTTTTTCGTCTAATTATACATCTCTCCTGCGCATTTTGTGTACATGTCCATATACATACATGTTTTGTATGTAAACATGTATACTTTTTCATTCTATTTTATAAAAAATGTTTTTTTAAATCAATTTTTTCCTTTTTTGTTTCTTTAGTTTTATTTAATTATTTTTTTAAAACAAAAATGATGACAAAACGAATTTTATTTCTTCTTTTATTCAAAACCCAATTTTTTGTTATTTATTTACACAAAAAAAAATTGATTTTTTATTTGATTTTTATGTTTTAAATTGAATTATCAATTTTTAAATTTTAAATTTATCCTTAAAAATATATAATCATAATCATGTTCTGGTTGTGAATAATAAAACACCGTCTATTTTTTTATATCTCAATAAGTCAGTATTATAGAATCAGTACAAAATTATCTCAGCATACAAGTCTTTCTTTGCAATCTTCATGTTTGCTTCACTGGTTAATCTTCCATTGTCATTTTTTTGCAGTGTGACTGAAGGAGGAGATAGTGAGGAAGTTTGATATTTGATTTGATCTATTGAATTAACTTTGTGTTAACCTATATTACGTACTAATATTACTCTAAAGATATGTATATTTATATTTATATATATATATATAATGACTTGTCGACTTTTTTCGACTAATCGGGCGACTTGTCGATTAGTCGATTCCAAGGTACCCGGGCGCCGAGTCTCAACTTGGAGACTTAATAACCTTGATCAAGACTGATGGAGTATTATCTGTCATGATACTCTACTGACAAAGGAGTATCATCTTGATATTCCATTGAAAGTGGCGTACCATCCTGATACTCCAGTGGTGAGTATTTTGGATACCTTTTTTCAGAATGGATATTTTGGATAAAAGAAGATCTAAAAAGAGGTATTTTGTCATTTTTTCTAACTTAATATACAACATTAAATCTCCTCTACACCCTCATATGCAAATTTTACCGTATTTCTTAAAAATAAGTTTGAAAATATTAATAATTTTGATAAATTTCCAATTTATATTTTTATTATTTTTTTAATTTATTTTGTTATAAATAACTTTAAATATTATATTAATAATAAAATAACAAATGTTAAAATTAATGCTAGTATTCAAACCTCAATTAATATTGGCTCTATTTGCTAATTAGTTGTTATGAGTAATAGTTTAAAACTAGTTAATTGAATAAATTATTTTGACTAGTTAATTGAATAAGTTGTTTAAAACTATTTTGACAACCGATAAGGTTGTCAAAATAGTTGTCGACCCTTGTCAAATCATTACTTATATTAATTTTTTATTTAAACGATATTCTATATCAATGTGGCAAAATTTTATTCCAATAATTAGCAATCTTAAAAGTGCCTGTGTGATCCCATAAATTAAACTACAAATGATATTTATACTAAAAAAAATATTCATCATATATAATTTATGGAATTATATATGTATTTTAATTATTTAGAGAATTTGCCAAAAATTTACAATATTGGTTAAGAACCTTTTGGTAACCCATCAACTCCAATAGGCAGACAACCAAAATTATCTTGCCACATTAACTTTGGCAAACTCTTGACAACCTATTGAAGATGCTCTTATTGATTGAATTTAGATGTTTCGAATAAAATTATTTGGTAAATAAATATTTTAATTAACTTTTTATTAAAAACTTGAAAAACTTATTCATGTATCTTTTTCAGAATCTGTTTTTCGGATCAAAAATTTAAATATCAAATACTAATATTAAAGATTTTATTTGATAAAAACTCTAATTTAATTCAAAAAATTATTTCTTTAAAAGCTAACTTTTAAATAAAGTCATTATATCTTTTCTCCATATTAGAGCATCTATGGTGGGCGTATCAGTAAAAAATAAATATTATCTAAAATTTACTGAATCTATAAGGGGTATTTTAGTAGTATTAGCTATAATAATTCGCTATATTAAAAAACTGTTATTTTCAAATTTCAACGGTTATCTTTTAGTAAAAAAGTTACGAAAGAAATTCTAAGAAAAGTTAAATACTTTTTTATTTAATTTAAGAGAAAATAAAAAATATACATATTTGATGATGTTATTATAATATTTTAAATATGATAAAAAATGGTTAACAAACATTGATTTTATATTTTATAAAAAAATTAACAAAATTTTATTTATCATATTATTTTATTAGTATTTTATGAAATGATATATTAAAATAATTATATAAGTAATTAATAAATTTGTCCAGCAATAAATTTTATAATTGTTTTTTATAAATATTTTTACACTTAACATTATATAAAATTAAATAATATAATATATTTATTAAAAATAATAAATAAACATACACATGCATAACACATGCTAGGGTTTCGGTTCATTTTTACTATAAAATTTAGGGTGGAAGATGACGTGAAAATCATCCAGCTATCATGAGATGATCAACAAATTTGGAATACCAAATTTTAATAATTACAATTTTAATTAATACAAACAGCAAGTTAAAGTGGTTAAAATTTTAGATAATAAATATATTAATTAACACTTTGACAATTTTAGTCAGAACTTGGTCAACTACGGCCTGGCCACTTGTGCACCATTCCGGTTATTCTCATTTCTCATGTGTGTAAACCTGCGCACTGTTTATAATCGTTCTTATTTGACCTTCGAATCAGATCCGTCAAGAGCTCTCTCCGTCTCACTGATTCTTTTAACTTTTAAGATAAACAAGAGGATATTCAAAAAATTAATAATATAATCCCTTAAAATTAAGATATAAGAAATTTGACGTAAATTTCATTTTAAAAAATATGCTAGTTATTTTTTAGAGTAAATCTAACTGTATTTTATTGGCTCCTTATAAATATTATAAAATATTAATTCCCAGTCATTTAGGATATCATTTTATAATTCAACTCCAAAAATGATAATTATATTTCTTTATTATTATAATAATAAATTTAAAAAAATAAATAAGAAAGAGAGGAAAAAGATGTAAAAATAAGAGAAAGAATAAAAATTTTAGCAATAGAAATTATATAAAAAAATACTTAGTGATTCTGATAAGATAGTATACTAATGATATAAAGAGTCCAGTGCAATTTTATGTAATATTTTTTATTTGGACTTAAGCGTGTTTAAGAAAGAGCTGGACTTGCTCTTAAAAATTTAACCTACTCATTTTTTACCTTATTTTTAAGAAACCCTATTTAGTTCCTTATTTCATTTTCATGATTAAATTTTATTTCCCTCTTTTTTCTCTTTTTCTTTCTTTTCCTCAATAATAATAATAATAATAATAATAAAAAGAGTGTTGTATAATGTCCTAAACCTAATTATTTATAATATTATAAGATATGTCCCAAGAGTCTCTTGAAAATGCTCTGATACATAATCATTTCTTATTTTATTTTTATTAATTAAATATTTATTTCCCTCCATTCTCACACTCCTTTTCTCACACCTTTTTCTTTGTCTTCTTTAATAAATTTGAACACTATATGAATTTATTAAAATTACAATATTTAAGAAACCAAAATAGGAATTGTTGTTAAAATTATCCTACCATAAAATGTCTTAAATAACTAGAATTCTATTTATTTATATTATTTTTAAGAAATACAAAGACATCCTTGAAATCGTTCTTAAGAACCTGAAAATCTCAACCCTTTTAAATAATTATTTATAAAATTGCATGGTATTTAATTGTTAGGACCTTATATATTAATTTGGACCAAGAAGCCGAGAATCTCAGTCTCGGAGCCGGCCCTGCATGGAGGCCAAGATCCGTGATAGAAGTCCCCGGATGTCGTAACTTTAAACACAGAGGCCAGGCCTCCCTATCACAGTGTGCTTGATGCATGCACTTCTCTCGGCTTCTTTCTTTTTTTATTATTTCTTTCGACATGACGTTTTCTTTCCTTTTTTGTGCTGGCATGTTCCATTTAAAGAGCAACCGATAACGTTCTTGAGGTGTGGGGAAATGAACTCTAATAGCCGGGGGCGTCCAGTTTGGTTCAGCTAGGTTTTATTAAAAACTTGTTATCAAATAATATATTTGATTCAGTTGAATTTTTAATTGGATTTTTAATTATTAATCGTAACTGATTGAATAGTTGGTAAGGATTTTTTTCAGTTTGATTAACCGTTTATTAGTTTCAATTTTTTTGGCTTTTTACCTAGTAAAAGAAATATTGTACAAACTTAATAATAATAATTCTAAAAAATTATAACACAAAAGAAAATAAATTTAAAAATTACAAACACGCAACTTCTATTGTTATTAAACAGAATTTATAAGTTTATTAGAATTTAGAAATGACCCGGACATGAAATGGAGCACAGCTCCTGTTTACAACTAAAGGCCTGAAGCAGCAGTTCTGTTTCTTATAGCAAATTATATTAAGGGGTACAAATAATATATTATGTATTATCATATTATAATATTATAATTATATATATAATTTCAAATAATAATAGTTGGGTTTTCGATTCGGTTGAGACTCAAACATGTCAAATTTATTTGATAAAAGTACTAATAGCACTAATTAAAATATTCTATATTGGAACATGATCAGCCATACATGTCATTTGTTAACAATTATTTTATAATTTTCTGTTACAATTATAAAATTGTAACTATTACTAAATCGTTCCATCGATTTGATTCGATTACAGTTTCACCATTTTTAGTTTTCCTTTTTTTTCTTATCCCTAAGCTCCACCATTTTGAATTAATGTACTTGATTAGTTTAATGTGAAACACACTAATATATATTTATTGTTTTATATAAATGTGTGATTGTTTGAATTTTTTATCATCATTTATGATATACTATAATTTTAATATATTATTAGTAGAATTCAAACCTCGTAATAATAAACTTTACATTCCGTTATAATAATATAAGGAGTAAAAAATTGGTTCTCAAAATATTTACAATTCTCAAACATGTCAAATTTATTTGCTAAATAAAAATGAATCGCATGCACGAACATTAATAGCACTAATTAAAATATTTCATATTGGCACGTGATCATCCATACAAACAATTATTTTGTAACTTTTCTGTACTTTTAGCATTACTCTTATATTTAACGATAAATTTGATTTAAAATATTTAAAAACCGTGAATTGAGTGACCAAACTATAGACTGATATACAACAAAATTTTTTATGTTTTGTTTTTAATAAAGTATAATATAAATCTCATACAAAAATAAGAAAACATCGATCAATCAAAGAATTGCTTGATAAAACTAATTTTGAATTTTTTAATAAAAACTATTTAATTTTATAAATTAACTAAAAATTCGAGATTCCTTTGTGCTGATTTTCAAGTGTTAATCAAAAATAAATTTTGAGCTAAATTCAATCAGGATGCACGTACCAATTCTTTGTTCTTTCAACTTTCTAAGTTCTTTCAACTTAAAATACAACTACCTAGGAATCTTTATTTCAATTTGACATTTGTATACATCTTGCATTTTATAATAATAATAATAATACAGTATATTAAAAGTAATAATGCTGTAAGATATTCGGAGTTGGGTTCTTAAATTTGGCGCATCATTCATATTTTTTTGGTTTGCTAATGTCAAACACCAAATATGTATATCCTAGTAAGTTAAAGCCACGCATTAGTTTAACATAAGACTTTCAAATAAATGTATCAATGAACGAATATAATTAGGTATTTTTTCACTGAGATATATTTTTTTTTTGCTGCAAAAAAACTTTTTATAAATTTTGCAGGAACATAAGACCTAAAAATACCAGCAAGGAAACGCAATATCTAAAGGGGCCGCTTGAACAAGAAAATTAAGGCTGCAAACTTGATTAGGCCCTAAAAGCAACTTGATTAAATACTTTATAATAATGGCCACCCCATTACCTTAATCCTCAATCTTAGCCTTAATTCTAATCAGTGCTCCCTCCATTTCAATATAATTGCCTATTTTTAAAAAATTATATATATTAAGAAATTGTAACATTGTTAAAAAAAATTATATTAGTAATTATCATATTTATTGCATTGACTACGTTAACTACATTATTACTTATGTTAGAGAGTTAGTCTTCAAAATATAAACTAGTAATACAGTAATTGTGTGTGATGTACAATTCATCTTTTGAAAATATAAACTAAACTTTATACCCCAATTTGAATAGTGATATTAAAAATGTAAGTGGACAACATTTTTTTTGTAGAAATATATATATATACTTTCATTGATAAATATCAAGAATATAATTCGGAGGGACATGATTTTTTATTCATCAAAGTATATCATATAACTTAAAAGTAAGAAAGTGCTCCCAGAAATTTAGATTATATTGCTTCAATGTCCGATCAGATACACCACAAAAAGACCTCGTTAAAACCCCGCAAGAGCAAAACCCAATGGGAAAAAATTCAGGAGCGGAAAAAAAGTACCCACTAAAATATATTATATACAAAACTAAGAACAAACTAATCTATGATAGTTGCAAGCAATCTCGCATGTCATCAAAATTATCTTTTAATCTGAGATATTGGTTGATATTGAGCTTTAAAATCTGATATCAGAACTCCCATTGAATCTCTTCCAACCATCCATCCTGAAAATAAAACAAATGAGATAAAGAGAAATATTACAAATAATAAGAGAATATTATATACTATTATTGTAAGTCATATGTCATAGACCTATTTGTATATTCGAGGATTCAACTCAACTCAAATAAGAATGTAATAAGTAAATAGTGGATCGACCGTCAGAGAGATCTCGCAAAGTAATATCTGTCAAAGGATTCAGAAACAAGGTTCATCTACAGACTTGAGGAGTTAATTCACTGGAAGAAGTTCAAGAAGTTGATCATGCCTCAGTGATATAAATCAAGATCGTGGATTTAATCAAGTGACAGAGATCTCGTCAGAGTATCATTAATTACAAGGATTTAATCTGAAGAAAATCAAAGCATCAAAGTCAAGACATGAAGAAACGTCACGGAAGTTAGTCACTCATGAACCAGACAGTACATCGAGTGTCAACGTTGAAGTGGCGGAATTGATTCATAATTCTCAGTGATTTTCAGAAGAATGGATGCTGCTCAGGGTTAGTATTAATTCTCTATTAATTAATTAAGTCATATAATTTAATTAAGTAAATAAATTATATCTGCAAAGATTAATTTATTGATTAATTAAATTAATTGATTAATTAATTCAGAATTAATTTTAGGAATTTTCAGAAGTTTAATTGGTTTAAAAACAGTCTTAAATCAGCAAGACTATTGAAAATGAACTAGCATGACAATCAGGATTGTCATACCGATTGTCATGCTAGGCCATTTTCAATAGTCTCACCGAAAGTTACACTAGGAGGAGGATTGTCTTGCTAGTTCATTCTGATTGTCATGCTAGTTCATTCTGATTGTCATGCTAGTTCATTCAGATTGTCTTGCTAGTTCAATCCATTGTCCTACCGATTGTCTTGCTGAGCTCAGGATTGTCTTGCCAGTTCAATTCTATTCTGTTGATTAAAAAGAAGCAGACAAGCAGCAGTTCAATTATCCATCCAACATACAGAATCCGAGAACAAAAGAAAAAGAAGCAGAGCAAATATTACATTCTTCTCTGCAAACTTCAAGATCAATTTCTAGATTGTAAAGTTAAATCCAATCAACTAGAAATCTTTATCTTGTTCTTGTGTAACAATCTAGCGGATCAAAATCCCTAGAACTTAATCTCAAATCGCGTTTAGCATTTGATTCTAATTATTGCAAAAATAGAAAAAGTTCATGTCGAATTTATTCTAAATTTGTAATAATTAATTTGAGATTAATTCCTTGTAATCGATACAGTTGTTGTAACACCTTTCAAGTTTAATAATATTTTTATTTAACTTGAATTTTATTTCACATTTTTTATTCCGCATTTATTCGATTATTCGGTAACGTTTGTATTCAACCCCCCCTTCTACAAACACATTGGGACCTAACAATTGGTATCAGAGCCTTCTGATTAACGAACAAATCAAGATCCTAGACTTTTGTGATTTTTCAACTCCTTGAATTTTTATTTATTCAAAAATTCATAATGACTTCACATAAAGTTGGAACCGTTAAAATTCCACAATTTGATAAAGAGAATTATATCATGTGGAAGAAGAAGATGCTATTATTTTTACAAGTTGCAAATCCCAAATATTCAAACTTGTTAAAGAAGGGTATAAAAACTCTGATGGTTATTGAACCGGAGGTAATAATAGATGGTGTGGTGACTACTGAAGCTAGAACCTATCCAAAAGAGCCTGAAGATTTTACTCCTGCTGAGAAGGAAGAAGCCTCCTTGGATGCCAGCCTTCAATTAATATTAATTGATTCCCTTGATCCCTTGATGAACAGACATGTGATGAACTGTAAAAATTCCAAACACATGTGGGAAACTATTGAGGTGATTAATGAAGGCACAGAGGAAGTTAGGGAGAACAAGTTGGAAATCCTAACCTCTGAATATGAACATTTCAAATCAAATCCAGGAGAAGGAATTACTGAAGTGTTTGAGAGGTACAATGCGTTGATCAACAACCTGAACATCAATGGAAAGTATTATTCAATCAGGGAGGTCAACAAAAAGTTCCTTTTAACACTGCCAGCTCATCTTGAACATAGAATCACTGCCATTAGAGAAGCTAGAGATCTGAGTGAGATTTCTTTGGACAGGCTCTATGGAGTGTTAAAAACTTATGAGTTGGAGCAGATTCAACAGAAGGAAGTCTACGGGAAGGATAGAATGGTCAGCACATCTAATGCACTTGTAGCTGAAGGTCAACAACAACAACAATCTCAACAGTTAGAAAGAATGGTACAGTTTTCCAAGGGTGAGGAAAATGAGTTAGTAGCAGAATATGATCCTCCTACTACAAATCAATCAAGTGATGATTTTTATTCCTTGGAAGAGCTGGAGCAATTGGAAGATGAATCAATGGCCCAAATTGTCAAGAGATTCTCCCATGTCAGATTCAGGAGGAATCCCAAGCTTAAGTACAAGTCCAACTACAACAAATTCCAGAAAGGTGGATCTTCATCCTCTAACACCAGCAGTGGTGGGTACAAAACAGGGATGGTTGATCGAAGCACCATTAGATGCCATAACTGCAATGAGTTGGGACACTTTGCCACAGAATGTAGGAAGCCAAAGCAAGTAAGAAAGAACTCTGAAAGGGCTTATCTGGAAAAGGGAAGAAGCTGGGATGATACTGACAGTGAAGATGAAGATGAAGGAAATCTTGCTCTTATGGCTATTGATGGAAAAGCTTCATCGTCAAGAATAGAGGTAAAACTTTCTGATGCTGAAATGGTTTATCATCTAAGAGGTAACTTAGATTGTGCACGTCGTGATAATGAACTGTTAAGTTTAAAGATCACAGACCTTGAGAAAGAGGTCAATGAATTAAGACTTGTGCATATTAATCAAGAAAAATTAAAAGAACAGGTATCTTTTCTAGAGAATAGAGTTGACTGTTATAGAAAACTCGAAACTATTCTCAAAGACAAGATCACCGGTCTTGAGACTAAGGTTAGAGCCTACTTCAATTCTTGTTCGAAGGCTAAAGAGTTCTACAGTAAGCAAGCTGTTAATCAAACATCTGGAATAGGATATGATTACAATGCTGCTATTGGAGAATTAGGCATAAACTCCCCTCCTAATGTCTGTGCTAAAGGGAGGGAAGTACCACATGTGCTTAAGGGTGTTGATGAATCATTTGATGCGACCTCTTCTGTTATTCAAGAAGAAATACGTGCTGAGGATCATGCTAATGAGAAGATTGTTTCCAAGTCAAGTGAGTCTAAAGTTCCAGTCAAAGTTGTGAAAGCAACTGAGACTAACTCAGACACACATGAGTTGGATAACAATAATGCCATGTCTACCATGCATAAATTGCCTGTTGTTAATCACTCTCATAAAGCATGTGGTGTTGCTAATTGTATGTCTTGTGCTTTTAATATGATGTATGCTTATTTTAATGATAAGCATGTGTCTAATGATAAGACTACTCCTCGTCAGCATGTGAATAACAAGAAGCATGATAGGTCTAAGACTGCTAGTCCTTCTAAGGCTAGAAAGGAGACATTTGTGCCTAAGCTTAAACAGAAATTTGTTAACGCTGTTTACAAGGTCAAATGTTCAGTCATTAAGAAAGTTGAGGCAATTAAAATTAAAAATGTTGTTTTGCCTGACAAAGGACAGTTCTACAAGTATGCCGGGCCCAACCAAGTTTGGGTTCCGAAGAAGGTCTAATCCATTTGTAGTGCAGGGCATTAAACAGGTGTAACCGGTAGTGTGGATTCTTGACAGTGGATCATCAAGACATATGACCGGAGATAGAGCCCTGCTTTCAAATATGGATTGAGAAAGCTGGCCCCATGGTTACCTTTGGAGATAACAGCAAAGGTTTATCTGAGGGATATAGCTGTTTGCAAGCTGGGAATGTTATCATTGTAATTTTGTATATTGTGCTAGGTTATTATCAGGAAGCAGTATCCAACATATAGCACCAGTGACGAGACTTGGGAATATTACGACATATCAAGCACCTGCTGCACATTACACTTGGAATTGTACTCTAGTAAGATGTGTACAAGTGTACTCCTGGTTGTTAAGTCAAAAGAGGAAGTCAGTGCACCACAGTTCATGAACTTTGCAGTTGCAGATCTATTGGACTATGCAATCTCTTCTTCATAATCTCACTTCAGGTTGGTATGAACTAGTATACTGCTCAAGCAATCGTTAAGGACATGGTATGGCACTCTAACTGCAGTTACAATTTTATATGAATAAGTAGAGTCGTCATATTTATAACTATCTTATCACTAGGCACAATCATATTGTTTTATATGTGCAGTGGTATATTGATTATGCAACATAACAATTAGTATCTAAAGTACTTGACAAGTATCGGTCAATGATATGTTGTTAACATTATGTTGCAGATATTTGTAAGCCTTTGACATGAATGAGAATTACTTAGACTTTACCCTAAGTGATCAATGTTTTATCAAAAACTCATTCATATTGAAAAACAAAAATTAAACTTCTTTCTACATTAGTGATTTCTTATTTCATGTAAAATCTTTTGAAATCACTATTGTAAATCATTTTCTCTCTATTACCATATATTTTGTGATACAGGTTCAGTCTTCAATGACTTTCTTTCATTGACAGTCATGAGGTTGAAAACCCACAACGTCTATCCCAGATTGTAAAGACAAATACAGAAACAGAACCAACCAACACTCTCTTACCACTAAATATAGTATGAATGAGCGTGAGGGAGATAGTGCCTTAGTGCACCACATAAGGAAGGTTCTGTAGTCAACCCGGTAGCTCTGTCTCATACATAGATGAGTAGTATTTAAACCGAGACAACTGCTAGCCCCCATACATCTTCTCAAAAAGATGTAATGGCTGAAAAGGCACAAAAACAGTTACTAGATTCATTCTCTCAACAAGGTGTGTCTATTGAAATTTGCCTGTCGGCCAAGGTATCCGATGTAGTGTCACCACTTCAAATATAAACAATTCTTGATGCACAAGGAAAGGTTACACACACAAAGGATGAGTTGACGGAAACAAGAGTTTCGACCATTTTAAGGTCAGATTCGATTGTTCAAGGTTCGTTAGTGGACCAATTGCCTTTACAGGTGTTAGGAGAGGATACTGATCCAAAAGCCATATGTCAGTGGTCAGTGTCTACCTCCCCAGGCTTAAATCCCCTGGATGCATCTGCGGATAGTGGATCTGACATAGGTGCAGATCGGCAACTTATTGACAATGATTCAGATATTACCTGATGAGTCACAAGAAAATGTCTTCACAGACATTAGAAGGGAACCTTGATCTTTATGCTAAATTCTTTGGATCATTGTTTACCTTCCCAGAATTCAAATCTGGAACCCTAAAAGGGAAACTAGCAACTTGTAGATTATGACTCAGATTCATCTGACGAGTTTAACAAGGATGGGGATTTGCGAACTCCCATTGCACCACCTATGACCTCCTTAAGGATGGCTAAGGTGATTTTCCTTGCAGGTACAGCTGGATTATGGAGCTATGAGAGAAGAGTGATACACTTGTGAGAATGAGTGTAAACACGAGTGGAGAGAAGAGTGAAACACATGTGAGGTACACTTAAACAGAATCACACACTCACAGTGAGGAAGAAAGAGAAACTACTTGTTATTTCTTTTCCAACCAAGTGAAATATGAGAACTCCTTCAGACGACGGCATACATTCCTTCTTTAAGGGGGAGATAAAAGCTTAAGTAATAGTTTGGAGGATTCCTCAACTAAGGGGGAGAAATAGCAGGGAGGAAGAAAAAGATCCTAAAAATGTACACTACACCACACCATTGTTGTTTGTAACTACGGATCCTATTGTACGGGAGAGGTGGTAAACACAAGGTGATTTCCTAGTAAGGGAAGAAGCTGTTAGGGGAGTACCATTGGTTTTTATCTGCGGATCCTATTGTACGGGAGAGGTGGTAAAACGAAGGTGATCTTCTTTAATCAGTTGATTCTCATAGGGGGAGAAGCAAGAGATATGGGCTTCTCAACAGGAAATGTGGTTGTACAAATGAAGATGGAACTACTTGAAGATATGTTCAGTCTAGAGGAACATCTACTTGGAATCTGGAAAATGTTAAATCTCATCCAGAACTTTTCTGCTATTTACTTTGCATGTATGTTTATATCTTTTTCTTATTTGTTAGTTGAGTTATCCTCTAGGTATTTGTGTGTTATTTTCTAACAAACAAATAGGGGGAGATTGTAAGTCATATGTCATAGACCTATTTGTATATTCGAGGATTCAACTCAACTCAAATAAGAATGTAATAAGTAAATAGTGGATCGACCGTCAGAGAGATCTCGCAAAGTAATATCTGTCAAAGGTTTCAGAAACAAGGTTCATCTACAGACTTGAGGAGTTAATTCACTGGAAGAAGTTCAAGAAGTTGATCATGCCTCAGTGATATAAATCAAGATCGTGGATTTAATCAAGTGACAGAGATCTCGTCAGAGTATCATTAATTACAAGGATTTAATCTGAAGAAAATCAAAGCATCAAAGTCAAGACATGAAGAAACGTCACGGAAGTTAGTCACTCATGAACCAGACAGTACATCGAGTGTCAACGTTGAAGTGGCGGAATTGATTCATAATTCTCAGTGATTTTCAGAAGAATGGATGCTGCTCAGGGTTAGTATTAATTCTCTATTAATTAATTAAGTCATATAATTTAATTAAGTAAATAAATTATATCTGCAAAGATTAATTTATTGATTAATTAAATTAATTGATTAATTAATTCAGAATTAATTTTAGGAATTTTCAGAAGTTTAATTGGTTTAAAAACAGTCTTAAATCAGCAAGACTATTGAAAATGAACTAGCATGACAATCAGGATTGTCATACCGATTGTCATGCTAGGCCATTTTCAATAGTCTCACCGAAAGTTACACTAGGAGGAGGATTGTCTTGCTAGTTCATTCTGATTGTCATGCTAGTTCATTCTGATTGTCATGCTAGTTCATTCAGATTGTCTTGCTAGTTCAATCCATTGTCCTACCGATTGTCTTGCTGAGCTCAGGATTGTCTTGCCAGTTCAATTCTATTCTGTTGATTAAAAAGAAGCAGACAAGCAGCAGTTCAATTATCCATCCAACATACAGAATCCGAGAACAAAAGAAAAAGAAGCAGAGCAAATATTACATTCTTCTCTGCAAACTTCAAGATCAATTTCTAGATTGTAAAGTTAAATCCAATCAACTAGAAATCTTTATCTTATTCTTGTGTAACAATCTAGCGGATCAAAATCAACTAGATTGTAAGCCTTTGACATGAATGAGAATTACTTAGACTTTACCCTAAGTGATCAATGTTTTATCAAAAACTCATTCATATTGAAAAACAAAAATTAAACTTCTTTCTACATTAGTGATTTCTTATTTCATGTAAAATCTTTTGAAATCACTATTGTAAATCATTTTCTTTCTATTACCATATATTTTGTGATACAGGTTCAGTCTCCAATGACTTTCTTTCATTGACAGTCATGAGGTTGAAAACCCACAACGTCTATCCCAGACTGTAAAGACAAATACAGAAACAGAACCAACCAACACTCTCTTACCACTAAATATAGTATGAATGAGCGTGAGGGAGATAGTGCCTTAGTGCACCACATAAGGAAGGTTCTGTAGTCAACCCGGTAGCTCTGTCTCATACATAGATGAGTAGTATTTAAACCGAGACAACTGCTAGCCCCCATACATCTTCTCAAAAAGATGTAATGGCTGAAAAGGCACAAAAACAGTTACTAGATTCATTCTCTCAACAGGGTGTGTCTATTGAAATTTGCCTGTCGGCCAAGGTATCCGATGTAGTGTCACCACTTCAAATATAAACAATTCTTGATGCACAAGGAAAGGTTACACACACAAAGGATGAGTTGACGGAAACAAGAGTTTCGACCATTTTAAGGTCAGATTCGATTGTTCAAGGTTTGTTAGTGGACCAATTGCCTTTACAGGTGTTAGGAGAGGATACTGATCCAAAAGCCATATGTCAGTGGTCAGTGTCTACCTCCCCAGGCTTAAATCCCCTGGATGCATCTGCGGATAGTGGATCTGACATAGGTGCAGATCGGCAACTTATTGACAATGATTCAGATATTACCTGATGAGTCACAAGAAAATGTCTTCACAGACATTAGAAGGGAACCTTGATCTTTATGCTAAATTCTTTGGATCATTGTTTACCTTCCCAGAATTCAAATCTGGAACCCTAAAAGGGAAACTAGCAACTTGTAGATTATGACTCAGATTCATCTGACGAGTTTAACAAGGATGGGGATTTGCGAACTCTCATTGCACCACCTATGACCTCCTTAAGGATGGCTAAGGTGATTTTCCTTGCAGGTACAGCTGGATTATGGAGCTATGAGAGAAGAGTGATACACTTGTGAGAATGAGTGTAAACACGAGTGGAGAGAAGAGTGAAACACATGTGAGGTACACTTAAACAGAATCACACACTCACAGTGAGGAAGAAAGAGAAACTACTTGTTATTTCTTTTCCAACCAAGTGAAATATGAGAACTCCTTCAGACGACGGCATACATTCCTTCTTTAAGGGGGAGATAAAAGCTTAAGTAATAGTTTGGAGGATTCCTCAACTAAGGGGGAGAAATAGCAGGGAGGAAGAAAAAGATCCTAAAAATGTACACTACACCACACCATTGTTGTTTGTAACTACGGATCCTATTGTACGGGAGAGGTGGTAAACACAAGGTGATTTCCTAGTAAGGGAAGAAGCTGTTAGGGGAGTACCATTGGTTTTTATCTGCGGATCCTATTGTACGGGAGAGGTGGTAAAACGAAGGTGATCTTCTTTAATCAGTTGATTCTCATAGGGGGAGAAGCAAGAGATATGGGCTTCTCAACAGGAAATGTGGTTGTACAAATGAAGATGGAACTACTTGAAGATATGTTCAGTCTAGAGGAACATCTACTTGGAATCTGGAAAATGTTAAATCTCATCCAGAACTTTTCTGCTATTTACTTTGCATGTATGTTTATATCTTTTTCTTATTTGTTAGTTGAGTTATCCTCTAGGTATTTGTGTGTTATTGTCTAACAAACAAATAGGGGGAGATTGTAAGTCATATGTCATAGACCTATTTGTATATTCGAGGATTCAACTCAACTCAAATAAGAATGTAATAAGTAAATAGTGGATCGACCGTCAGAGAGATCTCGCAAAGTAATATCTGTCAAAGGTTTCAGAAACAAGGTTCATCTACAGACTTGAGGAGTTAATTCACTGGAAGAAGTTCAAGAAGTTGATCATGCCTCAGTGATATAAATCAAGATCGTGGATTTAATCAAGTGACAGAGATCTCGTCAGAGTATCATTAATTACAAGGATTTAATCTGAAGAAAATCAAAGCATCAAAGTCAAGACATGAAGAAACGTCACGGAAGTTAGTCACTCATGAACCAGACAGTACATCGAGTGTCAACGTTGAAGTGGCGGAATTGATTCATAATTCTCAGTGATTTTCAGAAGAATGGATGCTGCTCAGGGTTAGTATTAATTCTCTATTAATTAATTAAGTCATATAATTTAATTAAGTAAATAAATTATATCTGCAAAGATTAATTTATTGATTAATTAAATTAATTGATTAATTAATTCAGAATTAATTTTAGGAATTTTCAGAAGTTTAATTGGTTTAAAAACAGTCTTAAATCAGCAAGACTATTGAAAATGAACTAGCATGACAATCAGGATTGTCATACCGATTGTCATGCTAGGCCATTTTCAATAGTCTCACCGAAAGTTACACTAGGAGGAGGATTGTCTTGCTAGTTCATTCTGATTGTCATGCTAGTTCATTCTGATTGTCATGCTAGTTCATTCAGATTGTCTTGCTAGTTCAATCCATTGTCCTACCGATTGTCTTGCTGAGCTCAGGATTGTCTTGCCAGTTCAATTCTATTCTGTTGATTAAAAAGAAGCAGACAAGCAGCAGTTCAATTATCCATCCAACATACAGAATCCGAGAACAAAAGAAAAAGAAGCAGAGCAAATATTACATTCTTCTCTGCAAACTTCAAGATCAATTTCTAGATTGTAAAGTTAAATCCAATCAACTAGAAATCTTTATCTTGTTCTTGTGTAACAATCTAGCGGATCAAAATCCCTAGAACTTAATCTCAAATCGCGTTTAGCATTTGATTCTAATTATTGCAAAAATAGAAAAAGTTCATGTCGAATTTATTCTAAATTTGTGATAATTAATTTGAGATTAATTCCTTGTAATCGATACAGTTGTTGTAACACCTTTCAAGTTTAATAATATTTTTATTTAACTTGAATTTTGTTTCACATTTTTTATTCCGCATTTATTCGATTATTCGGTAACGTTTGTATTCAACCCCCCCTTCTACAAAGGTTTTCTCTCTGTCTATATGACAGTTTTCTCTCTGTCTATATGACAGTTTTATACATCCATTATTCTTAGTAAGTTCATCAACATCAAGTTCATTGTCTTCATCTTTATTCTGCTAAAACCTACGTGAGTATAATGGCGCGTTCTCAAGCATCGCTAGAAGATATGTATGCAAATCTTGTCATCGAAGAGGAAGAGGAGGATGAAATAGTGGTGGCAAATAATGAGGTGGTTGAACAAAAGCCAACATATATGCTGGTGGGGAAATTTTTAACAGAGAAAAATATCAACTTTCAAGCTATGCAAAATCTAATGGCGTCATTGTGGCGGCCCAGAGAAGGAATGGAAGTGTATGAGATGGGAGATCGGAAATACTCGTTTATATTCTATCATAAACTGGATGTAGCAAAGGTTATGGAAGGAGGGCCTTGGTCCTTTGAACAGTCGATGCTGGTACTTCATCAAGTGGAAATGGGGGACGATCCAACTGCGGTTGAGATACAAGATATGGAAATGTGGATACAAATATATGATATGCCAAGAGGTTTCGTCTCCGAGAACATTTTGAAAAACATAGGTGCAGCAATGGGAAAGTATGTCAAATCAGACCCAACAACGTTTGAAGGAGGCTGGAAACCATATATAAGAATTCGGGTTGCAGTGAATGTAAAAAGGCCGCTGAAACGAAGATTGAAGATAAAGCGAGAAGGAAACAATTGGAGTTGGATTAATTTTAAATATGAAAAACTTGGTACATTTTGCTTTGTTTGTGGTATCATAGGACATTCTGAAAGGGAGTGTGACGTTGTTTATGCAAATCCTGAGAAGCTGATAGACAAGGCATACGGAACTTGGTTACGTGCACCGTCCAGGGGTGCGAAAAATAATACAGGGTCAAGGTGGATTCGAAATACAGATGGGGGAAAGGATGCATGGGGTACCCAGAAGCAGCAAGGGGAAGCTTCAAACGTCCATGGTGGAAATCAGGGAGGTGCGAGATTCATGGATGTTGATGGTAGGATTCACGAGATTGGTGGCGAGGTTGGCGAGATCCTAGTCAAATCACGTGATTTGAGGGAACAGCAAGTAACAGAAGATGTGACTCAGGGATACAAGGAATCTAATGACGAGAATATAGTGATTGACCCTAAAAGAAAGCGGGTTGATAACGGCAAGCATGGAGAAAATAACGGGCCGGATTTATTACAAATAAATGAGAATCAACCGAAAGATGTGTCAAAAAACTTGCTAATGGCGGGTCCTGGGGTCCAGGCCCGCCAAATATTATGAGTCTCTTAGCATGGAACTGTCGTGGGCTGGCCGACTCACGAACAGTTAGACTTCTGTTGGATATCAATCAGCAGTATAGGCCCAGTCTCATCTTTCTTAGTGAGACTCTGGTTAAAAGCAATCAGGTAGAGAAAGTTCGTAAGAAATTAAATTTTGCAGGGTGTTTTGCTATCGAAGTACAAGGTCATGGAGGAGGGCTTGCCTTGATCTGGAAAAATGAGGGAGCAGTGCAAATTACAAATAGTTGTAATAATTTTATAGATTTTGAGGTCAATAACGAACAAACTGGAAGGTGGAGGTATACTGGGTATTATGGCATTCCTGATAGAACTAGACGTGTTGAATCTTGGAATATGCTTCGTGACCTTTCTGTAGCCTCAGTATTACCGTGGTGTATAATAGGAGACTTTAATGATATCGTTTCGATGGATGAGAAGAGAGGGGGGCAAAGACAACATAGAAGATTGATGGAGGGATTTTCTGAGGCAATAATGGATTGTGGCTTGCATGATTTGGGTTTTTCTGGAGATATATTTACATGGGAGAGATCAAGAGGAAAGGAAACGTGGATCCAAGAGAGATTGGATAGAGGAATGGCAACAAGTCGGTGGACCGAGATGTTTCCGTTAGCAGAAGTGAAAATTCTAGAGGTAACGACATCAGACCACATGCCCATACTGCTGCAGTTGAATAGACAAGTGTTTGTGCAACGAGGTCGAAGATTTAAGTTTGAAAATATGTGGATCAAGGATAGGGAATGTAGAAACATAGTGCAAGCATGTTGGGAAGAGGAAGATGGGGGAGATTTGATGGGAAAAATAATGAGATGTTGTACGAAATTAGAAGAATGGGGTGGGGGTTTAATTCATGAGATGAAATTGAATATGGGGAAGTATAGAAAGGAAATGCAAAGATACCGTTCCAGAAGAGACATATTCGGGATTCAGAAATATGATACTGCACGGTGTCATTACCTGAAACTATTAGAAAAGCAAGAGATTTTTTGGCGTCAAAGAGCCAAACAGTTTTGGCTCCGTGAGGGTGAGAAAAATACCCGATTCTTTCATAAATTCGCTTCTACAAGAAAGGAGCATAACAAAATTAAAAAGTTGAAAAATGAGAATAGGGATTGGAAGGAAACGGATGCTGAAATTCAAGAGATTATCACAGATTATTTTGATAATATGTTCTGCAATACAAGTACAGGAATAAGTCTGCCAGCAAGAATTGAACTTCCGGTTGTTTCAGATATGCAGAGCCAGTTGCTTGTCTCGCCTATAGTGGAGGAGGAAGTTAAACGTGCTGTGTTTGCTATGCACTCAGATAAATCGCCTGGGATCGATGGCTTAAATCCAGGATTCTATCGAGCATACTGGGAGATAGTAGGAGGAGATGTGACTAAGTTTTGTAGAACTTTTTTCGAAACTGGAGAGCTACCAGCTGATGTGAATCGCACTCTGGTATGTCTAATTCCCAAAGTGAAGCAACCAAAGAAAGTGGCTGATCTTAGGCCTATCTCGTTGTGCAATGTGTTGATGCGAATTTTATCTAAAGTAATGGCAAACAGGTTAAAACCAACGTTAAATGCTCTTATTTCTGAAAAGCAAAGTGCATTTATCGAAGGTCGTTTGCTAACTGATAATGCTTTGATAGCATATGAGATCAACCATTATATTCATAGGAAAACACAAGGGAAGGTTGGAGTAGCTGGATTGAAGGTGGACATCTCTAAAGCTTATGATCGGTTGGAGTGGTCATTTATTGAAATGATGCTCGAAAGATTTGCGTTTCCTGCTATCTGGATAAAAAGAGTAATGCAATGTATTAAAACAGTTTCTTATAGTTTCCTAAGAAATGGTGAAATTTTTGGGGAAGTGATACCTCAACGAGGAATACGACAAGGGGATCCAATCTCTCCGTACCTGTATATCCTTTGTGCAGAAGGTTTGAGTGCAATGATTCGAAAGCATGAAGAGTGCGGTCTATTACATGGGTGTAAAATTGCAAAAAATGCACCAACAATCTCTCACTTACTCTTTGCAGACGATTGCTATTTCTTTCTTAAAGCAACAAAGTCAGAAGCAAGCATATTAAAGAGTGTACTACAGAGGTATGAAGCATTGTCTGGCCAGATTATAAATTATGATAAATCTGAAATCGTATTCAGTCCTAATACGTCTGATGATGATCGGGTGGGGGTATGTGATAGTTTCGCAGTGAGACAAGTTCAAAAACCTGGAAAGTACCTTGGTATGCCTATGTGTGTTGGCAGAAATAAAACAGAGGTCTTTGGATTTCTTACTGATCGAGTGCAGTAAAGATTGAAGGGTTGGTACAACAAAGAATTGTCACGTCCGGGGAAGGTAACTCTACTGTCCTCTTCAGCTCAAACATTACCAAGTTTCTGGATGAGTTTATTCTTAATTCCAAGTACCATGTGTGAGGAAATTGAAAGAAAAATGAATGCTTTCTTATGGGGGAATGGGGCAAATAGTAAGGGAGTGAAGTGGATGGCATGGAGTAAAATGTGTATGCCAAAAAAATGTGGTGGATTGGGTCTTAGGGAGTTAAGAAAGTTCAATTTATCTATGTTGGCTAAACAGGGATGGAGACTACTTAAGGGATCTAACCCATTAGCTTCTACGATAATGAAGGCGAAGTATTATCCTAATTCGAGTTTCTTAGATGCTGAAGTTGGAACAAATCCAAGTTACGTTTGGAGAAGTATCTTGGCGTCTATAGAGGTAATTAAGGCAGGGGCTCGGAAAAGGATAGGGAATGGAAGGGATACATATATTTGGGGTGTTCCTTGGTTACCGGAGGTGAATAATGGATATGTAATGACTCCAATGCCTGTGCAACTTCAAGATAGCAGAATTCATAGTTTAATGCAAGATGACGGGCGTAGATGGGATTATGATGTAATTAATGACATTTTCCAAAGTCGAGATGCTGAGCTAATTAAACATATCCCGTTGCCGATGAAAGATACCACAGATTCATGGTTTTGGATTCTAGATGAGAAAGGAGAATTTACTGTAAAAAGTGGGTATCGCTGGCTGCAAGGTGAATCGGAGGACGCGTTTAAGCAGTATTGGACCAAGCTATGGTCGTTAAAGTTACCATGCAAGGTTACCAGTTTTTTATGGCGAGTTTGTAAGTCATGTCTGCCTACAGCTCACGCACTGGCAACGAAGCAGGTTAATATCAGTATTTGGTGTCACTCTGAAACTGAGACAGATACACATGTCTTGTTTTCATGTGAATTTGCGAAAACAGTATGGTCCCTGGCAGGAATGTCTATGATGGTGCAACATTCGCCTCACGACTCAGCTTTTATGGTGATTCGAAGGGTATTTGACAAGTGTTCAAGGGAGCAATGTGTGCAAATGGGAATGCTATGTTGGGGTCTGTGGAACAGAAGAAATAAATGGGTTTGGGAAAGGGCAAATGGATCTGCCTTTGGAGTTATGGCTGCAGCTAGTAACCTGTTGAGAGATTGGAGAGAAGCTCAATTATCGTCTACAAATGATCGACAAGAAGTTGGTGCAAGAGAGTGGGAGAAACCGAATGCAGGATGGTTTAAAGTTAACGTGGACGCTGCATTGTTCCAGGATAATAGCATTGGTTGTGGTGCGGTTATCAGAGATGAACAAGGAATGTTTAGGGGAGCTATGTGTAAAAAGATGGAGGGGGCCTGGAGACCAAAAGAAGCAGAAGCTATTGCGCTAAAGGAAGCACTGTCATGGATCATTGAATTACAGTATGAAAGGTGTGTGTTTGAAACTGATTCAAAGGCAGTAGTGCAGGCATGTAAGAAAGCTCCAGATCAATCTTTTTTCGGAACCATAGTGGATGATTGTGTCCATTTATCAAAGCACGTAAATCAAGTGCTTATTCAGTTTGCATTTAGATCTGCGAATAAGGTGGCACATGAATTAGCTAGAGCTACCTATTCTATGTCAGATAAAGGAGAGTGGTATGCCACTCCTCCTGATTTTATTTCCCATGTGTTAGAACTTGATATTTGAATGCAAGTACGATTTACTCAAAAAAAAAAACCCCCTTCTACAAACACATTGGGACCTAACAATTATAAAAAAAATTATTATAATAAAATAAATATACATATAATCAGTGTTCTAAAAATCGGTATAGGTTGCCGCCTAGGCGTAGGTGGTGGTAAAACACCCCGACTCGGAACTAGGCGGTGATTTAAGCGTTTTTTCAAAAAAATCGGGTCAAAATCGGGATTAGGCGGGCTAGGCGGTCAAAAATCAGTCCAAGGCAGTCTAGGCGGAAAATAATTAAAAATATATTTTTTTTTACGTTTTTATAATTTTAAATCATTAATTTCATAATTTCACACAATATCATGTCAATTTATAATATAAAGTATTGGTAAGAAATAACAAGTAATCTAATATATTTATTTTCTCACTTAAAATATAAAAATAACATATTATAATTAATTTAAAATTTTAAATTAAAATATAGTTAATATTGTAAACTCAATAATTAGTACATAACGCATGTCAAATGGGTAGATATTATTTAATACCATTCTAATTTCTTTTTTCAAACAAATATTTAACATGTTGATCATTATATAATTATAAAAATTAAAAATAATATTTATATCCTTCCGATTAATGTTCCGATTAATCGGTCCGATTAATGTTCCGATTAATCGGTCCGATTAATGTTCCGATTAATCGGTCCGATTAATGTTCCGATTAATCGGTCCGATTAATCTCCGACTTGCCGATTAATCTCTCGAAGGGACCCTTACCGCCCTGGCACGCCTAACGATTTCTGGAACACTGCATATAATACATAAAAATAAAATAAAATCTAACAAAAGAAAATTTTAATTAGACACAAACAAACTCAATAAATTGACACACGATTTTCTCAAAAAGACCTCTAAAAGGCCAAAAATAAGCCATATAAATTTGCACATTATTTCCTTTAAAAGGCCAAAATATGTACCCATAAAAGATACACATAAAAAACCTTCAATGCACTCATTAAAATTACCTATCAAAGCAAATGATTGATTAGATAATTTCTTAAACTTTGTAACTCCGTTTTTAAATAAAACCAAAATCATTTAAACCAAATTAATACAAAGATAATAGTTGCAATAATTTAAAACTTGCAATAATTATGTCAAAAATAACGGCCAAGACTATTAATCATTAAAACACTTAAGCATGAAAAGTGGACAGTTATTTTGAAACGGGGGAATATTCAACACTGTAGTTAATATACTCCTTCTGTCCCATAACTTTTGATTTATTTGACTTTTTGCGGTCAAATGGATAAGTCTAGAGCTGTTCACGAACCGAGCCGAGCCGAATTTTGATCGAACCGAACCGAGCTTTAGTTTTTTCTCTGAAGAAGCAAACCGAGCTGAGCTTTCTTTACGAACAGGAAACCGTGTTCGAGCTCGATCTCGTTAACGAACGAGCCGAACACGAGTTTTTATCGAACAAAATCGAGCTGAGTCGAACCGAGCCGTACACGAGCTTTCTTCATCAAAACGAGCCAAGCCGAGCTGAAGTAAAAAATTCTGGTCAAAACCCCGGTTGACTGTTAAAATAACAAACCAAATACTTTTATTTTTTTCTAAAAATTTTGTCATATCACTAAAATATATTGATCCTAACATCTGTACGGTTGGATCATTCATAAATATTTTTTTTAAAAAATGAAATATTAATATGAGCCTAAACACTAGTTACAAGTATTGTTCAAACCATTGGTTGATTGTCAAAATAACAAACAAAATATTTTTTTTTCTAAATTTTTTGTCATATCATTAAAATATATAGATCTTAACATCCGTACAGTTGGGTCATTTATAAATATTTTTAAAAAAATTGAAACATTAATACGAGACTAAACACTAGTTACAAGTATAGGTCAAAACACCGGTTGACTGTTAAAATAACAAACCAAATACATCTATTTTTTCCTAAAAATTTTGTCATATCACTAAAATATATAGATCTTAACATTCGTACGGTTAGATCATTCATAAATATTTTCTTACAAATTTAAACATTAATATGAGACTAAACACTAGTAATATGTATTGTTCAAACCATTGCTTGATTATCAAAATAACAAACCAAATACATTTATTTTTTTCTAAAAAATTGTCATATTACTAAAATATTAGATCTTAACATCCGTACAGTTAGATCATTCATAAATATTTTTAAAAAAATTGAAATATTAATACGAGACTAAACACTAGTTACAAGTATTGTTCAAACCATTGGTTGATTATCAAAATAACAAACAAAATAAATTTATTTTTTCTAAACTTTTTATCATGTCACTAAAAAATATAGATCATAACATCCGTACGTTTGGATCATTCATAAATATTTTTTTAAAAAAATCAAAATATTAATACGAGACGGAATACTAGTTACAAGTATTGTTCAAACCATTGGTTGATTATCAAAATAACAAACCAAATATATTTATTTTTTTCTAAAAATTTGTCATATCACTAAAATATTAGATCTTAACATCCATACGGTTGGATCATTTATAATTATCTTTAAAAAAAATTAAATATTAATATAAGACTAAACACTAGTTACAAGTATTATTCAAACCATTGATTGATTATCAAAATAACAAACAAAATAAATTTAGTTTTTTTAAATTTTTTTATCATATCATTAAAATATATCGGTCTTAACATCCGTACGGTTGGATCATTCATAAATATTTTTAAAAAAATTGAAACATTAATACGAGACTAAACACTAGTTACAAGTATATGTCAAAACACTGGTTGACTGTTAAAATAATAAACCAAATATAATTATTTTTTTCTAAAAAATTTGTCGTATCACTAAAATTAATATATCTTAACATCCGTCCGGTTGGATTATTCATAAATATTTTAAAAAAAATCGAAACATCAATATAGGACTAAATAAAAGTACTGGTCAAACTACTGGTTAATTGTTAAAATAACAAACCAAATATATTCATTTTTCCTAAAATTTTTATTATATCACTTAAATATATAGATCTTGACATTCGTATGGTTGAATCGTTTATAAATAATTTTAAAAAAATCGAAACACCAATTAGGAAATAAATATTAGTTACAACCTACCAGTAATAGTCAAATCACTTGTTAATTATTAAAATATCATAATAAAAAATTAATTTTTAATGTCTGGATTTTTTTCAAATTACTAAAATATATGTTTTGACATTTATATGGTTCAATAATTTAAAATTATTTAAAAAAAATCTGAATAAAATTCATAATAATCAAATATATATATAACTATTTTTTAGAAGAAAAAAATCGAGCCGAGCTCGAGCCGAACCGAGCCAAGTTCGAACCGAGCTCGAGCCGAACATGCCAAAAGCTCGGCTCGAGCTCATTTTCTTAACGAACATATTTTGTATTCGAGCCTTAACGAACCGAGCCGAACCGAACCCCTAACGAGTCGAGCTCGAGCATTGTTCGCGAGCGGCTCGGTTTGCGAACTGCTGTACATAACTCATGAAAATGCATTGCAGACTAATAAATACTGACAGAATATGATCGACCGGTAGTTTTCTAGTACTTGTCATAAAAATCTCTCAATCAAGATATATTGACTAAAAAGCCTTTCAAAACAAATTTACATATCTTTCCCGTCTAAATCCTCTTCCACCGTTTTACAATTTTTAACACTCTCAACTAGTATATCTTGTTGATAAAAAATTTCTTCATTTCCCGTGATTTCTGCACTGGTAAAATCAGAATCAGCTATTACATGCAGATATTGAGAAGGAGTAGCCGCAGGATCTAGTTCAAAGCAAACCCATGGAACTTCTGGACCTGTAATTAACTGAGAAGGAATTTGATGTGAAAACCTAAATATTTCTCCTTTAGGAATCCTCCGTATCTCGTCGTGGTCCAAATGAGGGTGAAACACGGTCTTAAACCCAGCAACTTTCACTAATGGAATCACGACAATGCAATTTCCTTCCTCGTCGGAGGCATCGTCTAGAATTTGTACTATATCATATTGACGTAAAATTTCATCTGCTGTCAACTCATTCCATTCTGGAGACCAATTCTTGTAAAGACACCAAACATCTCCGATCCTGGGATAAATTTGAACACACCCTTCCAAGCCTTTTGTCCACTTGACCTTGTGAGAGAAAGAATTGACGGACTCGATAATTTCCTGTTTCCCTACTGTAAAATCACCACATGTCTTGGAGAAAGCAAAACCAATACAACCTAGTGTGCCCAAGTCACCGTTGTGTTTAAAACAAAGCCAATTTATCTTGACCTCAAACGGATCCAAACATAGAACTTGGTCAACCATGCCATAATACCGCGGCATTCCATCATTGTCATACGCGGCCCACACTTGATTTTCTTCAAAACAATTTTCACTTCTATATTTGTCAAAATCATAAAAATCTGAATTTGGAACTTCCATTGACATTGGCGTCCTATCTATCTTACCGCGTAAAGCACCAAGCATAGACTTATTAGCAGGGTTCTCATCTAATGCATGGAATGTCTGGCTAGTATCAGTTTTTCTTACCCCGTTGATGATCTGATAGTCCTTTTTCTTCTCTAAATCATTATCAATCAGTCTTACATTGGCTAATAATGATTTTGTTACAGGAGTTGAATTCCATTCCTTCACTCTCTTGAGAATTTCCTTCCTGGCCTTCATGGTTAAAGGATGCAGACTTTGGACATTAGAGGAATCACAGTTCCTTGGAGGCTTCATGGATTTACGAACTTTAAGTTGTTTAAAATTAAACTGTTTAAGACCAGGTAAGTTGCCTGCTCCATTACCCATGTAATTTAGATATTCAGACATTACATCATCGCCCAGCTCTTCCATGTCATCATCAGATTTCTCATTTGATAAACTGCCATCCGCCATGTCAGAGGCATGCTTCTTTTTTCGCAAAGCCTCCTCTCTTTTAGTTGCTGCCTGTGCTTCTACACGCTCCCTCTTTACCTTCTCATATGCATGCTGGACCACGCATGCTGCTTGAGCGGCAGAAGCAGCAGCAGCTGTTTTAGAAAATGGAGCCCATTGGAATTTATCATGATTATCACCATCTCCTGATGTCACATTTGCACTTGCAGACTTGTTTACTCCTGACAATTTGCTCTTGCTAAACTTCTGATGATGAGCTACAGTTTCCCTCTTTGCAGGAGGTGGTGCGATTTCAAATGAAAAAAAAGGCTCACGGCAATTTGGACAGAGTAGATTACGGTTGATATACATTCTAGGATACTCATATTGCATCTTGCATCCATGACATGCTGTCCAAAAGGTAGTTTGCTTTGGTTCTTGAGGCGGATCAGGCACAATAGGCACCCGCTTCCGTTTGTGAGATTTAGCAGGAGCATTAGGTGGCCTCTGCTTATGAGATGAAGAAGGAACTGTATTGGATTTATGTTGATGAGACTGAGAAGTTGGTTTCTCGTCGTGAGATGGAGAAGATGTTGGTTTCTGTTTATTAGAAGCCGAGGGGGTAGAGGCAGTATTATCCTTTGGAGCATTCATGTTTGAACCTTGTGCAAAATTGTAAAAACCATTTTGCCCTGGTAATACCGATGATCCCCCAAATCGAGGTTGATTGTGTAAAGCTTGGTCATACGCCGATCTTTTGGCTTTATCAGACAACAGATTCCAAGCTTGTGATATAAGATTGAAAGCCCCATCAGCTCCTTTTGCTTTATTCTTATCAGGATGAAGTATTAAAGCTAACTTTCGATATTGTTTCCGTATGGCATCTTCAGTATCCAATGGATTCACACCAAGAACCCCGTACCAATCAACTTCCTCATTGATTTTATTCTCCGAGTAAATGTATATATCTAATGTTGCCAACAGCTGAGAAATACCATCCAGCTGAGGATATAGATTCTGGGCCTTTAATGCAAATTTTTTTGCCCCTGTGTAGTCCTTTTCCAAAAACCTCCTCTCAGCAATATCCTTGGCCCTTGTGGCTTCATCCCTGTTGCACTCCATTAAGATTGGCCAAGTTTGTCACAAAAATTGTTCAGAGGACCACACTAACAGAAACGGTAAAATGTCACCAATCATCTATGTATATCAGAATCGACTTCAGCTTCGTGATAAATAGATAACCTTTTCATGATAAGCCGTAACCTTCACAAAGAAATAATTGATTGCTCATGTAAGAAAAATCAATTGACAGAAGGACTTAACTAAGATGTAATAGTAGAGGCCAAGTTAAATTTCCCGTACACAGAGTAAAGTGATAACATAAAAGTGCGGCAGAGAGCATACTAAAGCACCTTCTAACTATGTGGCAACAAAATACTAACTCTAAAATGGGTCTAAGGGCAGATCCTTAGTGCCACCACCATTGGTGCGAAAGTTTGCATCAAGGATCATCCTTAAACTCACTCTCATTTCCCGTAGTAATAGATAAATTTACCAAAAACAGTACCATTAGCTATCTTGTTATGGTAAAAAAATAGAAAGCAAATTTAATTTAACAAATAAATAATTCGTGACTCTAGTTGCGTGATGTTTGACAGGTAAGTAATTGGTCATTAATATAGACAAATTGTGTATATTATATCTAAAAGATTTCAATTTACCAACCTAATGATTCCATTTTTTCATTTCTCAAATGAATCCATTTTGGATCATTTTAATTTTGCCTTGCGCGCTCGAGATTTATAAAATATCATTTAAAATTGTTTCCTTTTTGTTAATAACTTGTTTATCAACAATACAAAACTAACAATAGCAACAAATATGTTTTTTTCCTTTGGATGTCTCTCAAAAGGGTGCCCAAATTATAACAATTCCAATAACTAAAAATGTAAGTATATCTATCGATATTTCTATAGGTAAAACAAAGTATGTTTCTATAACTAAAACATAGGCTGACGTCATTTCTTTCACACGAAATCTTATCATTTCTACGACCATTAATATTTACCTCATCAATGAAAAATATTTCACAATAAAATGTGTAGAAACTACATCTATTTATCAACTACTATCTTCCTGCCATTCAATTCATAAGTAAAAACTTATAATCTAATATTAGACTAATTACAAATATATAAAATATAAAGTATAAAGTATCATTACCTAACTAAATAAATGACAAAATAAAGTTTGAATTTTTTAAAAATTTACAAAGCTCAGGCAAAGCACGGCAAGCAAGTACTAGTAGAATAATAAAAAAATTGACTTCTTTAATATTAGTACAAAGCGTAAATGTTTATATACTATAAAAATTGAAATTAAATATATATCTATAGTAAGAGTATAGAGAAATATTTGTTCATCAAAGAGCTCAATCCTCCCAAGATTTCAACTAATATTGAGGATTCAATTTCATCAAAAAAATAAGATATTATTTATTTGTTATTAAGGGAGTAGACCAATGATTCGATCCTAGTGACTCGAATAAGTAACATAACATAAATTTCCTTATGTGTTCATTGAGAGAGGTGTTATTTAATAATAATAAATTAACAGAACCATAACATATATCTGGCACACATGGATGAAGCAGCAGCATGTCAGCAACATAATTGGCTTAGTGTAGTAGGACTGTATATCTAAGAAAAAAAAGGGTTCAGGCATTTATAATCTGTCAACCAAGTCATTTGAAAGCTCTATCATCCGATTTTCATTAAATTACCAAAGCCCTATCTTATCTTGATGACAACCCCAATGTCACCAATCACTGTCCTCTTCAGCAAAGGCGATCATTTCTGTGCAAGCCAAGGAGCTCTGTCAGAAAATGCTGGAAGCCTGTTCTTGACAGTATTCGTTGTGCTTGTATTGGCAGTGGAATGAATATTCTCACTCTGCCTGAATCGTCACTTTTGTACCAAGTCGGCCTTTATCTGTCAAGGAGGTTATCCTTTCCATTACTGATGATCTTGGCACCCTTCAGAGGTTGCCTCTTATTGTCGATGATGTTAATGCTACGGAGCTCTCCTTGATGGCCGGAAAGTTCTCCACTTTTGAGGCCAGTGTTTAGGACTTGTTTCTAAAGTTTTTTCTTCCAAGACCCCCATGGATGAAGCTGTGGAGCTTTTGCTCAGGGCTTATTGTGTTCTTGATGAATTCAGATTTTTAATTCTTATATGTATATATAGCTCATACACGAGTTACTGTACTAGTTTCTAACGTTATTTACTTATAACAGTTTTATTAGTTGCAAATGATTATCTAGTTTATTATGCATATCTGTTTTAACCTGCAGACAAGATACAAGTTATCACAATGGGCAAGTAGCACAGGATTGCCGCTGTGTAACATTTTTAGTTGTTTGTATCTCTTCTAGCATATTGGAATTCAGTAATTGATTTTATATAGTTTCTCATCCTTTGTGAGGGGTGCACCACAAGTGCACATCCTTTGTTTCTTATAGTTGGTATATGGTAGCCAATTTATCTGAGCTTCAGACTATTAATAGTTAACTAATGGAGCCTCCTGTTTTGAAGGCTTCCGCCCTCCATTAAATCACCTATAGTTAAGCTCGAACAACAAATTATGATTTACTTAAATCTTCGCTTTACATAGTTATTCTTATCATTTCTGTAATAAAAGTAGATACTTTTAGCTTATCCCTAGTCTTGTAGTCTAATGAATACCCCTTTCCCAGTACATACGTTTTTATGGTAAGAAGAGGTGAACAAGTGATTGTACTCACGTGTGTTAGTATCGGAATAAGGATCTGGTCTCGATACAAAAAGTATCTAGGGTTTTGATTTGTACAACATAATTTGCTAAGTTGTACTTGACTACGGAAACGACAGACTTCAGTCTTTACAAACGTTGTTCGAAAGCCTTCATCATATTTAATAGATACCAAAAATAATCAGTTTATAAGCATTCAGATTGTTGGTCTCATCATTTCATCCTAACACGTGAAATGTACACTAGAATTAACAGAACAGGAAGCTTACAAGCACTAATACCGAAAATCCGACTCTCATCAAATCTTCTTGAACAATTACCTAATCCGCATAGATTAAGTACTAAGTTGCAGCAGTTGTTAGCCTCGATTGGGACGTCTTATAAATAATTTGTAAGCTGAGAAATGTACGTATTTTCTAACTTATAAGTTACTTATATTGTACTAATAGCAAATACCAGAATTAAGTACGAATAGCAAAGACCGCAACGAAATCACAAGCATTCGAACTCCCTCAACATATCCCCAAATTAGAATCAATAAACAGTAAACTCAAACAAACACAAATACACATACACAAATCAATAACAGAAAAAGCATCCAAAATCTTAATTAAAGCACTATATATACAAGCACAATCTAAATACATAACAAGTTTTCGAGTTTTCGAGTTTTTGTACCGGAGTAATGCAGTGCTTGTAGTTGTAGAAGGCAGCTATCATAAAATGAAGGATTCAACAGAGGAGAAAACACATCGATTCACCACTCAAGATCATTACCACCATTAGCCCCCAATTTGAGTTGGAGCTAAACGAAATTAGGGTTTCGAATTAAAATATAGAAGAAATTGACTGGAGCAAATATTATTATTACTGTGTGTGTTCTGTGTTTTAAGGTTTTTGCACAGAAGTTTAAGAAAGAGGGTTCATTTCAGATTTTAAATAATTGTTAATAATTTATAGATTTTAAAAAATTTTCGTTGATTTTCGTTGATTTTAATTCTTCGTAGATCTTAATAGAGTTGATCCAAAATCTTGTAGAGTCTTGTGGATTTTGTGGAGTTTTTCAGAAATCCATCAAAATCTCAGATTTCAAGATAGTAAAAATGTAATAGCAAATTCATCAAAATCCACAACTTTTTTATTTTGATGGACTTTTTAAAATCTCAATTGAATACCACCAAATTTTGATTGATTTTTTAAAATCCAAATTGAATACAGTCAGATTTTAAAAGACTTTATCCAATTCTTGTTGAACACCTTCAGATTTTAAAGGATTATTTAAAATCTAAATTGAATACCCATAATTTCTAAAATCCTTCAAAATCCCAATTGAATACACCCGATTAATTACAGATTAATTACAGCGAGACTGTTTTTACTTTTTATTATCTACTCATCACATGTTTCCTGTTTTGTCCTTGTACGAACAATCTTGCTTGTTTACTAATCTCACTAGGAATGAGTTGTCTATGGAGAAATTCGATCGGATAATTCGAATGTAAATTTGGTAAAAAAATTGGGATAGGTGAATATTCAACTTGCTTTTTTCGAAATTAAAGATGTTTAAAAAATCGGTCGTAAAATATTTTGAAAGAATTTTATATTCTGCAAGATTTATATAGATTTTCTATTTTTTGAAAAATTCAATACGATCTGAAACGTGAAAAATCTGAATTTACAATTCAATTTTAAAAACTTCCGATAAAAGTCCATCCCGGTCCACTCAAGATAAAAGTTCGGATAAAATTCAGTTCTTCTTAAATTTTCGAATAAAATTCAGATTTTTCAAAAATTCCATATAAAATCCTAAACTTTTTCTAAATAAATGAATTTCGAATAAAATTCGATTCAGCTCAACCCGTCCAACTTAGTTCTTAAAAAACGAGTTTTTTAAGTTAAACAAATCTCTACTCCCCAGACTTCACCCACACCTCTGTTCCAAACACATTCAAAATTATATAAAGAAAGTCTATACTCTTTTTCACTAATTAATCTTTGTATTTAAATAAATGCATTTTCTATTTTTCTCCTTAAGTCTTTAACTAGAATGTAACTTTTGGAACATTTTTCTCAAATTCTCAATTTTTACGTGTTTTCTAAAAATTAAAAATTTGAAAATCATAAAAACATGTTTCACAACTCTTGTCCGGTAACTTTTGAATGAAGAAAAATGAAAAATGTATTGCACACAATTCTTAATAAAATATAATTTACAATGTTTTAAAATAAATAATTTAGATTTTTAAATAAGAAAAGTACATATACTTGTATTCAAAATAATACACGTCATCATGATTTTGTACAATAAAGAATGTGAAGTTTCTTAACCCACGGAACAATGTAGTCATAACTCTAATATTATGATATAAAAAATAACAAAATATTCATGTAAATTAAAAACATTTGTAATTTTTTTTATCAACACGTTCAATATCTCAAACAATCCACTAGATCAGGAATTACATGCTTGGAGATGAGTAAAGTGATCAATTCAAAGATCTTATACTTCTATGTGTGAAGACTAAAGTATGTAAAAGAATGCATGGCACTATGTTACAATAAACTGCCTTTAGTAATCCTTATTTGTGTATCAGTAGCTATAAAATGCTGAACAAATACTAAACTTTGGTTGTTAGACAGTCGTCCATTGAAGTTGTGTCTTAAAAGACAACATCAATCATCCTTCTCTGCCAAATTATTTACTCTCCAATTCATCAAGAAATGGATGTTTGGTTCTGTTTCTCTCACTCGCAGAGATCATAGCTATCATTTCAAAAGAACTTCAGTTGCATGCTACAACAATTTTAATACTCAGAAAACACCACGAAGCCTTAAACTTGAACATCAGCAATCAAGGTGCCATCCAGAAAAAAGAGGGATCCAAATCCTTTTTTCTCGAGTGGAATTCTCGAATAGGAGATTTCCACGTGGAGTATTGTTTCTGTCAAGAATTACTGGTCAATTTCCATGTCGACATGTTGTATATATCTATCATGTAGTTCATTTCCCACCTCAAGGTTGTCGACAATAGACTTCAAATCTGCAAGAGTATAGCCTGGCAATTTCTTAAACCCTCTTTCTTTCATTGTTTCCTTTGTCCTAACAACTTCCTCCCATTGTCCGGCCACAGCATATACAGTCATTAGCAGTGCATGATATGACTGATTTTGCGGTTCTTGATCAATCAAAGTTTTTGCAATTTGTTCTCCTAATACCATATTTCCCTTAAAACGGCACAAACCAAGTACCGCAGCCCACAATGTCAACTCTGGAGGTGATCCCGCAAATGATGGCATATTTCTTAAGATTTCCACTGCCTCTTGCATTAGACCAAAACTGGCTAGAATATTTGCCATGCACCAATAATGCGCGAAATTTGGCTTTACGCCAAGAACATCTGTCATTTGTTTGAAGTATTCTATTCCTTGTTTTAGAAGCCCTTCCCGCAGGCAAGCACATAGAACTCCTATGTATGTCACTTCATCAGGAAGCAGCACTTCACATAGCTCCACACTATCATCCACGCTATCATCGTAGTCAATTGTACAAACTATTAGCCTAGTTTTAGGGTGCATTTGAGCAAATAACTCAAGCCCGTCCCTTGGATTCCCATGAAGACAGTGTCCCAAAATCATTGCATTCCAACAAACTAAATTTCTAGTATGTAACCTTTCAAACACCTTGGAACCAATGTCTGTTCTTCGACACTTGCTATACATATCTATCAAGGCTGTATTAATAATTAGACTCGACCTCAAAAATGTCCTAATAAGATGTCCATGAACAGATTTTCCTTCTTTGATTCTAGCCGATCTACCACAAGCAGTAACAACACTCACTATAGTCGTATCATTACCTTTAAATCTCAACACCGCCATTTCCCGAAACAACTTCAACCCACACCCTGGATTCCCACCACTCAAATAACCCGAAATCAAAACATTCCAAGAAATGACATTCTTATAAGGCATACAATCAAAAAGTTTATGTGCACTACTCAAATCACCAACTTTCACAAAAGCATCAACCATACTATTCCATGACACCAAGTCTCTCACAAACATTTTAACAAACAACCTCTTAGCAACATCAATAAGCCCAAAACAACCATACATATGAATCAAACAATTCTCAACTTGCAAAACCCAATCAACACCATTCTTAACAGCTTGTCCATGACATTTAAGCCCAATTTCTACACACCCCATTTGAACACAAGCTTTAAAAAGTGAAACAAAAGTATAACTATTAGAAAAGACTCCATTTTTAAGCATATCAAAGTAAAAAACCACAACTTTATGAGGTACACAACTCAAAGCACAAGCCTTTAAAACAATATTATAACAAAAAGTATCAGGAAAATCAAGACATTTAAACAACAACAATGTGTAATCAATGTGAGCATATTGTGCAGAAAGATTCAAGATTCTTGAAGAAAAAGATGGGTTTTGAAGGAGAGATGAAGTTGTTAAGTGGGCTTGGATTTGATAGAGATGGGTCATGTTTTGACATGTTTTGAGAAGGTGTAGAATATGATTGATTGAGGGAGTTGTTGTGTTGATTGAAGATGGTGTTGAAGAGAAAGAGAGAGAATGTTTAGATTGAGAGAGAAGAAGAGGATGATGGGTCTTTAGTCTAAGGAGATCTTTCAAAGCTCTTGCCATTCATGTGCAACTTTCTTGTGTTTGTGCTCATGTGTTTTGTACTAAATTAATAACATGTATAAATTTTTAAATGATTCCGCTTAGATTTATCAATTTTGGAAATCAAAACTAATTAATTGGGTTATTGATTTATGATTTATCGGATACTTTTTGTTAAATTAAATACTTTATCAGTAATTTATCGAATCGGTCAAAATAAATTATGGTAAATTTTTGAAAAATCGGCTAACTTATGTGACAATGGTTTATTTGTTATCATGGTTTTTATTCTTATTTTAATTAACAAAAAATCAAATCAGACACATGCCTGCCCATGACGCGATTAATAAGCATCTGCAGCCTGCAGGAGGCAAGACTTGTACATATTTATAGAATGTAGTTTACCAAAAACAAACCATCCTAATCTAAAGTTCTTGAAAACCAGGAACCAAAGACATTTGTTTGTTTGGTTGTGGATGATCTAGTTGTAATGGCAGAAAAAGGAACGGTTTGTGTAACAGGTGCTGGTGGCTACATTGCTTCATGGCTTGTTAAGCTCCTTCTTTCTAACAATTACCTTGTTCATGGCACTGTCCGAGATCCAGGTTTCTTTTTCTTCCTATGTATCGTCTTTCGCAGGATTAGTCAAGCAGGATTAGTCAAGGTGCGCGTAAGCTGCCTGATGGGCCAGAAATAATCAGGCCCAGATAGAAGAACAGGTGCCCAAAAAGATGTCACCCCAGGTCCAAGCCGAAGTGGTCCCCGGTGCCAAGGGGCCCAAAAAGATGTCACCCCAGGCCCAAGCCGAAGTGGTCCCCGGTGCCACGTGGCACAGGACAAAAGAGTCAACTGTCTTGTGTAACCCAAAATGGAACAATTGCATCCTAGCCATTCATGGGTAATCATCCCAAGACAGCTCTAATGGAGAAAGGACACCTGACCACACAGCTCATCTGGACCGTCCAACCTGTCACCAACCAAGAATGATCAAAGGTCAGGATGAAGAGGTACAAACCCCAAAAACCCTAAATCTTGAGACCTATAAAAGGCCCCAAAAAGAGGGTTTTAGGGGTTGGAAAAAATATTTGACTGCTACACACATATACACACACCCTCACATATTTTTGAATAGCTCCTTCTTCCCTCTTCTTCTTCTTCTTCAAGAAAGCTCATTTCTCATTCTCACACCGGAGTTGTCGCGGGATACAACCCCCCCTCCGGTTCTGTTTTGCAGAGACCCCTACCTAGCAGGTTAACCGCACCCAAACCGCGGCGGAGACCGGGTCCCAGCACGTGAGAGAAAGGAGAAGACCTGGGAAGAAACCGAGTTATCATTGGCACTAGAAGGAGGGATAGAAAACCTCCGGTGACGTGGTGTCATCTCCAGCTACGTTGCACAACTACAAAACCAAAGAAACCCACTCTGGTAAGAACGAAAACCCTCTCTCTCTTTACAGCTCACTCTCCTTATTCTTTCTCCAGAACGATCACACATCCTAACACCATCACCCTTGTTGTGTCCGGAGAATAATGACCACGCGAAAGAGCAAGACCTCGGTCTCCGGAACCATTCAGCCCACGGTCGCCCCGCCCAGTGACGGCGAGATGGAAGATATAGATGAAGAGCCCCCCACAGCTCGTGCTTCGTCTCAGCTTCAGCCTGGAGACCAGAGATTAACCATAGAGAAAGCAGCCCACAAGTATGTGGAAACCTCTACAAACCCCTGGGGAAATATGACCCCGGAGCAGATTCAAGCGGCTATGGACCTGTGGAAAGAAAAGAACAAGGCTCCTGAGACCTGTCCTGAAGACCAGGAAGAGCACTCAGAAGAATCCCGGGGCTCAGTCTTGGACCGAATCGGCAAAACTAAGAGGCCGTCAGAGGACGCCCGAGACGAGATCAAGAGAGCCACGCTCCGGGACCGTATTCGAAAGGAGGAAGAGACCAAGGCCAAAGCCAACATTAAAAAAAGAGTGTAAGAGGAAGACCGGAGCCGAGTGGACTCCGCTCAATCGGCCCCGGGCCGACATCTTTTGAGAGGTCAAGGGAAAGCCCTTTTATTACCCCCCGAAGCCGTTGTTGGCACCCCCCGGGAACAGGGCCCGGGACAAGCATTGTGGGTACCAAGAAGATCATGGCCATACCACGGAGAACTGCTTCTCTTTCAAAATGTTCATTGAAGATCAGATAAAAAAGGGAAACATGAACCAGTACCTACAGAGAAGACTTGATGATAGGGATAAACCCTCCGGTGGAGGGAAATATGTGGTCAGCATGATTTTTGGGGGGACCTCCTCCTCGCCCCGAAGTCCAGATGAGGACAGCGATGTCTTGATGATCCAGTCGGCCGAAGATGAGCGCATATATTTCTCCAATGCAGATTAGGAAGGTCTGGATCCCGAGCACAACCAAGCTCTGGTCGTGACCCTCGACATCGCCGACAATGAGGTACAAAGAATTTTGGTTGATAATGGTTCCTCAGCTAACATTGTTTTCGAACACACCCTTAACAGGATGAAGTTGGGACACCTCCGCATGGATCCATGCCTCGAAGACCCTCTCTACGGATTCGGAAACAATATGATCCCGATCCGCGGGGTAATATACCTCCTCATGGTCTTTGGTACCGCTCCCCGGCAGGTATCTCATGTCATGAAATTCTACGTGATAAGTGTTGCATCCTCTTACAACATGATCCTGGGAAGACCTACCATCACCAAGCTCCGGGCCATCCCGTCTACAATTCACCTGAAGCTGAAGTTTCCCACCCTGGGAGGCATTGGGGAACTCAGGGGAGACCGGGGCGCTTCGGGAAGATGCTATGGACAGGCGCTGGTCATGGCTGAAATTGACCCAGAAAACAGAAAGAAGGCAATGGCCTTACCCAAAGGCCAAAGCCGCAAGAAACATCGTGAACATTTCAACAAAAGGCTAAAGTTGGATGTCAACATGATAGAGGACTCGGGATACAGCGTAACCAATGCCGACGCCTGGATACAGAAATTTGTGGAAGTAAGAGAGAAAACCAAGGTAGAGCCTGCAGCCTAGACGTTAGAGATAGAATTGGACCCCGGGAACCCCACCCGGAAGTTGAAAATTGGAAAAGGCCTGGAGACATCCTTTCAGGAAGAGCTCATCTCACTGTTAAAAGAATATGCGGATGTATTCGTATGGACGCCAGAGGATATGCCCGGAATCGATCAGTCAGTGGCAATGCACAGCCTGGATGTAGACCCGAAGAAAAAACCAATCAAACAGAAAAGGAGAAATTTTGCTCCCGAACGACAGCAAGCAATAGACGCGGAGATAGAAAAGCTGCTCAGGGACGACATCATCTGTGAGATCAAGTATCCCGACTGGCTCGCCAACGTGGTGCTAGTCAAGAAGCCAAACAGAAAGTGGAGAATGTGTGTCGACTACACGAGCCTCAATGTTGCGTGCCCTAAAGACTCCTATCCCCTCCTAAATATTGACCAGCTGATTGACGCGACTTCGGGCCATACCATGCTCAGCTTCATGGACACCTTTTCGGGATACAACCAGGTTCGCATGAATCCCAAAGACATCGCCAAAATGGACCTCATTACTCATAGGGCGGTTTACGCCTTCATCATGATGCCCTTCGGACTCATCAACGCTGGAGCCACCTACTAGAAAATGATGAACACAATTTTCAAGAGCCAGTTGGGGAGGAACATGGAATCTTATGTAGATGATATGATCTCCAAGTCACTCACCATCCCGGATCACATAAAAGACCTCAAGGAGTGCTTTGACAACCTAAAGAAGTACAACATGAAGCTGAACCCGGAGAAATGTGCGTTCGGGGTACCTTCAGGCAAATTCCTGGGATTCTTGGTCAACGAAAGAGGAATAGAAGCAAACCCAGAAAAAATCACCGCCATCATGGAAATGAAGATACCCCAAACACAGAGGGACATCCAGAAGTTGGTAGGATGCCTAGCAGCCCTGCGAAGATTTATCCCGAAACTAGCGGAGAGATGTCTCTCATTCTTCGAGTTGCTAAAAGGGGCCCGAAACAAGAAGTTAGTGGACTGGACACCAGAATGTTATACGGCATTCGAAGAAATCAAGAGGCACCTGATGGACCCCCCGGTGCTCTCCAAAGCCAAGCCCGGAGAACCTCTGTCTCTCTACATCGCCGTCGGCCCCAAAGCTGTCTCCTCGGCACTGGTCCGGGAGGAAGGAGGAACACAGAGCCCCGTTTACTATATCAGCCAAGCCCTCAAGGATGCCGAGACTCGGTACCCAAACTTGGAAAAGTTTGCCTTGGCCCTTGTGCACTCCAGCAGGAAGCTGAGACAATACTTCCAAGGCCGAGAGATCAGAGTGGTCACGGACCAGCAACTCAGGAAGGTAATTCACAAGCCAGATGCCTCTGGAAGGTTAGTTAACTGGGCCATTGAACTAAGTCAATTCAAAATCAAATCCGTGCCACGCACGGCAATAAAGGCTCGGGCCTTAGCCGAATTTGTGATGGAATGCACCTTCCCGGGACGTAATCAACCTTTACCCCAAGAGATATCCCCGGAGAGAACCAGCTCGGAGACGGGTTCCTGGAAGCTCTATGTCGACGGATCATCCACGGCCGAAAGGTCCGGAGCGGGCCTCATCCTTATTAGCCCGGAGGGCTTTACCATTCAACAGGCAATAACTTTCGCTTTCAAGGCAACGAATAATCAGGCTGAATATGAAGCACTCATTGTCGGGCTCAAGTTGGCAAAATCTCTTGGCATCTCAAGAATGACAATCCACAGTGATTCTCAGATCGTGGTCAAGCAAACCACCGGAGAATATATCGCGAAAGATCCAACACTGGCACAGTACCAGGTAATGGTACGGAGCATCTTGGAAGCCACTCCCGACATCACCATACATCAGATCAACAGAAAAGAGAACTCCAAAGCGGATGAGCTGTCCAAGCTCGTGCAGAATTCGTCCGACCTCGTTAGTTCAGTATACTTCGAAGAACTTGAAGTACCCTGCACAGAGCGAGCTGAGGTCCTGTGCATCGGGAGCCCAGACAATTGGATGACTCCTTATATAGCTTACTTAAGAGATGGGACACTCCCGGAAGACCAGAACAAGGCCAGATATTTGAAGCACAAAGCTGCTCATTTCTTCCTGGAAGAGGGTCAGCTATACAGAAGAACCTTTTCCGCACCTACCTTGAAATGTGTAGACCCTGAGGAGGCCAATTATTGCCTCCGGGAGGTTCATGAAGACATCTGCGGAGACCACCTGGAAGCCAAAGCTCTAGCTTACAAAATCATCAGGAAAGGATACTACTGGCCCACGATACATTCCGACTCCGTCGCTTACGTCCAGAAGTGCCCCCAATGCCAGAAATTCAGCAATGTTCCCAGACAAAGCCTGAGCCTTCTAGCATCAGTGTTATCTCTTATCCCGTTCGTTGTATGGGGAATAGATATCATGGGCCCTTTCCCCCGAGCAAAAGGCGACCTCCGCTACGTCCTGATAGCCATTGATTACATGACAAAGTGGGCAGAAGCTAAAGCCATGAGGACAATCAACCAACAGGATTGTATCAAGTTCATGGACGCGATCGTCATGAGGTTCGGGATCCCTGTAGTCCTCATCTCTCACAATGGCCCACAGTTCGTCGGGTCTGAATTTCAAGCATATCTGAAAGAGCTCAGAATCAAACACAAAAGAGCATCGGTTGCACACCCTCAGGGAAATGGACAGGTCGAAGTAACCAATAGAACCATACTTCGGGGTCTGGAGAAGAGACTAGAAGAAACCAAGAAAACTTGGCCTGACGAGCTCCCAAAAGTCTTGTTGTCCTACAGAACCACCCCCAGGGCGGGAATGAATGAGACCCCCTTCAAGCTTGCATACGATACCGAAGCCCGCATTCCAATCGAAACCGGGTCCCCTTCCCACAGGGTCATCAATTTTGACGAGATCTCAAATATTGAAGGGCTTAGGACCAACTTGGAACTCCTAGATGAGATAAGAGACGAAGCAGTAAGAAAGATGGAAGACTACAAAGAAAAGACAAGACTCTACTTTGGGAAGAAGGCCAGAATCAGAGAATATGAAGAAGGAGACCTTGTACTCCGACACACCGAGGCCTCGGACCCAACTAATCAGGGAAAGCTCCAGCCCAACTGGGAAGGCCCCTACAGGGTTAAAGAAGTACTCCGGCCAGGAACTTACAAGCTAAGCTACCTCGGGGGGACCGAAGTCCCAAACACTTGGCACGGAGCTCGCCTAAGGGAGTTCTACCAGTAAAGGTAGGTCACACATTCCGGCATCTCCACTTTTAGGCTATAACAGCTTGATATAATTTTCTACATTTCCCCAGAATGTACTTTTGTTCTAATGATTTAAATGAAAAAACCGATTTGGAGCGCCCCATAGCCCAAAATCATTCTACCATCATTCGATCATTGTCGCTATAGTACTTAGAAAATTTTATTCAATTAAAATTGTAAACCCCTTCCCGGGGACCACTACACAACCCATGTGTACTTCAAAAATTTTATTCAATTAAAATTTTAAACCCCTTCCCGGGGACCATCACACAACCCATGTGTACTTAGAAAATTTTATTCAATTAAAATTTTAAACCCCTTCCCGGGGACCAGTACACAACCCATGTGTACTTAGAAAATTTTATTCAATTAAAATTTTAAACCCCTTCCCGGGGACCATCACACAACCCATGTGTACTTAGAAAATTTTATTCAATTAAAATTTTAAAACCCCCTACCCAGGGGCCATTACACAAACCATGTGTACTTAGAAAATTTTATTCAGTTAAAATTTTAAACCCCTTCCCGGGGACCGCGAAACGAACCACGTGTACTTAGAAAAATTTTGATAAAAGAAAGCAAAACCAAATACGAAAGAAGAAATATTTTTACATACGTCCCCGAGGTAAACCAAGCCCCGGAGAAAATCCAAATAAAAGTCACAGAAACCAAATCAACGAAGGCTAAAAGCCACAAGGGTCAAGTATGAAACAAGTTAATGCAAATAAAATTACATGGCGCTAAGCCTGGGTCTTCATTTTTCAATCTTCGGGAGGAGGAGGGGTCTTCTCGCGGCCATCTTCGGGAGGCGGAGGCGGCTGAGTCCCGGAAGTGCCTGCCTCAGCTGCTCGGGCTTCCCGCACACATTAAAAATTGAGATTCACCTCTTGGGATAATTGTAGTTGGGATAAAGTGTTCTCAGTTTCTCCACTAGATCATGTTTATAGAGTGCATGAGCTGAACATATGTATCTCCTTCAGCTTCAGGCATTCTCATTATCGAAGGATTTTAAATTTATATTTATCTAGTACCTGTTAGAATATTAACGAGATTCAAACTACTGGCATTTGTTGTGCTCTGGAGCAACGACCCCCAAGCAAGACTTGGACAAACATCTACAAGATCAATTCCACATTCTACTTACACAAATGCTTATGTTTTGTTTGGCTGGTTGGAATGTGATGACACAAGACTAGAATCATGAGAGGAATGGCTGGAGAGATAAAAGCAGATGGTAGTCGTAAATGTTATGATAAAAATTCAGGAAAAACATAAAATTTATAAACATAATTAGTTCTTGCAAATGTGACAATAACACTCTTTTTTTTGATAACCAGGTGTAGGGGCAGTGATAACTCGGTTTCTTCCCAGGTCTTCTCCTTTCTCTCACGTGCTGGGACCCGGTCTCCGCAGCGGTTTGGGTGCGGTTAACCTGCTAGGTAGGGGTCTCTGCAAAACAGAACCAGAGGGGGGATTGTATCCCGCGGCAACTCCGGTGTGAGAATGAGAAATGGGCTTTCTTGAAGAAGAAGAAGAAGAGGAAAGAAGGAGCTATTCAAAAATATGTGAGGGTGTGTGTATATGTGTGTAGCAGTCAAATGTTTTTTCCAACCCCTAAAACCCTCTTTTTGGGGCCTTTTATAGGTCTCAAGATTTAGGGTTTTTGGGGTTTGTACCTCTTCATCCTGGCCTTTGATCATTCTTGGTTGGTGACGGGTTGGACGGTCCAGATGAGCTATGTGGTTAGGTGTCCTTTCTCCATCAGAGCTGTCTTGGGATGATTACCCATGAATGGCTAGGATGCAATTGTTCCATTTTGGGTTACATGAGACAGTTGATTCTTTTGTCCTGTGTCACGTGGCACCGGGGACCACTTCGGCTTGGGCCTGAGGTGGCATCTCTTTTGGGCCCCTGTTCTTCTATCCGGGCCTGATTATTTCTGGCCCATCATTTGCCTCCCACTCCCTTATGCGGGTTTTCCCGGATGAGGAAGTAGGAAAAAATTCACTTCTTTGACTTGTCTCATAACCCCAGGGTGTTGCTGGGAACAAGTCCCCGGGGTTGTGTTTGGGTAGGCCTTTTAATTCTTGGCACTTGGAGAAAATTTTGTCATTTTTCTTGACTTGTGGCCCTTAACCCCGGGGTGTTGTTGAGTACAAGTCCCCGGGGTTGTGTTTGGGTAGGCCTTTTGGTTCTTGGCACTTGGAAAAATTTTGTCATTTTTCCTTTGATTTGTGGCCCCTAACCCCGGGGTGTTGTTGGGTACAAGTCCCCGGGGTTGTGTTTGGGTAGGCCTTTTGGTTCTTGGCACTTGGAAATTTTTTGTCATTTTTCCTTTGATTTGTGGCCCCTAACCCCGGGGTGTTGTTGGGTACAAGTCCCCGGGGTTGTGTTTGGGTAGGCCTTTTGGTTCTTGGCACTTGGAAAATTTTTGTCATTTTTTCTTTGATTTGTGGCCCCTACCCCCGGGGTGTTGTTTGGTATAAGTCCCGGGGGTTGTGTTTGGGTAGGCATTTTGGTTCTTGGCACTTGGAAAAATTTTGTCATTTTTCCTTTGATTTGTGGCCCCTACCCCCGGGGTGATGTTGGGTATAAGTCCCCGGGGTTGTGTTTGGGTAGGCCTTTTGGTTCTTGGCACTTGGAAAAATTTTGTCATTTTTCCTTTGATTTGTGGCCCCTAACCCCGGGGTGTTGTTGGGTACACGTCCCAGGGGTTGTATTTGGGTAGGCCTTGGTGCAGATGTGACAGGTGGTTAATGTTTTAGCGCTTTTCCCGGAGTGTCAGGTGGCGGTTGAGCTTCTTGTACAAATATATGTGTAAGTATATATGTATGCACGAAACATTGCAGTTTTCCCCCCTTTTTGCCTCAAAAGTCGCGCCTGTTAAATAATTACTGTTGTGTAATCATTAATGCAGCGGTTATTTTCTGGACGCTCAAGATTGCGCCACGTGTTCTCGATCAACGGACCGGATTGCGGGGCAGTTGAGGGGGTTAAAACTCCTTCTGTGCCTATAAATACCCTTTCTTTCTCATTTCTTTTTCCTTTACACAACTGCGAATACATCTTTCAGCCATTTTTTCTAAGTCGAATTTGGGAATCTCTTCGCTTTTTGAAGCCGATTTATTCTCCTGCTTTCTTGTAAGTTCTTGAACTTACCATCATACTTCTTCTTGTTTCTTCGTGATTGCTTAGTGAGTAACTGTAGTTAGGCTTTTTGGAATGCATGTATACTCAAGTATTTGGATTCGTATATCTCTGTTGTATCGAGTTTTGGTGAATCAAAATAGGTTGTTTGCTGTTTAGATTTATAGTTTTTATTTTGTGAAGAAAAAGTCGGTGTTTGTAGAGAATCTGGGTTTGTGTTTTGGTATGCATATGTGTGCAAATGAGGGTTTTAATCTGTGTAAAACTGGGCTTGATTTTTACTTTCGTGACTATTCATAACATGCGATATAGGCTTGTATATGTATGTATAGGTTTGTTTGATATGATTTAGTATATTGATTTTGAAGTTAACTGTTTCTGAGTAGCTTTTGTGTTTCTTTCTTTTCTTTTCCTTCCCGAAATGACATAGACTCCGAGGTTATATGGTTAGAAGGGGTAGGAAGAAACAATTAGCTAACCTGAAGCATAGACCCGACCGTCCCCACTTTGGATTTCCCGAATATTCTTCTAGTGACTCTTCACCGGAACTAGAAAATATGCCTCCCCGCCGCCAAGCCATAGTTGAGGAGCTGCCTACCTTTCTATTAAACCCCGGGCAGACCTTGGGTAGGAGGGACGGGTCTTGGATAGACATTGACCATTACTTCGTTCGGACTCGTGAGAACAGCCCTCCCTATGATTATTACTTTAGGGATCTTACCACTGTTTATAGGCCCGGGGGCTTAGAACCTTATGACGGGGCCCGTATGGATCAACTTTTTTATAATGCCCCCGGGACGAGATATGTTCCTGCTCCCCGTCATCCCGACCTCTCCGAGTACACCTTTGAGCAGGTAGATGATGTGGTGAAGGCCGTATTTCACTTCGGGGATGATATGGAGTGGAGGTGGCCCGAGCCTCACGAGAGAGTTTATCACCGTCCTGCTGGTGGTTGGGTAGGGATTCCCTTAGAGCATCTTCGTAGCATGAGACCCAATCTCCATCAGTTTACCAAGTCCCTGTGCCGTGACTTCTACGGGATACCCTTCACCCAGCTAGCTCCGAACTCTATTAAGTGGGTTTCCTGGTTCCTGGCCTGTTGCCATGTGAAGAAGTACCTTCCGGCGTTTAAGCTTTTTCACTATCTTTTTAAAATCAAAAAGTCCATCTTGCCTCCTCTTTTTGAGTTTACCTTCAATATAGATGGTTGTGGGCTCCCTTCTGTTGCCAAAAAGGCTCCAGTCTTTATGTTAAACTCGCTCCGGGGCTGGCACCAGGAGTTCATCTTCGTCCGGGGGTGGGACCTGGAGTTTATGCCCTTGTATAAAACTACTTTGAAAAATAGCAGGTTCCCATCCGAGAGGCTTGGTGGAGATGCCTTACGAAGATGTACGACTTTGTGGTTGCTCTTGGTGCCCAGTGGACCCGGGACACCTTTTTAGATAATCAAACATTGTATAATGTTGGCTGTAAGTATTTTGCCTTAGTAGCTTTTTCCTTGTGTTTTTTCTTTTGTATATCTTTGTTCTGTTCATTTTAAAGATTGTTGTTCCTTGTGCAGGTCTTCCCCTCCTGAACCCCTTCCATTACGCTATGTCGCAGCAATTTAAGGATTTGGATGGGAGGTTCAAGAAGATTGGTGGCGCCGTGCAGTTGGACTCGGGGAAGAGGGTAGCTGGTGCAGGTAGCGGTTCGCAGACCCGGGATGCTGGTTCTTCGGGTAACAGTGTGAGGCAGAGTGCTCCCGTGATTACCCCCTGCTGTCCCGGAGCCTGAGGAGGTTGAGGTGGTGGAGCTGGAGGAGGTGGAGGTCGGATCTCTGAATCAGCGGAAGAGGAAGGCTGTGACGGAGGCTGTTGGTGGGTCTTGAACCCCACAGCGTAGGAGGGTTTCGGGATCGGGTCCTTCGGAAGAAGAGAGCCAAAAGTCGGTGGAGGAGGATGCGCTGAAGAACCTCCTTGCTCGGATGACCCTGGATGATCGCCGGAATGAAATGTTTGATAAATATGCTACCCCGGCTGATTTTGACTGCTACGCCACGGAGGATCTGGATACCTTCCTCGATCATCTCGTCCGGGATGTTTCGGAGGTAAGGTCGTTCCCTTAACATTTTCTTTTCTATCCTTGTGTTAGTACTTAGCCGTTTTGTTTTCAGGCCAATGCTCGGATCAACGGCTGCTCCACCATTCTCCACAACTTCCGCATAAGGGAGACGAAGACCAAGGCTACGCTGAAAGAGCTAAGTAAGGAGAAGGATAACTTCACCAAGTATCGGGAGGTGAAGGAGAAAGAATCCCGGGAGCACAAACAAGCCGTGGCTGAGGCGGTGAAGTCTCGGGAGGCTGCGGAGCAGTTGGTGGGATCCCTCCGGGCAGATGTGGAGAACCTGAAGAAGGAGCTTGCCGCTAGGCCCCCGGCAGAGGAGGTGCTGGAGTCTTTCCGGGGTACTCCTGCTTACTACGAGGAGCTTAACAACAAGATCTTTGAGAAGGTCAATATCTGCTGGGACGTTGCTTCTGCCTATCTTGCTGAGAATCCGGACGGCGACATGGACGGATTCATATAGCTATATCTTGCTGAAGAGCTGCAACCCAATATTCCATACTATTTAACTCTAGTCTTCATCCATTCCATCTGGTCCTGATCGTCTTGAAAGACTCGTATCTATAATTAAAAGATCACACTTTAATCGTCTAATCGATAATTATTCGACGAACTGCGCGTCAGAACCCTACCGTCTACCCATACGATAGCCCATACATAAAGAAAACATCCAGATACAAGACTTATGACCCACTTATACACATAATACACATAACATGTAAACACATAACTCACGTATCATATAATTCATATCACACATGCCTCGGTTCGTCAAAAAGTTTGTGCGAGTCGATAGTTTCCCAGGATAAAACGAGGTAGAGGTGGCGTTACGGATAACGAGCACCTTCAGCGAGCTTGAACGGGTACGAAACTATCACCGAGAGAGAGAGAAGTAGGGTTTGTGTTTAGGAGGACGGCTGTATATTCTGAGTTAGTAGCGAAAATATATAGACTTAGAAAAACGTGTGTACTACTTCTCTTATTTAATTAAACGCGTTAATTAAATTTAATTCGAGAGTCAATTATTATCCTTAATTGAATCGAATTATAACTGTCAAATCAATTCATGTTCGTATTTATAAAATTAATACTGAATAATGAATATTTATTTAAGAGGCCAAGCCCAGTGGAAAAATAAATTAGCAAAACTAGTCCGTGATTATTCAGACCAATTTTCTGCTACATTCTTGTCCGCACGTCGCACACGCGGGGAAGCCCGAAAGCTTCGCAAGCCTCGGATTACCCCTTCTCTTATTTAATTAAACGCGTTAATTAAATTTAATTCGAGAGTCAATTATTATCCTTAATTGAATCGAATTATAACTGTCAAATCAATTCATGTTCGTATTTATAAAATAAATACTGAATAATGAATATTTATTTAAGAGGCCAAGCCCAGTGGAAAAATAAATTAGCAAAACTAGTCCGTGATTATTCAGACCAATTTTCTGCTACATTCTTGTCCGCACGTCGCACACGCGGGGAAGCCCGAAAGCTTCGCAAGCCTCGGATTACCCCTCGAAATCCCACAATTTGCACCCCTTGCGCGCGCACGTAGGAGATGGAGCAACACCTTATTAACACTTTTAAACACTACTAAAGTGTTGTGTTATATAAAGCAATGGAAACCCCTATTCCATTTCAATGTGGGATACAAGTTTTCACATCTACAATTCCACCTTCAAGAGACCAACTTTGAATGATCATATCTCATTCATTCCTTAACCATTTTGAGTGTTTCAAAGTGCCTCGGAAAGCTCTCACGGAGGAGAACATACTTCAAGCGACACCCACTCAAAATGACTTAACAATATGGGGCTCAATACCCACATTTTCCAACAGCTGGTTCCTTGACCTAGTATCTTATATTAATATTCTAAAATGCGATGACAGCAGATTCTTTCCTTGTTTACTTCCTCAATTCCTTGATATTCTTTACAGTTTTACTGCGGCTGATGGAGTCGATTTTAAGCCCAGTTCAGAGAAACTTGAGAAGCTGGGACTAAGCTACAGACTTCTAGAAACAACTCTTGTGGATTCTGTTGAGAGCTACAAACAATCTGGGACTCTAAATTAAATATTAGTGGCAACAACAAGAAGATATAAGGATTGTGTCTGTGTTTGAAGCTGTAACAAAAGGAGTCGATTTGCGTTTCTAGCAACCCTCTGAGTTCATTTTGCAAAACTAACAAGCCCCTGTTCAAGTTTGCAAAATGGCCACCCTAAATAAATGTAGTGCAGTTCGCCATTTCACTGTTCTGTTAGCCATCTGGAATGGCAAAGTCCCATTTTCTAATTTCTTTTTTTAGTAATGTACACGGATAGTTACAAAAAATTGTTACCACTCCATGTGTCAATATGATACTGCCCATTAAATTTTTTACATCATTTTTTGTCTCACTTTTCAATTCTCTTTTAAAGTATAAATTTTTATTTAAAAAAACATTACAAAATTATATTTTATAAAAATTTTGAAATATGTGTAAATAATAAACGTCTCGAAATTAACGAGACTGGGGAAGTATAATTAATTGATGATATTATTATAAATGCAGTAGGATTCTTTTACATTTAGCAAATAAATATCAGTGATATTTGTAATTATTTTGGTAACTAATTTTGTATCTCTACCATTTTCTTTTCTTTTTCCCTTCTTGTATTATTTTATTTTGTTTGCGTAAACAAAATTGAGGAGGGCCTAAAATTTAAAATTTCACATAATATTTTTTTATTTCTTTACAAAATACCCCCTCCGACCCCAATTTATGTGTATTATTTATGATCAATTTGACTCATTTTTGACAGTAAATGATTATTTATTTATTTATTATTTTAAAATTAGTAGATTGATTAACTCATAACCTGAAAATAGGAACGGCCAACTTGGGTAAAAATATTTAAGAGTGGTGCTATCGTTCCTAACAACATCAACTAAAACGGTAGTATTTGGAAAGAATATTTCGTTCTCCTTATTTTTCTTTGACCATCAAAAAATTCGACTTTGTCATCCTCTCCTCGATCCTATTCTCTATTTTATTCCATATTGACGGCAAGCATACACAACGTTAGTGTAGGAGATTATTTTATGTGATGTGATTTAAATATACGGAAAACTTTAAAGCTCGTACCCCAATACGGCCCATTTCCCAATGATAGTGTGTCAAATCAATTTTTTTATAAATAAATTAGAAAGCGTGTATACTACCTCCGTCTCAATTTATATGTCTTGTTTAATTTTTTGTGATGAAATTGAGTCAACTTTAAACGTAAATTTAACATCAATCATTCATTATTTTTAAAAATTGAAGAATACATATTAAAGTAGATTACGTATATTTTTTAATAATATAAATTTTATAAATTTTTCGATGATATACTATTTGAAATTTTTGATTAAAATTTGGTCAATTTGACCGTAAAAAATCAAACATGACAGATAAATTGTGACGTACGGAGTATTAAATATGGATCGTGAATAACATGTCATTAGTAATTACCGAACAAAAAATTTGAAATTTATTTTAGAACCCCATCTAGGTGGTTTAAATGCAAATATTTAATTTATGAACAATAAAATATTAATTTTTTTAATTAACTAAATGGGAATATTTGACTAAACATGTAAACTTAGATAATCAATCTCTTTTTAAAATAGTTTAGAAAAATGAGAAATACTAGGCTTTTAAAAATCGTTTTAGAAACGATTTTTGAATCATGAGTTGTTACTGTGATATTGAATGTTTAGTAGTAAATGAGGGGGATTTCTAGTGTATAATATGTAGTAGTGTTACATACACAAAAATTGGTACAATAAAGAAATGTGACACATGAGTTCTAATATTTTAATTGGGACTATTTTTCTGAATTCAGGGGCACATTTCAAACTTGTGATTTTGTGAATAATTTTATATACAATTTTTTTAATCTAACATTTTTCACTAATATAAATTTACAAATAAAAAAATGACACATGTCATTTTAAAAAATTTTGGGAAATTTTGTGGGTACTTAACAAAAAATTAGTCCCCTCCATCTGGAAAGGGTTGTTAATCAGCTTAGATTAGAACAGTCAAAAGTTCTTAGAAGCATGATTGCCGGTTCCTTTTAAAAAAGAAAATTAAATCAGCAATGACGCATCTTCCAGCTACGAGTCCTGCATTTATATAAAGAATGAAAAACGAATATCTTAAAGTGTAGTCTCAATATACGATAAAAAGACTTGCTAAACTTGTACAAGGTTGACATTGTTTGTTTGGGTTGTGTGTGTATGATCTAGAAGTTATAAATGGCAGGAAAAGGAACAGTTTGTGTAACAGGTGCTGGCGGCTACATTGCTTCATGGCTTGTTAAGATCCTTCTTTCTAACAATTACATTGTTCATGGCACTGTCCGAGATCCAGGTTTCATTCTCCTTCTTACAAATCAATCCATATACTTTGCATATGTTATGTTATAATAAAAACCATTTGAAGGGGTTATGATGAATTACTCTCTAATGTCTTGCAGGTGCTGCTAAGTACAGTCATTTAACTAAGCTCGAAAAGGCATCGGAGAACCTAAAACTCTTCAAGGCTGATCTACTTGATTACGATTCTCTTGTTACTGCCGTCAAAGGGTGTGTTGGAGTCTTCCATGTTGCAAGTCCAGTTCCTAGCACCGCTGTACAAAATCCTGAGGTAAGATTAGAATTACTATTAAAATAAATTAGCAACCGGAGAACTTTAACTCTTAAGAGACATTTGGAACTAATCACACTCCTCGGTCCTCTCTATTAAAGAGTATAAGATCATGTTCGAGCCTTTCTCTACCATCTTAAGGTTTTAGTGTGATCGATTACTTAACATGATATCAGAGCTCGGTGTAGGGAGTGACTCATTAAAGAATATTTGTTCTCTATTGAACACTGATACATATGAAGGACTTAAGGTCTTGTTGAATATCAAGTAACCACTGTGTTGTGTCCCGTGACATTATATGCATCGTGCATTGAATAGTTTTTTCACTCACAGTATATGATTGCCCTGGTGCAGGTAGAATTGATTGAGCCAGCTGTTAAAGGTACACTTAATGTTCTTAAGGCAAGCTCTGAGGTAAACGTCAAGCGAGTAGTGGTTGTGTCATCCGTGGCTGCTATCGCCATGAACCCGAGCTGGCCCAAGGGACAACTGATGGATGAAAGTTCTTGGTCCGACAAGGAGTTCTGCAGAAAAACAAAGGTATTTAAGTTGATGGCTCACAGTCACATGTACTCAGCACCAGACAGTATCTCAACATTAGGTCTTTTATGCTTAAAATGTCTTCAAAAATACTAATTAGTCTGGCTGGTTTTCTGTCTGTACAGAACTTTTATTCACTCTCCAAAACAGAAGCAGAGAGTGAAGCTTGGGAATTTGCCAGAAAAAGTGGAATTGATCTTGTAACTGTTTGTCCTAGTCTTGTTTGGGGGCCGTTGCTGCAGAGCACTACGAATTCCAGTAGCTTAAGCCTCATTAATATTCTAAAAGGTACTGTATATTATGTAGAAATATAGAATCCATTGCTAATGAGAATTCTGACTCCTTGTGAAATCACAGAAGGGTTAAAGGAAATGGCAAACAATATGGGATGGTATGTAGATGTACGTGATGTTGCCGATGCATTATTATTGGCATACGAAAAGCCTGAAGCTGAAGGAAGATACATATGCTCAGCTCACGCATTCTATAAACAGGATTTAGTGGAGATTGTAAGAAAACTTCATCCCAACTACAATTATCCGAAGAGGTGAATCTCTATTTTTATTACGAGTTTATGCCTAATAAACTTGCCTTGAATTCTAATATGTAATGACGGAGTTTATGCCTAATGAACTTGCCTTGAACTTGAATTCTAATATGTAATGGCGGAGTTTATGCCTAATGAACTGGCCTTGAATTCTCATATTTTTTTTCCTGGACTTCTTCCTCAATTCCTTTGAAATTCTTTGCAGCTTTACTAGTGGAGATGGAATCGATTTGAAGCCCACTACGAAGAAACTGGAAAAGCTGGGACTGAGTTACAGACCGCTGGAAGAAACTATTGCGGATTCTGTTGAGAGCTACAAACAGTCTGGGATTCTGGAGTGATTAGAAAGTTGAAGCATTGCTTCTGCTCTTGATAGCTACATTATGATTTCTATATTTTCATGAATGATGATGTATTTTGTATTGGAGTGATTAGAAAGTTGAAGAATATTTGCAGTTCAAATAAGTAAATCTCTAATCTCTGGGGGGTTGATAAAAATCCCAAGTGCTTAATACCTTGACTATTATTTCTTCAATATCATCGCAAAATTTGACTTTCAACAAAGTGTTGTAGCATTTCACCAAGGGCTAAACTATTGACTTATGATCAAGAACAGATACACGGTACAGCTTAAAAGGATGATTACAGACAGAGTTTGAAATTTCGCAACATTTTTGAAAGGAAGCAGGAACCCGTTATACGATGGAATGGAATAGGAGCGGAACTACTAAAATTATCCACCCTGCATTCTGAACTTTGGAAATATGGACTTTCGAGAAAAAAAAATCGTCTTTAATTACCGAGGACTATTTTGTTACACATTTTGTTCCAACACTTAATAGTTTAGCATTTGCTTCTGTACAAAGTACAAACTCATCTTTGAACTTCCAAATATAGTTCACTATACAGGATAGAGCTTCATCGCAGTAGCCTGAAAATATAACACAGAGAAAGGAGCACATTAAATTATTAAGAATCAAATGTCAAGATTTGTGTTGGTGCCTTGTACGACACACAATCTTATCTGTACAAGATGGATTCAACTTTGTAGTAAAATCTAAGCCAAGTGAAATCCTACCTTCGATGGCAGTCAACAAAAAATTAGTAGTAGTCCTAAAGCATCAACATTATGATAATACAATGTGCTTTAAATATGGCTTACATGGGAAAATTGGGGTTACATTGAGCTTTTTGTAATGTAAAAGCACTCTACAGTAGTTTTCATCATAGCCCATGTCGTAGTTTAAAAAACCCAGTGTGTCTACTCTTTCAGATGAACCGAAAGGATGAAACAACCTGAAAGGGCCCAAAAGAGAAAATTACACAAAAAATACAAATAGGAACATATTCATGACTGGAAACTTCAGTAAGTACACTTGGAAGAACTCCTACAGTATAAAACTTTATATGATTCACTTGGTCTGCTTCGTAGTTCATCATGCCAACTCACATGCTGCATATCTATCTATCGGTACTAAATGATCTGTACTATATAAGCACAACATTGGATATGTGGTTGGTTGGCTGTTTTCGGTTTGGTACAGACGTACAGTAAATAGAAATAGTTGGATTTTAAGCCAAATAAATGGATACCTTTAGATGTAATATTAAAAGAATATTCTCTATTCCTATAGGTTCAAAGTTTGAACTCCGTCAACATCGTAAATTTAAATTATATATTTATATTATCTATTTTCTAATCTAAACTACTCCCATAGATTTTCAAGTTCGAATCACGTCAACAACATATTGTATTTAAATATACATATATCTTTTTTAAATACAAGTAAAGGATCATGATATATATCAAGATATGAATAAATAAAAAATATTAAAATAATCCGGGCATCACACGGGTTATAACTAATAAGCTAGTGTGTATGTGGTACATATATATACATGCTCTCTATGGGGTCATATTTTAAGGAAGCTGGAATCTAGCTCTTTAAATATAATGAATACTAAGCACTCCATAATAAGAAAATCAAAAGTGGTGTGAACATAAGAAAGGAATAAATGGTTTATATAAGAAGTAACTGGAATTTTCACTAAATCTATACTATACTATACTATAATAACCGGAATGAGTATAATTTGCAGTTTGGTTAACCCTCATTTTGGTTATCCCTTTTCATCACGACCTTCGGATATTCTTCATCAAATAATCAGAGCCGTTAGATTCACATACTAAAAAAATACACTCCACAAGTTCTCAGGTTCGAATCTCGTCAACAACAAACATTTATATTATTATTTATAAAGATACATATAAGTTATCAGGTTCAAATCTTATCAACAACAAATATTTACATTATTATTTATGAATAAGATTACATCAATCATATACTAATTATACTATTTGAACCTAACTTGAAATTATGCACAATGAAATTATAATTATATAATCATTATTTAGTATTTAATTATTCATATAGAATTTTAATAAAATTATAAAAAATAGAAATGAAAATATGTAAAAATTAATCAAGACCAGTGCGATAACGGGCCGTAAAATAGTCCATGTTAAATAGTGAATAGTGAATACTCAATTTTAACAAATCATGTCAGTTTTGTTCTTCAGCGCTTGTTAACATAGTACTTAAAACGATCAAACAACAGTAAGTTGCATCAAAGTTTTAACAGGTGAAGCCGATAAGAAAGAACATAGAAAAGATTCATTAGAAGTTGTGATAGCAAGATAAGTGACAACTGAATCGCACTATTTCAAGCTTACCTTTTTAATTTCTGAACCATATTTTTCTGCATCTTCTTCAACAAACTACAAAGAAGGCATATTTGAGTCAACTACTAATGCACACAGACTCTTTTAAAGCACAACAAGTCCAGATCACTAAGAGAATACATTCAATATACAACTGCTATCTCACACCAACCTGTCCTGTGAGGGTATACAATCTGTTGTACCAACCATTGTTTGCTACCCCAAGCACTGAAAAAAGATGTCTCTCACTTTCACCAGGATTCCGCAAGGTGTATTCTAGGTAGTAAAATCCTGAGAATTTATGGAAAGTAAAGATGTATTAGAGTAATTTTAACGTTGGACAAGATTGTGATACAGACTAAGAAAGCTACTGCCCAAGCCAAACTGTAACTTTGTATTAAAATGACCCTTTCTTTTTGATATAGTTAAAGGCTGTTCCAGCCACAAAAAATTATGTGGCAGATGTTCTGTCCTTTTTCATCCACAACATTAGATTCTTTCACTTTAATATTCAGTTCACAAGTTCAGACCGTTCAAGTGTTTTCTAGACCAAACAAACCTGAAAATCTTGTTTGTTTCGCAAAAGCGCTTACTTATCAGTAAATCGCGACAAACTCACTGCCAATAAAAAAATAATAAAGTAAAGATGAGATGAGATGAAGTTTGGACTTGTAAACGCATTAAATTTAACCATTCCAAGTACCCTAACGCGTAAAACAAATAAGTGCAGTGTCTTAAATGGAAACGGTTTCACCGGAAGTTGACAACAGTTACATATCATATAACATGCTGGAGTTTCAGCAAACTAACCTTTCGATGCTTTAGAGTCGATGAGTATTGCTTTTACACCTGGGGGCCTCTGCCAGCTTCTGTCCAATCCACTAACCTAGCGAGTGCAAGGTATCAATAGCACCATGTAAGAAAAAATACAATAACTACTGCTGAGAGAAGTCGGTATCCAGATGTCAGAGTCCTGCAACTAGAAAAGTACTGTAGTAGATTGTTGAAATAGTAAAAACCAACCAGATTCTCTGCAAAAGCATCAACATTCCCAAACGACTCCAATCTGGTAAAATCTGGGCCAAGCCCGGTAATTACAACGCTCACTGAAACCATGTATAAGCACCAATTAATTTCTTGAACAACAAAAGGGGTTTTAATATATAATAATAAAGTCTAATCAATTACCGCTAGAACCAGAAGAAGCTTCTTTAGGGTAGAACGCAGTTACTGACTTAAATCCGTTGCTGCCGTCTCCTGAACCTACTTCCCAATCTGCAGATAGTAATAGGTAACTGTAGTAAATTAAATCCAAACTGACAGAAAATTAAGTTTGACGCAAGTGCCATAAGGTAATAACAAAAAAGTTAGTATGATGCAAGTGCCAACCATAAGGTAATAAACTATCTAATTTGGACACAAAGAATTTCAAAAAAAGGTTAATTACATAACGTTATTTTTCTTTGACTGAAGTCATCACAATGAAATGATCAAATTAGGCTAGTCTGTGCTGTGTGGTAATGAGCGTAAGATCCATATGAATCATCAATCAAATTTTTATATACATGGATGTCCAGGTTCTATAAGAATTTAGTTTAAAATTATACGTAACAAAACATACAATCTTAACCTAACATGAGCAGAACGGTGTTCCTTAAAGAACTTACCTTGAGGTATCGATATCTTGAACTTATTCACATCATCAGAGTAAGTGCGATATTCCTCGGCCACAGCTGGCAAGTCATAATTGTACAAGTTAGATCTTTTTACTTTTTTTCCCAAATCATAATCAGTACAATTATAACTCGTTATCTACACTAGAACAATGATAATCATGTCAGTTCTAATTAATCCGATGAAAGGTACTAAAATATAATATAAGATCCGGTTGGGCCTTCCTCTAACAACTTAAATTTTCAGAGGAGCTAGTTACTTAATATGGTATGAGAACTCTGGTTTGGCCAGGGGTCTCAAGTTCGACTCCCTATCACCCCCCGATAGTCTCACAATTAACAAAAGACCAATAAACAAAAAATGGGTACCAGTTTCTGCAATAGCAAGGGGAACAATTGAAGGTAAAGAGAAAGCAGCAAATGCAGTCTGAAACAATGCCTCTCTCCTTTTAATTTGTGATTCATCTTCAACAGAAGCACAGCTAAAACATGCATCAACATGTTAAACTTACTATGAGCAAACACATATGCTGAAGTAGTTTCAAAGATTAAATTACCTTGTAATTTGAGCATTGTTGCAGCAAATGGCAACTGGGATTTTGTAATCTGCACAAAATTAAAGAAAAAAAAATCAAGAATCCATAAAAATTTACTCCCTCCGTCCCACTAGATTCTTTACATAATTTTTCCTTATGCTTGGGAAAGCTACTATAAAATATAATTCTATAATTTACTTTTAAAATTTTCTTTTTCTGTATAAAGTTTAAACATTATATTTTTATTAAAAGAAAAAATATTTAAAATTATTTAGGTAACCATGTTTCAGGGAACCTTAAAATGCGTGCCGATTTCCCGTATCGAATGTAAACATATCAGTGGGACTGAGGGAGTAATTTTTAGCTAAGTATTAATCAAGAATCAATAAAGCTTTAATTTTTAGCAAGTATTCAAGCTTTAATTTTTAGCAAGTATTAATGAAGAATCAGTAAAGATCAAATTTTTAGCAAGCATTACACAAGAATCAATAAAGATTAAATTTTTAGCAAGTATTAATCAAGAATCAATAAAGATCAAATTTTTAGCAAGTATTAATCAAGAATCAATAAAGATCAAATTTTTAGCATGCAAAAATAAAAAAATAAAAAAGGTGGGTTTTGAGTGTTGACCTTTGAGAGGCTTGAGGGGGTGCAGACGAGGAAGAAGAAGATTGTTTGATTGAATAAACTGCAAAGACGAAGCTAGCGCCATTTTTTCTCACTCTTGCTCTACTCCAGTAGTGTTTTAGCCTTGTAGATATTGTTTTTTAGAAAAATATACTCCTATTGGATATTGTTTTTACGATTTTCCCCTTCTTTTCTTTGTTCATCTTTTTATTGGTTTTTAATTTTTTACAATTTTAGTCTTATATTCATTGTTATATAAATCGGTCCATTTTTCAAAAATTACCGATAATTCGCTCTATAATTGTTCAAAAATACTTGTCTGATTTAACCGATTCTCGATAAATCACTGATAAATTATTTAATTTCTAAAAATCGCCCGATAAATCACAAATCGATACCTCAACCGAACAGTTCTGAATATCGAAATCTGTAATTATGATTATATGTTTGGAAATTATGTTTTTTTTTAATTTAAATGGTCAACTAAATTTTATGTAAGTTTCTTTAAAAATAGAGAATTTAAATATTCATTGAGATCGTTTGTTAATTAGAGAACTTACCGAATTTCTCTTAATTGCAATTTACTGATTAAGTCTATGATTTTAAGTTTGAAATTTTGTAATATAGTTATGTTCGCATGTAATTTGAATTTTATAGTTCTCAATACTCTCGTATTTCTCACAAACCTCCTATTACCAATAATGTATTTGATTAAAAGTTAGGACCTTTTTTGGAAATTAGCTTTTTGACAAAAAATAGCTTTGTAAATCAAATTAAGAGATTTAATCAAATGAAACATCTAATATATTGAAATAATCGAATTATCATGTCTTCTCTCTCAAAGGTTAACGGTTATGGGGTTGCTGTCAACGGGAAAAAAATTCAAACTGAAAGGGCTAAGGAAGGTGAGTTGAGGGTAGCTAAGAAGGGGTTTAGTGCTGAGACAAGCAACAAGGTTAACAAGTAAGCTGGAGAGCAGATTCTTAGGGATTTTGTTTGGGCTTACAAGGATTTTCTAGACAAGGAAACAAGTAAGAGTTTTTTTGAAGGCGATAAACAGGTAATTTCGGAAGCTTTAAACCAGATCCATTGGAGAAGCTTGGAAACTAGGGGAGGGTTAGAATGGAAGGAGAAGAGTAGAAGTGAAGGGAAAAGTCAAGGGGAAAGGGGAAATGTCAAGACTTATGCGCAAGGATTAAAGAATGAGAAAGACAAGATTGTGGATGGCAAAAGAGATGTGAATGAGGGGGAGTGGCAATTGGTGCAAAGGAAGAAAAAGGCAGGGAAATCAAGTAGGGAATCAAGTTTCACGATTTTTCTGTATAATATTCTGGGAGAGTGCCAAGCCAGGGAAATTTGGAATTGCTTTAGGGGTTCAAGGGTTATTTTGGATATAATTTTTCCTAGAAAAAGGGACAAAAGAGGGAAAAGATATGGTTTTGTCAAGACAACTTCGGAGCTTGAAGCCGGTACAATTATACTTAATATTAAGGGTAGGGGGGTGTAGGAGCTAATATTCGTATGAGTCTTAATGAAAAAAAGGTTAGTAGAGATCAAGGAAAAGGAGATACTAGGGTGTACAAAGGTAATGTGGTTGGGTCAAATCAGAAATGGAATAAGGATGGCTATAATAATATTAAGAGGGATGTGGTCAAAGTGAATGCTGAGGTTGGAAATAAGAATGAAAATGGAAATCAGGAGAAGGAGTTGGGAGTTGAAATATTTGAATATATTGAAGCAGTAGTAGATAAAGACGTTGAGGAGGGTTTATATGATACCAAAGTGGCTTTTTCAAGAACTGATGAATCAGCGAGCTCGTTGCAAAATAAGCTACGAGCAGAAGGGATAGAACATGTCAATATGGTGGGATTAACTTTTCGAAAGTTCTTATTAGCTAGTATGCGTGACAAGGGGTGGGAAGAATATGCAGATAAGATTTTTGAGAAATGGTTTGGGGGTTTGAGAAAATTTAAAGATGAGAATCTGGTTGTTCTCAGGACAGTATGGTTACAAAGTTATGGGATACCAATGAATGTGTGGTTAGAAGAAAATCTGAAGGGCTATACGAGTTGGTTAGGGGATTGGATTAGTTGGTCCTATCAGAAAGACAATGAAAGTGAGTGTTTTAATCCAGTCATTTGTATCTCAACTACAAGAAGGGAAAAGATTGAAGAGTCCATGAATACATTAGTGAAGGGAAAGCTTTATCCAATCAAATTTGTTAAAATTGAAATTGGGAAGGAGTTGAAGAATAAAATGGGTTCAATGAGTTTATCTGATGAAGAGATTATATCAAAAGTTTTGAAGGAGCATGGTAGAATGGAATCAAAAGATAAGGACTTGAAAGTAGAGAGGGTAGTGAGTACTAGTCAGGTTGTGGAATCCAAAGCTGTAGCAACAAATATAGGGAGTCAAGGCTGCTCGAAAGGAAATGTAGGTGATTTTCAGGAACTTGAACTGGGTAAAAAGGTGGAGGAGTTGGAGGGAGTTGGAAAATCGGTTGAGGGGATGGTGGTTTTGTTAAATAGTCAAGTTGCAGAAGAAGTGGTTAGAATAGGCTCTAAATTAACTAGTAAGGATTCTTTAAGTGAGCTGAAGTCTGGAGAGGCAAAGAACATAGTGGAAAAGTCTGACAGTCTAGAGTCTGGTATTTTTACCGGTACTTCTCAGGGTACTTTGTGTAATGAAATTGTTAAGCTCAAAGTCAAAGGAGTGGGTAGACCTAAGAAGAAAGGTAAAAAGTTTAACAATACTTTTGACTTGAAAGGAGGTGTTAATTTAGGATGTAGGAAGTATCTTGGGAGAAATAATAGGTTAGGCCCTTATTTAGGGGTTGGAGGTAGTTTTGTGACTTTGTCAGGAAACAAAGAGGTAAAAAGGAAAGAAGCTGCTAGAGAAATAATAGATTGTGCTGAACAAATGGGGCTAAAGGTGTTAGGGGATAGAGAGGAAGTTATTATTGGGATAGCAGAGCAACTGTAAAAGGGAGAATTGTAAGATTGAAGTAGTAAAAAAGGTGTACTGTAGTAAAAGTAAACCATTATGTCAGTAAAAGATATAAGAATAATATCCTGGAATTGTAGAGGGTTGTGTAATGGTGTGAAGAGAAGAATGGTTAAATATATGATCAGATATAGAAGAGTTAATATACTGTGTTTGTAGGAAACAAAATGTATGGAATGGAAGAAATTTTGGGGGAAATCCATTTAGGACAGTGGTCAGGTAGGTTGGCTGATACAGAATTCGGAAGGTTTGTCAGGGGGACTGATTTTAGCATGGGATAATATGTGTTATAAAAATTTAGGCTCGGCTTCAGGAAAAACTTGGCAGTGGGTTCAGCTCAAATGCATCTTAACAGATGAAGTTTTTCATATAGTTAATGTGTATGGTCCTTTAAACTTAAAAGGTAAGAGGAAGTTTTGGGATGAGCTGTCAAAAATATTATTTATCATAGGAAATGATTTGGTGTGTGTGCTTGGGGACTTTAATAGTATTATGGATGAAAAAGAGAGTGTCAATTGCACATATAGAAGATTAGATGTGCAGGGTTTTAAAGATTTTATTAAGAGTAATAATTTGTGTGAGATTGGATTGATAGATGAAAGTTTTACCTGGTTTGGTCCTTTTGGAAGGTGTAGTAAGTTAGACAGAGTTCTGGTGAATGATAGTTGGTATGCTAGAGATAACTGGGAAGTTATGGCAATTAATAGGATGGTATCGGATCATAGACCATTGCTGATGTATGCTGGTAAAACTTTGAAGGAGTCAGTGCCTTTTAGAGTGTTTAATTGATGGTTGTATGATGAAGAGATTAGGGTGAAAATGGAAAATTTTTGGAAGCTAGGTAAAGAAGCTAGAAAGCAAATGAATATTCAAGTCATGATTTAAGTTGGGTATGAAGAAATGGTGCAAAGAAACTAAGGAAAATCTGGAGATTAAGATTAAAGAGGTAGAAAACAGATTGGAGTGCTTAGATGGTAGTCATGTGGGAGGAGAGGAAGTTGTTAAATGCCAAGTAGAATTAACTGATTGTTATAGGAAAAGGGATTCAATGCTAAGGCAGAAAGCAAGGATTAATTGGAATCTGCAGGGGGACAAAAATATAAATTTTTTTAATAAAGTAATTCAGAAAAGGAGATGCAGAAATAAAATTGACAAAATTGTTGTGGATGGAAAGGTTGTATCTGAAGCCCAGGAGGTCAGAATGGTTTTTTACAAGTACTTTTAAGCTATATTCAATTCAAAAAAGATGGAATGTTTGGAGGTGGGGTCACTTTTAGATAAGAGGTTAAATAAGGAAGAAGTGCTATTTTTGGAGAGAGATTTCTGTATGGAGGAGATAATAACGGCTTTGAAATTATTTAATAGTGATAAAGCTCCTGGGCCAGATGGATTCAACATGAAGTATATTAAGGAGTTTTGGCATTTTCTGAAGGATAAAGTGTTGGAAGGGTTTAACTGGTTTGCTGCTACTGGATGTCTTCCTAAAGGCTTTAATTCTTCATTCTTAGCCCTGGTTCCTAAGGTCAGGGTACCAAATAAGCCAAGTGAGTTTAGACCTATAAGCTTAATAAATAGTGTTGCTAAAATTTTAACTAAGGTGTTGGAAAATAGGCTAAGTTTAGTTTATGATAAGTTAGTAGGGGTAAATCAGTTTGGTTTTGTTCAGGGTAGGCATGCTGCTGAAAGCATCTTCATAGTAAATGAGGTCTACCACAGTATGAAGACGTCAAAGAATAAAGATTTGATCTTAAAATTGGATTTTGAGAAGGCTTTTGACTCAGTGAATTGGAGTTTTTTGTTCAGAACTCTAAAGTATTTGGGTCTGGGGATAAGATGGATTAAGTGGATGGAGGATTTTTTTTAAGTCAATTAGGGTATCTGTGCTGGTTAATGGTATGCCTACTAAAGAATTCAGCATGTCTAATGGTATTAGACAAGGGGACCCTCTTTCTCCCATGCTTTTCAATTTAGCGGGAGAAGTACTAAGTAGTATATTAACTGCAGCAAGTGAGCAAGGAATCTTTGAGGGTTTGCAGTTGGGAAAGGAAGGTAAGAAAATTACTCATCTGCAGTATGCTGATGATATAATAGTTTTTTTACAAGGTAATGAGAAATCCATTATGGGAATAAAAAAAGGTACTACAATGTTTTCAGTTGCTGTCAGGTTTGAAGATTAATTTCCAAAAAAGTAGCATATACTCTTGTCATATTCCAAATTCAGAGCTTAATTTTATGGCAGGAAGGTTGGGTTGTAAATTAGGATCTTGGCCTTTGGTTTATTTAGGGAGCCAAATTGGTGTTAGCTCAAGAAAGAAAGTTTTTTGGAAACCATTGGTGGAGAAGTTTAGGAGTAAATTAGCCAACTAAAAGAGAGATAGTTTGAACCAAGCTGGGAGGTTATCTTTGATTAAGTCCACTTTGGATAGTTTACATATCTATTGGTTTGCATTGCACAAAGTACCAGTAGGAGTGTGTAATCAACTAGAAAGAATTAGAAGGGATTTCTTTTGGGGAAACTCTTTTGGGGATGGAGAAGAGAAAGGTAAAAAGATGCATTTAGTAGCTTGGAGCTCAGTATGCAAGTCAAGGAAACACGGAGGTCTAGGCCTTATTTCTTTGCAGGTTAGGAACTCATTATTGCTTTGTAAGTGGTGGTTTAAAAGGCAAGCTGAGAGAAAGATGGCATGGAATGTATGGTTAAGAGGCAAATATGGTTGTGGTCTGAGTGAAGGGTTAGAATTGTTAGGAAAACAGAAGTCATGCTCAATAATAGTACAGGATATCATAAAGGCAGTTGCTAAATACTCTGATTCCGGTTTTTTGGACCTGGATCTATGAGATGGGAAGTTGCTGATGGGGAATCAGCTCTTTTTTGGGAAGATCTTTGGTACAAAGATAAAATTATAATGGAAAGATTCCCTAGATTGTACAATATTTCTAATCTACAACCAAAAGAAGTAAGCATTTTTAAGACCTTATGGGATTGTTATGACAGGAGTGCGGAGCTTTTTTGGAAAAGGAAATTGAGAATGTGGGAATTAGAGGATCTGAAGGAGCTTGGAGATATAGTAAATGAAGTGAGCTTCTTTGCTCAAAAGGATAGAATTATTTGGGTGAGTTAAGGATACATACAGTACTAGAGTAGCCTATGAGCTACTGGTTAACAGTGAAGTAGAGAAAGGCAATGAATGGGAACAAATTTGGAAATACAAGGTGCCTGAAAAGGTAAAATTGTTTTTATGGAAGGTAAAATCAAAAATCGTTCCAACAAAGGTTTGGTTAGCTCACAAAGTGCAGGACTTCAGTAAATGCAAGGTTTGTTTATTATGTGGTGTTGAGCAGGAGTCACAAGAGCACATTTTTTGGGAGTGTGTTTTTTCAAGGAAGATTTGGATTTTGGTTTTAAGTTGGTGGGGGATAGTTTTAAAGGTATATGTTGCAGATTGGGTTTCAATGTGGAGATCTAAGGTGGTCTTTCATCATGAAGGCATTAGGTCAGTTTGGAGTACTGTGTTAATAGCTACTATGTGGATACTTTGGTTGCATAGAAATCAATGTGTTTTTAATAATAATTATCCAGATCACAAACAGGTATATATTCTGATCTAAAGTAGAGCATTGGAATGGTGTTTGGCTAATGGGGATGTTAATGCAAAGAGAAGGGAATGGTGGTTTACTAATCCAGTTGGGGTAGTTACAACAAGTGAGAAGGACTTTTGGGCTGACTTTGTAAAGAAAGGTAATTTTGATATCATTGCATGTATAGATGGAAGTTTTAAGAAGGAGATTCAAGGAATAATTTTACATTGGTGGAACAGTTCAAAATAGTGCAGGAGAAATTCTATTGCAGTTTGCAGGACCTGCATTTTTTCTTAGTGTGCTAGAAGTGGAGAAATTTGCTTTAGAAACTCTTCTTGAGTTAATCAAGGATTGCAGGTGGTTTAGTAAGCGTGTACTAGTGTTGTCGGATAATGAGAAATTAGTGAAGGAAGTGGATATGGGTTTATTCCAGAAAAAAATATGGAATGAGAAGTTGTTAGATATTCATATAAAGCATATTAATAAAAGGTGGAATGGAATTGCAGATGGGCATACAAAAAGGGGAGTTTTTCTGAATAAGTTGGAGTTGTTTAAATAAGATTTTGTTACGTTTTAGAGTAGTTTATTTTCCTTCGGTTATCAGGACTTAGTAATTTTTAAATATTAAGTTGCCTAGTTCTGATTAGGAGTAGTGTAATTATGTTGCTTGGGGAGAATGGAAAGTTTTTTAGATACCTTCTTGGAAATTTAAAAGGTTGCGTTGGAGAATAGTTTTGAGGCTGTAGTGTCATTATGACAGTCTCTTGGGGGAATAATTGGGGTAGTATATAAGTGGCTCTCTGCATGTAGACAATCTCACATTTGCTTGTTAAGAAAATTAGTTTATATTCTTTGGGGAGAGAGATAAGGTTAGGGTTTTCAGTCCTGTTTTAGGGTTTTAATGGAGGAAGGGAATATTAATGTCAATGCAAGGTGGCTGATGCCAAGTAAGGGGGTGGTGAAGTGCAATGTGCACAGTTACTTTTCACAGGAAGCTTTGTCCAATGGGAGTCATTCGGGCATAGGGGCAGTGTTCAGGGATTATCTAGGGGTCATACTGCATATGACTGGTGGGTCACTGGGTTGGATGATCAGAGGGCGAATGAGTTGCATGCGTTGTTAGAAGGGCTCAAGGAAGCGTACTACAAGGGATATAAGAGATTGATTTTGGAGACTGATCATGAAGAAGCGTATTGGGAGTTGTTTAATTCTCAGGTTCTTGGTGGTAGGCCTCAATACGCTCATGTATTGTGGCATTTGAATCAAAGGAAGGCTGATAGGAACTTTAAGTGTGAACTTAGGCTGGTGGATAGGGAAGCCAATGTGCTAGCAGCTTATTTGGCGGAATATGGGGCTAACCATTGGGATAGGATGGTTATTGTGGAAAGGGACTTTGGAAGAATTGAAGAGTTTTGGTATCTTGACATGGGGCTTGGAAGTATTGAGCAGAGGTTCAGGGCTGTCAGGCAAGGAGAGATTGAGGCTGAGGTGCTGGAAGATGAGGTGATGGATCCTCAGGAAGTTGGTTTGTAGAATGAAGCTCAGGTACAGGGAGTTGGGTTGCAAAATGAAGAAGTGGATGCAAATGAAGAGAATTTGGGAGAGCATCAGATTGTGGTGGCTTTGCCTGCTGCTGGGATGCTTGAAGCAGTTGATGTGCAGCAAGGAGAGGCAGAAATGGAGCCATGATTTTGGTGATGGTGTGCTGATGCTGCAGGTGGAAAGCTGTTGTGGAAGTCCAACAGTTTTTCTTTTAATTAATTTGAATTTAAGTTCATTTAGTTATAAGTTATTTTTTAGTGGTTAATTTTGTGGGATGTTGTTGGTTTCTTGAAGATTAGTTTGTTGAACCCTTTTCAATTGGGCTGGTTGTAAGGATGCTTGGGCTTTGTCCCTTTAATATATTTAGTTGCTTTTCAAAAAAAAACATCTAATATTATTGTTCGGTAATTAATTTTTTAAAATAGTTTTTTATTCTAAAAAACTAATTTTGAAGAAACTACATGTAGGAGTTTTTTTTAAATAAATTGCATAAAAATCTAATTAGAACATCCATTTATCAAATCATTTTATTTGAAACAGCTAAATTCAATCGGGTAACCAAAAAACCAACTCAGTAAATAGTTATTTTAAACCATTAGGACTAACACGGCTAGGGCTGAGTATAAATTAGTCAAACCGGCCAAAACCGAATAATACAAACCGACCAAACAGAATTTTGCAGTTTACTAACGATTTGGTTTTATTACGGATTGAAAATTTCAAAACCGATTTTTTTTGGTTTGATTTTGATTTTTACCTCCAAAACGATCGAAATAACCGAACCGAACCGCACATTTAGATTTAAACAATAATATACATTTATTAGTAGTATACAAATAATAATAAAATTATGATTTGTAAAATATGTGAAAACTCAAACATATGAAACTAATCTTAATATATTTTGTTTAGAGATATTAATATTGATTATGTGTAATATTTTCATTATTTTTATTTAATAAAAGTATATGAAATGTTCGCATTTTTCTTTTTATCTTACCTCTCTTTTTCATTTTTAAAGGTCATAACTATTTTTATATTAATTTTTACTATGATTAAAATCGTAAAATATAAATTTATAATAGGATACAAACTTTCGATTCTTATTTATAAGTTCAAGTTAATTTAATTTCTAATTTTATTTTATAAATAAAAAATGGTTTCAAATGAAACGAAATCGAACCAAACCGTTTTAAACAGATTGACTTGGTTTTATTCTTCGCATAACGGTTTGGTTTCGGATTAGACTTTAGGAAAACCGATAATTTCGGTTTGGTTCAATTTGGGCCATTCATACCAACTGATGCACACCTTAGCTAACACCTATTTGTCAAATAGAGCCTAGAATTGATTATAGTTGTACGTAAAATCCTTAACTCTCAATTGTTGTTTTATTTGAGTAAATCCAATAATGCCTTAGATTATTGTCATAAACTATAATTTAAGCTATTTTAAATAATTAGATACTCCAACAATGTCTTGCATTAAAGCACTAGCTCATCCATTACATGCCTCATTTTTAAGGTTTCATTAGGCATGCCTTATTTCAATTTTTTCAATAAAAAATTTACTTCCATCATTTTTTACACATATATTCTCTCATCTTTTATTTTCCATTACTTCCAAATATAATATTTCTTTAATGATAAGACACAACTATAAGAGTAAGTCCAACAATATCTTAGTAAATGCTCTACAAAAATAATAAAATATTGTGTACTAGTGATTTAAGAAAAATTTGTTGTATATCAACTCGAACAATATGCCTTATATTTGTGCCTTATTACTAAAGTAATAATATATTTGAATTATAATGATGAGGAAAAGTAAATAATGAGAGGAGAGAGATGTGTAAAAAGGGAGGAAAGTAATTTTTTAATTGAAATAAATGAGATATGGCATATGTAGCGGTGCAGGCACATGTCCTAGTATTTTAAGGCACCACTAGGACATTGTTGGAGCACTATTTTGTCCAAAGTGTCTCAAATTTTAATTTACGGCAAGTTTTTAGGCACTATTGGACTTGTTCTAAGCATTGTACTGTTGTTGAAGTGTATACATGAGAATATTATTCTAATTTATTAGAACATTATATTTTCTAATATATTTAAGGTATCTCATAGGACACTATTGTACCGGCTCCCAGCTCCTAGCTCCTAGTACATTAGACGCACTTACCATCTCAGAGGTGTTGTGTCATGTCGAGGTTTATAGACGTAGTAGAAATACTTGAGCTTCGTTCTTTGACGACCGAAACTTATGGTAACAAAATAAATGGTTTGCTAGAGAGATTCCCCAAGTTCAAGCCTAATGAGAAATACAGGATAGTTTTGTTGCAGAAGTATCCGAAAACAACTGATGATTATGTTTCCATCATATTCTTGTTGAGAGGGAGAACTTCTGTATATGGAATTTACAAAATATATAGGTGTTTGTGTTAGACAAATCTTGTATGTTATCGGTGATTGTGATTTGGATCGTTATCTTGCATCTGATCTCGCATATGTCATTGTCATTTTAGACATCACAAACTCTCCTCTATCAAGTATCCCTCTCTGAATACCTTGATTTTTTTACAACTTCTAAATTGGTACTCCCTGTCCCTCCAGGTTCTTTAGATTGAGGGACAGGGATCGACACGTATTTTAATATCATTTGAAATGAGTTCTATGTTCCCAAACACAATCCAACCTCTTATATCCTTAATTTCTTGTAGTTTCAAAGAGTTTAAGCTACACAAAGTCTTCCATGTGTTCTGCAGTTAGTATCTTAAGCTTCATGTACTTGCATTGTTGGAATGATGAATGGACTAGAGCAGTTGTGCTACTTAGGCTAGCGATTACCCAGGCTGTTAGGTTTTTAATGTGCTAGTTCATATTCACTCTGGTTTCTATGAAATTGCTGATGCTGTAAATGTACCCTATGCGGGTATTTTAAGTCTCCAAGCTAACTGGATCAAACTTTCAAAGGCCGTTAGGGAAGATAAATTACCCTTTCATTTCAAATATTACAAAGAGGATGAACTTAGCACAGTGTTATGCCCGCTTTTGGTCATGGGCCCTAAACTGGTCCTTGTAGGTGCATTGAATAGCTGGATTCTCGTGTGTGGGCTAGAACCATGGATTGATGTGACTTGGGCTCATGACATGCGAGCTGGGCTCATGACATGCGAGCTGGGCTCATACATGTAAGGTAGGCTCACACTTGTCATCTGGGCTCTCATACGGGAGCTGGGCTCAGGTGTCCATACACGAGGTGGGCTCAGGTGCCCACACGCGAGCTGGGCCCATGAGCCCACGTCTTATGAAAACAGAGGTAATATTGTATTTATTAATCGAAAAGGAAGGCGATGCGGGCCGAGGTGACCAGGCCGGCCCGCATCAAAGGACTTTGTGTGCAACATGGAAAGTGACTCATAGATGACTGAGTTGCTCGTAGTTTTCGGGGCTGACACGTGTTATTCCTAAAATTACGGGAAGAAATGCGGAGATACTGCGAGATTGTAGGAAGCGTGTGGAGCCTGTCAAGATTTATGTGACTAATTGGCTGAAGGACTGACTTTATCGTGGGCTTGGGCTGCACGCGTTGGAGAATCCTAACCCTAGCCTACGTGACTTGTTTCCCAAGAACTACGTGAGACTTGATCCCTATAAATAGGGTACGTAGGCACTTGTATGAGACATGAGTCGATACTTGATAGAGAATAACAAACCCTATTCTTTCTTAAGGAGTCAACATACAAGCTTAGCCACCACCATTAGGGCTGAGCATTCGGCTAGTTCGGTCAGAAACCGAACCGAACCGAATTAACCGAAAACCGAATTGCTGATATTTTTTTAACCGAACCGAACCGAATTTATGTATAAACCGAACCGAAAACCGAACCGAATTATTTCGGTTTATTCGGTTCGGTTTGTGAAACCAAAATATTTTTAAAAAAATATTTCTGCAAATACAAATGAAGTTGTAAATTGATTTTTTTTAAAAAGCAAGATAAATTAAACTAATAATAAAATAAATTATACATCATACATGATATAAATCAAGAACTTAACTAGTAATTAAACAAACTAGCAAATAGCATCGAAGAGACGATGAACAAACTACCAAATTATAATAGATGAATTTACTATTTTGATTTTTGAAGAAAGAATAAGAATTAACGATACCTGGAGATTAGATTTGATACTTAGAGCCGTCTGGAAGTCTGTGTGAAACTATGAATTAAGTTAGGATAATAGGATATGTTCCCCTTGTTAGTCTCGAGTCGAGTGCGTATATCTAATACTTTTAATTAATATTTACAAACTATATCTAATTATTAATATTATATATAAAATATAATTCAAAAATATATGTATACACTATTCGGTTAATTCGGTTAAAACCGAATTAATATTTTGAAAAACCGAACCGTTTTTATTTCGGTTAAAACCGAAAAACCGAAATAATCGAAATTTTAAAAAAACTTAAACTGAACTGTACCGAACCGAATTTTACCGGTTCGGTTCTGTTTTTCAGTTTTGGTTCGGTTTTGCTCAGCCCTAACCACCATACATAACCTTCCTCCGCCTTCGAACACCGTCCTTGATCCTTGTTCCGCCTATCAACCTCCACAACACTGCTATACGAAATTTTCCCTATAATAATTGGCGCTAGAAGGAGGGGGATTTCATCTTAGGGAGAAGAGATGACCAAAGAAGACAAACAAGTGGCGACACTAGGAAGCGGAGGCAAGAAGAAGGACCAGAACGAGGTCGAGCACACGCCCCCAGAGAATCAGGCGCCACCTCCGCCAATCGCAACCATGGATGGGCAGGAGGTCATTTCCAAGGGTAGAGAGAAGCTCGGTCCAGATTAACGCCAAGCGTAAGGTGCGCCGCCTCAAGGTCTCTCAGCGTAGCTGGAAGGGCAAATGTCCTCAAAAGAGGCTGATCCACGATTTTGATGATGCGACAACTAAGACCAAGCAGAAGAAAGAGGCATCACATGAAAAGGAATATATACCCCAAGGTCATGATGAGCGGGGCAGCCAAATCTCTAAGAGATCGGGGCAGAAGCCAGCTTCATCTGAGGCAAGATCGACTAGCGTGCTAGACCGTGTGGGTAAAAAGCTAAGTGAGCATGACCTCAGGCTTAAGTTAGAGAATTGCAAGAAAGAGAGAGAAGAAAAAGAGCCCGTAGATCAGAGAGGCTCAAAAAGAGAGCATGCGGCGACCCCTCCCAAAAAACGTCAGCGCACCCCGCCCCGGAGGGAGGAGCGACGTAGACACAGAGACAATCATGAAGAGGAGTCACAAGTGCAAGCTGGTGGAGGGGAACGCCGTGAGCGACCTCAAGGCTCACACCATTCGAGTAACGCGGGTGGTGACAGAGAAGGAGAAGTTATTAGAGTAAGAGATCGGAGGATGATCTTAGATGAGATGGAGCGAGAGAAGAGGGGACCCCCAACCTCGGCTGCCCCTTCTCCGTTCACGGCTGCCATCCGATCATCCCCCCTGCCTCGGGTATTTAGGCACAACCCCGAACTTCTATTCAACGGCGAAGTTGACCCGGCGGAATACCTTATACAATTTAACACTGAGATAAAAGTCTATCAGGTGTCGGAGATGACCCGCTGCAGACTCTTCGCGGCATCAGTCAGAGGTAGTGCCCAACAATGGTTCTCCAAGTTGGGGCCTGCTAGCATAAGGACATGGCGGTAATTGGAGGACCTGTTCCTCAGACAATTCCAGTCCACCCTCCACTACTCACCTCCTGTGGCCACGTTAGCCAATATCAAGCAAAGGGAAGGGGAGCCCCTGGAAGAATACTTTCGTCGGTTCAACGCCGAAGTTCCCAAGGTGAGGGGAGCCAGTGAGGAGACCATCAAGAATTTCTTAATTGCAGGGTTGAAAGAAGGGTCGAAATTTTGGAAGAACCTCCAGGAGAGTGAGCCGAAAACCTTGGCCGAGTTCTATGAGCAAGCTGAACTCTTTAAGAGGGTAGAGAAGTCGATGAGAGAGCTGAAAATCTGCGAGAACTATCGAGATAAGAGAGACCGGTCTTCGAGCCCTGATGAGAGGAGAAAGACGTATCGGCGTAGCTCAAGCCCCAAAAAGTCTGCCCGAGATAAAGAGACAAACAAAGATTCGGGGAGACCTTATACAAGCAAATGGCAGACACACACCCCTCTGGTAGCCTTTATCGACCAAATATATGCTATCTATGCTGGGAAGGGGGTATTCAAGAAGGCAACCCCTCTCACAGACTATATCAAGAGGGATACTTTGAAGTATTGCGCATACCATGAGCCATGAGGCACGATACAGCTGATTGCAGACAATTAAAGGATGAAATCGAGACGTTGATAAGGCAAGGGAAGCTTACCGAATGGGTTGTCAAGGAGGTTCGAAGGCACATAACTGATTATCATACCGTCCCTCCTCTACCCCCAGAAGATAAAGAGAGGGTACCACAGGCCGGAAACATTCATATTATTCTAGGCGGGTCTCACATTGGCGGAGACAGCCAGAAGGTGATGGACAAGTATGCCCGAGAAGCAAAGGACAAGCCCCTCACCAACGTCAACCATCTGAGCCAAAGGCCCCCGGAGCTCTTTGAAAGGGAGGTTGATGACATCGTGTTTAGGGAGAACGATGCCAAATGGGTGCATTACCCTCATACAGATGCCCTGTTTATAAAAAATGAAGATTGGGACGGTGAATGTTCACCTAGCAATGGTGGGGTTAGATATATTTGAGATGTCATGTCTAATCTGTTGTGTTTAGTTTCAGAACTTAATATCAGGACTTACTGGAAATCAGAACTTACTGAAGTCAGAGCTTATATCAGAACTTAAGGCCATCAGGATTTATATCAGGACTTAAGTGTGGGTACTTCAGATAAGGAAAGCAACAGATTTACAGGAAAGGATCGTGACTAAAATAATAGAAGATATGCATGAAGAGTTAGAAGACTAGAAGACTTGTAGAAGATAATATCTGATTGATATATTTTAGGAGACAGAATTATATTCCATATCAATTTGAAGATATCTTGTAACTGTGTACTATATAAATACAGCTTAGGGTTTACACTATATGTGTTATCATTCATGGGAAAGATTATACATTGTAACCTAGGAGCTCTTAGTGATATTGTTCATCACTGAAAGAGAATAATTGTTCCATTATAACAGAGTTTATTTTATTAAATATACTTGATTATTGTTACATACTTGTGTTCGAAATCGATTTGATTGTATAAACACTATATTCAACCCCCTTCTATAGTGTTGTGTGACCTAACAAGTGGTATCAGAGCCTCTTTGTTGATTTACAAATGGTGAGATCCAGTTTAAAATCATGTCTGAAGAAACACAAACCCCACCTAAGCCCACCAAAACTCAAGATACTCAAAACAATCAAACACACAGTCCATATGAGAGTATTAGGGTTCCCATACTGAGAGCATCTGAGTATCCTATATGGAAGGTAAAGATGACCATGTTTCTGGAAGCTACAGATCCAGAATACACTACTAGAAATAGTAGATACGACATCGGTGCTTAGACATCGGCATGTAATGCACCCGATGTTAAAATCATGTTTAACATCGGTTTAGAAAAAAGCGATGTTGAATATGAATAATGACATCGGTTTCACATAGTAGGCGTTGTCTATGTTCAGAAATTAAAAAGGCCAAATATTTGCTTTTAACTTTGACATCGATTAATTTTTTTAACCGTTGTCTATGCTCTTTTTTTAAAAAAATAAAAATTTACTTGTCTTTTCCCCCCCTTTCCAGTACACTTTTCCCCGTTTAATTTTAACAAAATAATTGTTCCCCCTTTACACATTTCATTTCCCTCTTTCCAAAACCATCTCCCCTCTCCCCTCTTTCCCTCTTTTCCTGCAGGCCAGACTCTCTCTCTCTCTCAAACATCGATGGAATCTCTCTCTCTCAAACATCGATGGAATCTCTCTCTCTCTCTCACCTGAACTTCATCTCAAACACCACGACTCTTTCTCGTCTCTCTTTTCTTTCTTTCTTTTCTTGCCACTCCCTTTCGTAAACCCTAATTAGAAACTAGTACATAATCGACACTGAAATTGGACCTGATTAGGAATTAAATCGAGCTTCAAATTGGTAAGGTTAGACCTAAATAGTGGCTTTAGAGCTTGGAAAGGGCCATGGGTTTCGTTCCAAAAATATCATCGAGTTCTTGTGTACATCTCTCTCTCTCTCCCTCGCGCTCCCCCCCTCTCCCCCCCTCTCTCTCCTCTGTCTCTCTCCCGATCTCTTTTATTGTTAGTGTTTCAGTTTATTCATTTATGTTAAAGTACATTCTTAGCTAGTATAATTCTATTATATATATTTAGGGCTTACCTACGGTTTATATTTTCTACTCTAATTTGGTGACTGTGAGGTGCTAATTTTATCGAAATTAAAATCTTTGTGTCTTCTCATAGACAATTGGTAATGATTAGTAAGTTTATTGAGTACTAAATGAGGTGTTATGTTTTTTTATTTCTGTATATTTATATTTTTTTGGGCTTAATTGTTATTAATTTGGGCTAATAGGGATAGGGGTGTGATATGGTTATTGGAAATAATTACATGAAGTTGAAGGTATAATGCTTTGTTTTGCTGATATTTAGGTTTTGATATTGGGTAAAGAGGAACCTGAAGCGGCGGTGTCGCCTGCAATGATGCAGTACTAAGGGTCAACCACGGGAAATTCTGTATGGTGTGAAGGTGCAGAATATTACTGGTGGAGGTGGATGTCAGCAGAGATCACTTGCTAGTCCAGTTTCCTCTAAATTTAACAAGAATGGTAATGCAGCAGACATGCTCAGGGGTCAGTTGGAGAAGGTGGCGGAAAGGAAGCAGTGTTGTATGATAAAATCAGAGAATCTGCAGCCAGGTCAAGGGCAAGGAGGCAGGTACGGTCAGTTTTAAGTGAAATGATTATATCGTTATTAAAAAATGTTGAAGATGCAAAATGATACTTAATACTTGGTTAAGTGGTTGCAGAAAAATTAACTTATGTTTTAATTTCTATGTGAGAAAAAATATTCATAAAAAATAAAGTATGACTGTATATAATTTAGATTAAAACCACTGTATTTAAAAGGGCTAAGCCAAGTCTATTTCTAATGTTAGTTTTCACAATTTCTGATTGGCTAGGCTCATACATGTGATCTGGAAGCAGAACTACAGGTTTTAAAAAAAGAGAATGCACGACTGCAACATGCTTTGGTAAGTAAAGACTATGGCTATAACTTTGGTTCGGTAAAACGAGTCGGTATATTTATGATTACATCTCTTATTGACTAATGCCTACGTAAATAGAAAGCGACAAAGAGGATGAAGAAGAAGGTATGTTGATCGCACACTAATCAGTTCATATAAAGATTCAGCTTATCAACTTTTGTATTTCACAGCTCAACTATTCCTTCAAAAGAAGATTATACAATCAACAGTCAATACAACAAAGTAATAATATTTCAATCAGAAAGTTATACTAGTACTAGTAGTCTTATAAATCCTATCATGTAACTCATTTTAATATTTTAGCAGACCATAACCACTAAAAACTAAAAAGTAGTAAATGAAAATAATTTTAAGAACACAGGGCAGAGTTTGATTTGTTTCTTACTTCAAAACTGTTCTTTTTTGTTATGCTATTGTGTTTAATTAACCTATTATTTATTGTTCGTGCAGCTTATGGAGACTGCCTTTACATTTAATTTCAGTCCCTCGGAGTTCTGATTGAAATAACAGGACTTGTAACTAGTTAAATTATGTTTGAAAATGAAGAAATTTCTACAGTCCAATATTCAGAGCACATAGTTAAATGCCTGTTTGTTTTTTTTGACAATTTTAGCGACCTTGTTTGTTCCATGAGCCTATTACAAATTTATGAAGCACATATGTATATGTATATGTATATGTTTCTAGATTCAACCTCTTAGCCTTTCTTTTCGGATTAAATGGTTTATGTATATGTTGATTTGCCGATTGCAGGTGGATGAAGCGGCACAAGGATATGACAAGCTCGCTCCTCCTTTGGTAAAACAATTTCTCGGGCAAGTGAAATCTGTGGTCATTAAACTATCAGATGCAGCTGAACAGTTGGGCGAGGTGGTGAAAGCTAAACAGTATGGCCAGAGAGATATACTCCTGGTATAAATTTGGATTCGATGATGCAGTTGTTGTTTATGGCGAGTAGAGGTGATGTGGAAGGTGTGTTAGTCGTAGGGAGGCTGCCTAAGAATGCACCACAGGGTGTCCGAGGAGTCATTAGAGTTGATAAGCTACGCTGGCTTGGCTCTAAGTGGACTAATACCGATATTCTTGTATTCAATACAGGGCATTGGTGGAACCGGGACAAAACTGTAAAAATGTACCGACTCTTCTCTTTTTTTTTCTTTTATCTGTTAAATGAATGATATTTAAATAAACATAAAATTAGTATCATGTATGATCAAATGCAACTTAGATGATGACAATTCTCTGCTATAATGTGTCATAGAATAGAAGAAGACTGTCGCACTTTGCTGATTTTTGTGTGGATTTTCAGGGGATTCTATTTTCAAGAGAACGAGAGTATTAACATGACAATGAATATCACAGAAGCATTTCAAAGGTCCCTGACAACATGGAAATCATGGGTTCTGTAAAATTTAGATCCTGAAAAGAACCATGTCTTCTACAGGAGCTATTCCCCTGTACATTACAGTTCTGTTCATGTGCTGATTGTCTATCTTTTACATTTTCAAAAGAGACCAGCAACAAGGATATTAAGGTGTTGATGTTATATATAATACTAAAGCTTAAATTATGCATTCACGCAAATTATAATTTCCTCCACCTCAACCAAAATGGGATGATTAGTATGCTTTTAGACATAGTAGTAGAACACCATTGTGCATTGTGGAATAGTACCAATTTTGCTGATGTAGGAACATATTGTGAACTGTTATCTCCTACCTGCAGCTTCTAATGTGTTTTGCAATTATATAGTTGAGTTCCATCGATCGTTATGCAAAATTTTATAAAAATTTGACTCATCTCCAAATTGCTTTGGGAACTGCACGTGCATTGGAGTAAGTTACACTGATTATTAATCATTTTGTTATACATGATATAATAAGCACGTGATGTTTTATAAAACTGAAGTTTTTTGTTTTTCTATTGTCTATCTAATATCATTCTTGAGTAATTAGGCACATCTCTAGGATTGATGTTATACCTATGCTAGAACCACAATGCAGGTTCTGGATACAGTACACCTGAGGTTGCAATGTCTGCCCAATACACTATAAAAAATGATGTATATAGTTTTGGAGTGTCCATGTTGGAGCTTCTTAGCGGACGAAAATCATTTGACAGGTTTCTTGTTTATGCTAAAGATTCTTGTAAATGTTGACGAGTGTTTAAGTTGCTTGAATCTGATGCAACTTGTGATTTTGATGGAGCTCAAGGCCAAGGTCAGAGCAGTCTCTTGTTCGGTGGGAGACACTCCAGCTCCATGATATTGATGCTTTGGCTAAGATGGTTGATTCGGCACTAAATTGGCTCTACCCAGTTAAATCCCTATCCCGGTTTGCAGATGTAATTGCTCTGTGTGCCCAGGTAATGTGCTAAATCTGAACGAATTGGCCATTTATTTTTAGTGCATTATAATAAGATAAGTGCTAGTTCTTGTGTTCTTATTATAATATGCATTATAATAAGATTTTTGGGTATGGTGCTACACTTTTGGTAATTCTTTTTTTCTAATTAGCTTATGAACTTGGAAATGAGTAGACTATAGCCATGTAAGGAGTTGATAATTGACTTTCTATTTTCCTTTTCTCAGAGGATGTTACTCCAATCCCCACTGATAGCACTCGGAGAAAGGGTGGTCGAAGAGGAAGGAGGCTGTGAGTTTCTGGCAGCAGCACGGAGCAAGTTGCTTTTGCTTTTAGTACTTAAAAATTAGTATAGTATGAGTTGGTTATGGGATGCTTGTATTTTATTTAAAATGTATGTATAGTATGGTATATGAGTAACATTTTGATATTAGACTTGTAATATGGATGAGTAGCTTTATGTTTATGTTTGGATGTTTTTTATTGGGATGTTGCATTGTTTTGGTTCCCTGTGGCTATAAATAGTACGAGGATGACATGCAATTTACAGAACATTAACATCACAATGGTACATGTAAATCGATGTAAAAAATGTACAAAAGACATCATATAAAATAATATTAAATGAAAAAAAACTAAAAAACCGATGTGAAATAGTCATTTGACATCGGTTCTGGAAAAAAACTCAATGTATTTTAAGTCAAATAACATCGGTTAGAGAAATTGGCTGATGTTAAACAAAAAGATTTAACATCGGATTCGTGAAGAACACCCATGTCTTATCCATAATTTCACATCGGGGGTCTAATTTAACCGATGTCTGATCTAGCATTTCACATCGGTTTGTTCGAAAGAATTTTAATAAATGGCTTTTAGAGCTTGTAGGTTTCATGTTTTAATGGATAAATACCTCATAATATACTCATATTCACCTAAAAATATTGTAATATAAGCTGAAATTTATTGCAAAGACATCACATTTAATCTTAAAATCGATGTTTAGCACTGTAATAGACATCAGTTGTTAACCGATGTCAAAGGCTGATGACATTTAACATCACACGCGAAGACATCGGTTCAAATTTTTTTTAACATCAGTTCTGAACCGATGTCTGATCCCATATTTCTAGTAGTGATACCTTGATAGAATTAATGATGGACCATATAAGCCTACCAAGCTTCCTGTTACAGTTGCGGATCAACCAGCAAAGATGATACCAAAGGAGAAAAGTGAGTACACAACTGAAGACATCTCATCTATTGCCAAGGATGCAAGGGTAAGGCATCTGCTTCATAGTGCAATTGAGAATGTTATGTCAAACAGGGTAATTGGATGCAAGACTGCAAAGGAAATATGGGATGCTTTGGAGACAAGATACCAGGGAACTGATGCAATCAAAAAGAACAAGAAGACTATACTCACACAAGAGTATGAGCACTTTGACTCAAAAGCTGATGAGTTATTAACTGATTTATATGACAGGTTTGTCAAACTCTTGAATGATCTGTCACTGGTGGATAAGGAATATGATCTTGAAGATTCAAATCTAAAATTCCTTTTAGCTCTTCCTGAAAATTGGGATTTGAAGTCTACTACCATAAGAGACAACTATGACCTTGCTGAAACTACTCTTGATGAAATTTATGGTATGCTCAAGACTCATGAACTTGAGATGGATCAAAGGAGCAAAAGACATGGAAGAAATTCAAAGACAGTTGCTCTTAAAGCTGAGGAGGAATCTCCTAAAGTGGTTGTCTCAAAGAGGGGCAAAGGAAAGGCTCTCATTATACAGTCTGATGCAGAGTCATCAAATTTTGATGATGATGATTTAGAATCTGAAAATTTATCTGACGTTGATGTTGATGCAGAGATAATGCAACTGTGTGCTCTTATGGTGAAGGGTATCACAAAGATAGCCTATAAGAAATTTAGAAATGGCAAGAAGTTTTCCAGAAAAGGTGGAAGTTCTGAAAAGAAAGGGTTCAGAAAGTCTAAAGGCAAAGGAGGAAAGTCTAACAGATGAGACAACTCAAATGTCAAATGCTACAATTGTGGTGAAAAAGGCCACATATCTCCTCACTGCAAGAAAGGAAAAGGTGATAAAGGACAGGCACTTATCACAAAGAAGAAAAACTGGGCAGACACTTCAGATTCTGAAGATGAGGTGAACTATGCCTTGATGGAAAATGCTGATAGCAGTACTGATGCTGCTGAATTAAAGGTACCTCAATCAACTCTTGCTTTTCATACTGATGATATTTCTGAGCTAAGATTATATCTAAAAACCATGTTCATTAGTTTTAGAGATCAGACTTTAAAAAATGAAAGATTAACATCTGAAAGTCTTGCTCTTAGAAACAGAAATGACTACTTAGAAAAAGAGTTAGTAATATTCCATCAAACTCAGAAAGAAAGAGATGAGACTTTGTATGTTAGAGATGAGGTGCTAAAATTGAATAAATCTCTTAAATCTGAACTGGAAAAGGAAAAGGAGATAATCAAAACTTGGACTAACTCTAGTAGAACAACTCAGAAAATCTTAGAAAATAGAAATTGGAAAGAAGGTCTAGGTTGCCTAGATGATAAAGAAGAAAAGGAAACTGTGTCATCTAAACCAAACTTTACCAAGAAAGCTGAAAAGCCTAAAGTTAATCCTATTAAATTTGTAGCAAAAACTGATGTGTCAAAGTCTGAAAAGATGAATGATTCTAAAATAGAAGTCAAAGAAAAGTCAACTTCTGAAAAATTAAAACAGGACAAACCAGTTTCAGTAAACATAGGTTTAATGACAAAGAAGCAGCTTAAGCATGAGCTGAAAGAGATTAGAAATGTGAACAAGGTAAAGGAAGCTAGGAATGGAAAGGGAGGTGTGAATAAAAGCAATAATTATATGCTTGTTCTCAATGCTCCTAGAAAGAAATGCTATAGCTGTGGAAACTCTAACCATCTTGCTTCTTTTTACAGGAAAAATAAAGATATAAACTCTTTACCTCCTAGATCAGGAGTTAAGAGTCAGTCTGTTAGGTTTAAACCACAAAATCCTTGTTTTCATTGTGGTAGTTTATGGCATTCTATTTATACTTGTAAGGAATATCATAGTTTGTACTATGATTATTATCAAATAAAACCTTCTTTGAAGAAAGTTAATGTAATTCCTTCTAGTGTAAATTCTGATGCAAAGTCTGATATAAAGTCTGATAAGAAGCATGTTAGCATAAACTCTGAAATAAAATCCGCTGCAAATGCTAACAAACTTAAAAAGGCCAAAGGATCCAAGCAAGTCTGTGTCCTTAAAACTAACCAATAGTGGTATTTGTGATTGCAGGGCAACAAGATAAACATCCTAGTTCTGGACAGTGGATGTTCAGGACATATGACTGGAAATAAAGCCCTGCTATTAGATTTTATGGAGAAAGCTGGCCCAGGAGTTTCTTATGGAGATGGAAACATGGGAAAGACTCTGGGATATGGCAATATCAATCTTGGGAATGCCATAATTAAAATAGTAGCTCTTGTCTCAGGACTTAAACATAATCTGTTAAGTGTGAGTCAAATCTATGACAGAGGTTATCATGTGGATTTCTTTGAAGAACACTGTGAAGTTGTAAGTAATTCTACAGGAAAAGTGGTTATGAAAGATTACAGACATGGTGACATAAATGATGCCAGACTTTCAACAAACTCTGATGGTTCTACAATCTGTCTGTTAAGCAGAGCATCAATTGAAGAAAGCTGGAACTGGCACAAGAGATTCTCATATTTAAATTTCAACAACATAAATGAGCTAGTAAAGAAAGATCTTGTGAGAGGACTGCCAAAATCGGTATTTTCTCCTGATGGCCTTTGTGATTCATGTCAAAAGGCAAAACAAAGAAAATCTTCATTCAAGAGCAAAACTTAATCCTCAATTCTTGAGACTTATCACTTACTACATGTTGATCTATTTGGTCCAGTCAATGTCATGTCTATTGCAAAGAAGAAATATGCTATGGTTATAGTGGATGAGTTCACAAGATACACTTGGGTGTATTTCTTGCACAAGAAGAATGAAACTGCATCTACTCTAACTGATCATGTCAGACAGCTGGATAAATTGGTCAAAGATTCTATTAAAATAATAAGAAGTGATAATGTCACTGTGTTCAAGAATTTAATCATGGAAGAGTTCTGCAAAGAGCATGGAATAAAGCAGGAATTTTCTGCACCTGGAACTCCATAGCAAAATGGAGTTGTAGAAAGAAATAACAGGACTCTCATTGAAGCTGCACGAACTATGCTTGATGAAGCAAAGCTACCAACCTACTTTTGGGCTGAAGCTGTGTAGACTGCTTGTTTTACACAGAATGCTACACTCATAAACAAGCATGGAAAAACACCATATGAGATGGTGAAGAAAAAGAAGCCAAATCCGAAATACTTTCATATATTTGGATGTAAGTGTTTTGTTCTTAAGAATCATCCTGAACAGCTGTCAAAATTTGATCTAAAAGCTGATGAAGGAATTTTTGTTGGATATCCACTTTCCACAAAAGCCTTCAAAGTCTACAATTTAAGAACAAGGGTTGTCATGGAATCTATCAATGTATCTTTTGATGATAAAAAGATTACTAGACTTCAAGATTTCAATGATCATGATCAGCTAAGATTTGAAAATGAAGATTTAAATTCTGACTCTATAAATTATGATGACCTAAGTCCTGATCCTTTAAGTTCTGACGGGTTAAATTCTGATGTCATTGAAACTGTGGTAACTACTCTAAGGAATAATGCACCTGTTCAGGGGGAGCAAGCTAATGATCCTACCACATTTCAAGACTCTCAAGAAACATCAGAACCTGTCACTGGTTCTTCAAGTTCTGATGAACCAAATTCTAATAGTTCTGGAAACTCTGATTCTACAATTCTTGAAGGATCCAACTCAATTTCTTAAATTTCAGAGAGCATAACTTCAGGGGAGCATCATAAAATGCTGATGGAGACAGTATGGATCATGGGGGAGGATCCAGTTCTAGAGATCAACTTCCATCTGCAAGGAAGTGGACTAAAGCACATACACCTGACTTAATAATTGGAGATCTTGAAGCATGTGTCAGAACTAGAACAGTAACATCAAATGAATGTCTCTATCATTCTTTTCTATCTCAGACAGAATCAAAGAAAGTGGAAGAAGCTCTTCAAGATGCTGATTGGGTATAAGCAATGCAGGAAGAGTTAAAATGAATTTAAAAGAAATAAAGTCTGGACCCTAGTGCCAAGACCAAAGAACAGATCAATTGTTGGCACAAAATGGGTGTTCAGAAACAAAACTGACAGTGATGGCATAATTACAAGAAACAAAGCAAGGCAGGTTGCTAAAGGTTATTCTCAACAGGAGGGTATTGACTATGATGAAACATTTGCTCCGGTTGCTAGATTGGAAGCCATAAGAATCTTTTTAGCTTATGCTGCTCACAAGAAGTTTAAAGTCTTTCAAATGGATGTCAAAAGTGATTTTCTCAATGGAGAATTGGAAGAAGAGGTATATGTTGAACAACCTCCAGGATTTGTGGATCCAAAATTTCCTAATCATGTCTACAGGCTTGATAAAGCACTTTAGGGCCTTATGCAAGCTCCAAGAGCATGGTATGAGACTTTAGCTCAATTCCTTCTGGAAAGTGGATTTACCAGAGGCACAATTGATAAAACTTTGTTCTACCTCAACCATGGAAAGAACTTACTTTTGGTACACATATATGTTGATGATATCATCTTTGGTTCTAAAAATGCCAAACTCTGTGAAAGGTTTGCACAGCTAATACATTCAAGATATCAAATGAGTATGATGGGAGAACTTAGCTACTTTCTGGGACTTCAAGTCAAGCAAAATGAAGAAGGTACTTTCATAAATCAATCCAAGTACACCAGAAATTTACTCAAGAAATTTGGAATGCAAGACTATTCAACTATATCCACTCCCATGGCCACTGCAACCAAGTTAGATAAAGATACTGGAGCATCAGTAGATATTACTAACTACAGAGGTATGATTGGCTCTTTACTCTATTTAACTGCAAGTAGACCTGATATCATGTATGCTACCTGTCTTTGTGCAAGATTTCAGGCTGATCCAAGAGAACCTCATCTAATAGTTGTGAAAAGAATTTTCAAGTACCTCAAGGGTACAACTGATCTAGGATTGTGGTATCCTAGGGAATCAGATTTTAAGCTAATAGGTTACTCAGATGCAGATTTTGCAGGATGCAAAATAGACAGGAAAAGCAATAGTGGAAGCTGCCAATTTCTTGGAGGCAGATTAGTTTCTTGGTTTAGCAAGAAATAGAAGTCAATTTCCACATCAATTGTAGAAGCAGAATATATTGCTGCAGGAAGTTGTTGTGCACAGATTCTTTGGATGAAGAATCAGCTACTGGACAATGGGTTAGAATTTTCTAAAATACCCATTTACTGTGATAATCAAAGTGTTATTGCTATGACAGGTAATCCAGTTCAACACTCAATGACAAAGCACGTCAGCATTAGGTACCATTTCATAAGGGAACATGTGATGGAAGGTACAGTGGAATTATATTTTGTTCCAACAGATCAACAACTAGCAGATATCTTCACAAAATCACTATTTGACCCTACTTTTACAAGACTGGTAAATGAACTTGGAATGGTTTCAGGTACTTTCCCAAAATCTGTTTAGTTTTTGTTCTCATGCATCAGACTTTATGATCTGTGTTTACAGATTATTTTATCTCCATATAATATGTTCTTAAATTGTAATATATTAAATATTGATTGTTATCTGATGTGATTCTATATACTCTGATAGTGTTTTGAATGTTCTGTGACTATTCACTCCAATGAGGATTATTTGTTAGATGCTGACTTAGTAGTCTTTAACAAACTGTATATCCCATGTTTGAATTAGTTATTTATGTGAAAATCCATAACACAAGCAAACTCTGATTTTGATCTTAGTCAAATTTACTTTGTGTATCTTATTACTAAGTCACAAACTAGATTATTGCTTCTCATCTGTCAAATTCTGATGTCAGTAAATCTTAAGGATGAACTACATGCTTGATAAGCCTCACTTATCTGAAAAAATAAAAGAAAAAAAAGATATATTGAAGTCAGGTACTCCTTTGAGATCTAGAGTAAATATGTGAAAGGGAAGACCCAAGTGCATTGCTGGTATTAAGTTATATGCATTAGAAAAGCAAATAAATTTTTCTTTGTGACTTTTCACATTATCTGATTAGTGAAGAAATATTCTGATAATAGCATAAATTCTAATAGCAGTTGTGACTCATTTACACTGAGAAGCCACTGTAAAAAGAATGTCAAAAGATGCATAAAATGAGCACAAACAGTTGAGGTGGACTCTTGCATAAACTTATTCTATAGTAGACTTCAAAATTAAAGACAGATTTTAAGCATTTTTCTTAGTTATGCCTTATTTCTAAGATATCTGAAGTTTATCATACTTTAATCTTTATCTGATAATTTGCAAATACACACACTCTCACTCCATATGAATGATGAAAAGTACTGTGGTGATTAAGTTGTTTTAGACAAATAGTTAAGTAATATTTGCATAAATTCTGAGGACAAGTTCTGATGAAAGTTCTGATGATTAAACTCTGAAGAAACCGGTCAATATTTGTGTGAAGAATCACAGAAAAAGACATTCACTTTTTGAGTACAGAAGCCATGTTCTGATGATCGTTAAATTCTAATAATAGTCAAGTTCTGATGCAAATCCTGATGGAAACTCTGATGCTTACGTGGCATTATTTAATTACTTGGCTTATTTTTAGTATTTACTGTAACAGTTATATTTTGTCAGAAAATAATTAAGTGAGATAAAACAGTGATAATCATTTGGTTTATGGGTTGCGTGTTTGTTTTGGTAACAACATGTGAGCAATAATTACTGCACATTTACCGTGCCCACTCATTACTTTTTGGCTGTTTCCATGCTGCCAGGTGTAAAAAGTCTGTTCTGCTTCACAAATTAGTCGTTGTCACGTGGGGTGTATAAATAAGAGAGTTAAAATATTTTACAATCTTTTACCTACTATTTTTACTTTCTAATCTCTCTTATTCTCTCTCTCACTCTCTAATATTCTCTGAAGCTTTTTCTTACAAGCATTTTATCAAACACCTTTCGTACATACAACTTTCGCTTAATTTCTTACAGAAATGGCACCCAAGGACATCATCTTTAATGGAGCCAAGTTCGTTTCCAAAAATTACATGGCTATTCTTAGCAAGGATGATGCTCCATCAGATCTTCATTTTGTTCAAGACTTTCTGGCTCGAAGTGAGATTGGGTATGCTCTGACCCAACCACAATTACTCTGAGGAACTCATATACTGGAGTTTTGGAGGACTGGTGTTTATGAAAATGGTGGTGAGGCTGGGTCCCCATGTATCATTTTCACAACAGGGGAAGAAGAGCATCTGGTAACACTGTCAACAGTTCGACAGGCTTTGCACTTACCAGAAAATTGCACTTTCAATGCTCAGATAGAGGAGCCACTTCTACAGGGTATGATGGCCAATCTTGGCTATGAGAAAGGTTTGTCCAAGATGGGACAACTGAAGAGGCCATACATTAGAAGAGAGTGGAGTTTCTTCTTTGACTGCATCACCAGAGTTTTTGCCAACAAATGCTCCAACTTTGATGCAATTCTCATTCTCAATCAGCAAATAGGGTATGCACTTCTAAATCAAACTCACTTTGATTATGCTACTGCTATTCTTGGTTTTATTGGGGATAGGATGAATGAGGATCCAAAAACTGTGTGCTTTTCTAGATTTTGTCAATTAATTTATAGTTTTTATTGTCCTGATAAGCCTCAAAACTATAGTGAGACAATTCAACCCTTTAAGCTTGCTAAAAGGGCCTTCACAGACTTATTATCCACTGATAATAAGAAGACTATACTAAGACCCCTCCAAATTCCTCAATAAGTCAAACAGTTCTTAGTAAATTCTGATCCTCTCATATACAGTACCATATATCCTGATGTAGCACCAGTTCAAACTCAATCAGCACCTACAACCAATACACAACCAGCTCAATCCTCTCAACCTTAACCACAGCCTACCATGAGAACTTGTTTCCAACCTACACAATCTTCTCAACCATAACCATCTGCTACAACATCTAGACCCAAACCTTCAGGAGCAAAATTTGTTCCTAAATCTCCACCAAGGAGAAGAAGGATGATTCTTAGGGATGAATCAGATGAAGAGGAGCAAGTCCAGGTTCATGCATCAGAACCTGTGATAATAGAAGCTGAAAATGTAATTTTACAGAATAAGGTAGAAGTTGAAGAGTCAATTCCTCAGAAACAGACCAAAGCTGAGGATTTTGGTATTTTAAAGAGGAAAAGAACTTCAAGTTCCGATGTTGCTCAAGCAACTCCTCCACCATCCAGGAGATAGCATATGGCACAACCTCACTCTGAGGATGCTCAAGAAGCTGAGGAAGGGGATCAGGAATTTATGCTCGCATCAGGACCAATAGTAATTGAAGCCTTGCCACCTCCACCTCAAGCTAAAGACACTGTTTCAGACATAGTGAACATACCTCCTGTCTCTCCAATCAAAGAAAATGTTCAAGTTGAAGATTCCATTTGTCCTGTTTCTGGAAGCACCACAAGGACAAGTGACAACTCCATCTATTTCTCCACTAAATGTTGAAGTTCCTCATACTCCAATTCTGGATGTGGAAACAGATGAAGTTGTACCAGAATCTCCAATAACCACACACACACTTGTGTTGTCAGAAGATGATGAGTTTCTTGCAAGTTCTGGAGAGTCAGCTCTAGTAAACACACCAGCTCAAACTCTTGGAAAGGAGGCACTGATTAAAAAGTTTGTTGAACAATATGCTCCTATTCCATGGGAAGAAACTCACAGAGGAGTTGAATGGACCAAGAAGTGGAATGAATCTGATTTTATTCCAAGCTCAAAAGTTCTATCAGATCATATTGCAAAGGCTGATGAGTTGATGAAAAAATCTGACTTTAAAGCTCAACTTAAAGTCACAGCTCTCAGTACTAAAAGCCTTCTAGGTCAACACTCCATTACTCATGCCAAGGTTGATAAACTACAGGAAAATGCTGATAAGCTGGACCTGATGATCAAGCTGGACAAGAACAGGTTTATCAGACCTATTTATGAGAAAGTAGAAGCTATAGAGAAAGTTCAAGAAAAGCAACAAGTCCAACTGACTGAGGTCCTGCAGAATCAAGCCTCTCAACAAGCTCAACTGAATGAAATCCAATCTTCAGTAGAACTTCTTCTATCTTTACTCCTACCAGATGATGCCAAAAAGGGGGAAAAAGTAGTGAAGTCCAAATGCTCTATTAGTCAAGTACTGAAGAAGAAGGATGAAAAAGAAGATGACCAGGGAAACCCTAGCAAGGGTCAAGGTCAAGGGCAAAACAACAAAGTTTCTTTAAGGAAACTAATTTCTGATTCTAGCAAATCTTATACACAGAAGAAAACAAGTTCTGAAGCTGTAAATTCTCAAGCTCTGATAGCAAGTCCTGATGATCAAAGTCTGATGTCAAGTTTTGATATTCTCATTCAAGGAGGAAGTCAAGACTCTCAGAAGTTTTTGCAAACTCTGAAGCTCAAGGGAAGGGAGACTACAATCTATTATAAAGATCCCAAGATTCATACACTTGATGAAGAAATTGCTAGAAGTCTATTTCTCAAGCATAATCCTGGAATGGATTTAGAGACTTTAAAGGAGGAAGAAGCTAGATTTGCAGCTGAGAAGACAAATCTTAAGTCTAAAGCTTCTGATACAAAGAAACCTCCAAGGCCTAAGGCAAAAGGCATTGTGATCAAGGAAAGCTCTGAGGCTTCAAAGCCCAAGACAAGATCACAAGTTAAAATTGATCCCAAGGCAAAAGGGAAAGGAAAGATTGATGAACCAACAAAGACACAGGAGATGAAGATTCCTGAAATCCTGATGAAACCAGTGTGCAAAATGGTTCAAGTTTTTGATGATACAGCTGCTGAAGATGAAACTGTTGAAACTCTGAAAAGAAGGAAGATAACTGAAGAATCTAAGACAACCTCTGACATAGCTCAAGTTGTTCAGAGTGAAGAACAGCAAGCTATAGAAGAAACAACAAATCCTGATCAAGTCATCAAGACATCAACCTCTGACAAAGCTCAAGTTGATTTGAACAAATTGACAGTTACTGATAAGAGAAAACTCCTATGGAAGAATGTTAATCCATCAGATCCTAAGAAAAGTCAATTGTTATCTGATTTCATGACTGTTGGATTGAAAGCCAGAGAAGCAAGAGACATAGCTGGATTAGGTTCTGAAGAAGCCAAAATCAAGACAGGAGTTGAAGTACTTACTAGAGATCCATTCTTATTGACTGATAAACCTCTTGAAGAAGTTACACAGAAACACCTTGACAAGGTTATATCTGTTCAAGTGGTACTGGATGCTCATGATAAAAGTAATGTCAAAGAAAAGCTGATTCTGTTTCTTGAAGATGGAAGAACATACAGAATGTCAGAATCAGATGTGCTGAACAAGTCTCTGAAAGAACTTTAATTCTTTCATTATCTTTTGGAGATAAAGTCTGAGATTACTAGGAGATGGTCAAATTTTATCATGAAGACCATAAGGGATAAAGCCAGAATCTTTGGATCAAGGGTTGCGGAATTTGTTCCAAATATAGTTAAAGATGATGGAAGTGAAATTCCCATGAAGAAGTATTCTGCTAAGCTTGAAGTTATTTTGAAAGAGAAATGTATGTGCTATAATGAAGACTCATCTCATCCAAGAATAATCAGACTTGGTGATGGATTGAAAAGAAATCATATCTCAGCACTTAGGACTGCAATCTATCAGATTGGAAGTCAAGATGAAGAGATGAAGCAAGTCAAAGCTACATTAGCTCAAGTCCTGAAGAATGCAGAAGAGAAGCTTATATCAAACTTTGTCAAGAATCACTTTGGATTCATATTGACTCAGTAAAATTGGTAAAAACAAGGACTGTAAGTTGTAGTTAGTTGTCTAAATAAACTCTTATTGCATTTGTACTTAAATGTTTTTGACATCATCAAATCTATTAACTTGTATATTTTTCATAATTTACAAGTTGTACAAGTTGGGGGATATTGTTAGATATATTTGAGATGTCATGTCTAATCTATTGTGTTTAGTTTCAGAACTTAATATCAGGACTTACTGGAAATCAGAACTTACTGAAGTCAGAGCTAATATCAGAACTTAAGGTCGTCAGGATTTATATCAGGACTTAAGTGCGGGTACTTCAGATAAGGAAAGCAGCTGATTTACAGGAAAGGATCGTGACTAAAACAATAGAAGATATGCATGAAGAGTTAGAAGACTAGAAGACTTGTAGAAGATAATATCTGATTGATATATTTTAGGAGACAGAATTATATTCCATATCAATTAGAAGATATCTTGTAACTGTGTACTATATAAACACAGCTTAGGGTTTACACTATATGCGTTATCAATCACAAGAAAGATTATACATTGTAACCTAACAGCTCTTAGTGATATTGTTCATCACTGAGAGAGAATAACTGTTCTATTGTAATAGAGTTTATTATATTAAATATACTTGATTATTGTTACATACTTGTGTTCGAAATCGATTTGATTGTATAAACACTATATTCAACCCCCTTCTATAGTGTTGTGTGACCTAACAGGTAGATACCCGGAGCTCGGCTGACGTTTTGACTTATGATGCCTACAAGAAGCTGGGATTGTTAGATAGAGAATTAACCTCGACATGTGGACATCTATACGGGTTCACGGGGAACTCGATCGGAGTGAAAGGGACAATTCGGCTCCCGGTTACCATAGGTGAAGAGCCCTATGTGGCCACCCAGATCGCTATGTTCATGGTTGTAGATCAGCCTTGTGCCTACATTGTTATAGTGGGTAGACCCCTTATGAGGGTAATGAGGATGGTGACCTCGATCCATCACATGACGGTAAAATTCCCAACCCCCACGGGGGTAGGCTTCTTGAAGAGCTGTCAATATGAATCGAGGGACTGCTACAACCAGGCACTCAGGGCGGCCGAGTCAGAAAATACATCAAAGGAGATGGTCCAACCGGGTGAAGATGATGTCCTCATGAAAGAGGCAGATGGCAGGAAGAGAGTACGCCCTGAGGGACATGAGACTTGTAACCTGAATTCAATCGAGGAGTTTCCCGAGAACTATTTCAAGCACATGGGGATTCAGGTGGAACCACGCCCAGGGGCCTTGCTGATGGAAGCCTCTCAGCCCATCATGTTGATACAAGAAGGGATTGTGAAAGAGGCAAGTGATGAAGAAGAGAGCCCAGAATAAATCACTGCAAGACTCAAAAAAGGGAAGTGGGAACGCAAAGAAAAAACGACAACTATGGATCTGCCCAAAGGAATCACTCGAACTGTCACTATGACCGTGGAATGCATGATAAATCCGGCCCGAGCTCACCATCCTGAGCTCGAGGATACAGAAGGTTTGACAATCACGGAAGTGGGAGAATCTAGTAAGGCTCGAGCAGACTTAGAGCTGAGAATGCCCCCAATGGATGAGAGGGCTGGGGCCGCAAAGGACACGATCCCGATCTTGGTAGACCCAAATGATCCCTCCGAGATACTCAGAATAGGCTCTAACTTAAGTCCTAACGTGAGGGAAGATCTAGCCCAATTCCTGAGAGGAAATTTGGATGTCTTTGCATGGTCACACTCGGATATGATAGGGATTGACATGAATGTCATGTGCCACCGGCTCAACTTGGACCCGAAAAAGAAGGGGGTCAGACAGAAGAGGCGGCCGATTAGTGGAGAGAGGGCAGAGGCCCTCAGAGAAGAGGTGGATAGATTGATGGAGGCAGGGCTTGTAAAGGAAGCCTTCTACCCCATGTGGCTGGCCAACCCAGTATTTGTCAAGAAACCAAATGGCAAATGGAGGACATGTGTGGACTTACCGACCTAAACAAAGCTTGCCCGAAGGATACTTTTCCTCTACCCCGAATCGACTAGCTGGTGGATGCCACGGCCGGGCACGCACTGCTTAGCTTTATGGATGCTTATTAGGGATATAACCAAATCCCCATGTATGGGCCAGATCAGGAGCACCCCTCTTTTATTACTTATCGGGACCTCTACTGTTATATCGGGATGCCCTTCAGGCTCCTTAACGCTAGGGCAACGTATCAAAGGCTGGTGAAAAAGATGTTCAAACATCAGTTGGGAAAAACCATGGAGGCCTACGTAGATGATATGCTTGTGAAGTCAAAGGAAGCAAAGGATCATGTCCACCACCTATCAGAAATGTTCCAGATCCTAAAAGAGTACAGGATGAAACTCAACCCACAGAAGTGTGTGTTCGGGGTCGAGTCAGGGAAGTTTTTGGGATTTATTGTCAACCATAGGGGCATTGAGGCCAACCCCACCAAGATACGAGCCCTACTCGAGATGAGATCCCCCCGACGAGTGAAGGATGTCCAAAGCTTAATGGGGCGAGTGGCTGCCTTAAACCGCTTCGTCTCAAAATCCCCCGACAAATGCCAGGAGTTCTTCAAAGCGATTAAAGGAGTGGGGAGAAATTTTGAGTGGACAGAAAAGTGTGAAGAAGCCTTTCAGAACATAAAGAAGCATCTCAGCAGCCCTCCAATATTGTCCAACCCAAAGGAAGGTGAGACTCTGGTCCTATACTTGGCCGTCTCTGACTTTGCAATAAGTGCGGTATTGGTTCGAGAGGAGGATGATATCCAGCTTCCGGTATATTATATGAGTAAAAGGCTAGCCGATGCCGAGACTCAGTATACAAGCCTCGAGAAGTTAGCATATGCTCTGATCCTGGCCTCCCAAAAGCTCAGGCATTATTTTCAGGCGCACAGGATAGAAGTACGAACCTCCTACCCCCTCAAGCAAGTAATGCACAAACCATAGTCTTTTGATCGAATGCTGAAGTGGACGGTTGAGCTCGGCCAGTTCAAGGTGGATTATAAGCCAAGGACCGCAATCAAAGGCCAAGCCCTGGCTGATTTTGTGCTAGAATTTCCTCCACATCAAGAAGTGGAGCAGGGAGCCCTTGTTGTCATACCTAGTACGGAAGAAGTGGGGCTGGAAAGTCAAAATAGTGCCCCATGGTGGAGCCTATTTGTGGATGGAGCCTCTAATGGGGATGGTGCAGGAGCTGGAATTGAGTTAATCAGCCCAGAGGCACACAAGATTAGACGCGCGACCCATCTGGCCTTTCATGCAACCAACAATGATGCTGAATGTGAGGCCCTGATCAACGGTCTCAAGCTAGCTTTGGAAATAAAGGTGGAGAATTTGAATGTGTTTAGTGACTCCATGATTATGGTATATCAGATAAATGGAGGGTATCAAGCTAAGGGGCCAAGAACGGAGCTTTACCTGATGTGTGCGCAGAGGATAATCGCGAGGTTCAATGAGGTGAGGCTCGAACTAATCCCGTACGGGAAGAATGAAGGCGCGGATGAGCTAGCTAAACTCGGCTCACGACGCGAGGCCACTCTGCTAGGGGTCGTGCCCCTTGGCATACAAAGGTAGCCTAGTGTGCCCGAGCACGAGGTGGGCAGCCTCAGTGATAACCTCGGCCCCACGTGGATTACACCTATCTTAGCCTACATAAAAGAAGGTTCACTTCCGGATGAAAAGAATGAGGAAAGGAGGATAAGATACAAAGCAGCCCGCTATGTGATATACGATGGGGTCCTATACATAAGAGGGTTCAGTGTGCCTCTCCTCAAGTGCATAGATGGAGATGAATGTAATTATATCCTAAGGGAAATATACGAGGGCATTTGTGGCAATCACTCGGGGGTAGCTCTCTATCTCAGAAAATCCTCCGTCAAGATTACTATTGGCCAATGCTGAAAAAAGAAGCTTTCGAATTTTCCCGAGCTTGTGATAAGTGTTAGCGATATGCCAATTATTACAACAGCCCCGTGGCCCCTCTTACATCCCTCATGAGCCCTTGGCCCTTCGCTATGTGGGGAATTGATCTGATTGGAGAACTCCCGAAGGCCAAGGGAGGAGTCAAGTATGCGGTTATTGCGGTAGATTACTTCATTAAGTGGGCAGAGGCCGACCCTCTAGCCACTATCACGGCAAAAAAGATCAAGGAATTTATGCACAGGACTATTGTGTGTCGCTATGGCATCCCTTACAAGTTGATATCTGACAACGGGAAACAGTCCAGTAGCAAGGAAATGCGAGAATTTTGTGAGCAGTTGGGGATTCAGAAGAGTTTTAGTGGAGTTTGTCACCCCCAAAGCAACGGGAAGACGAAGGTTGTTAATAAAATCATTAAGCACACCTTGAATGCAAATCTTGAAGAGAAGAAAGGGACATGGCCGGAGGAGCTCGCCCAGGTCCTGAGGTCTTACAACACGACTCCCCGAACTATAACGGGAGAGAGAGACCCATTTTCTCTGATATATGGGTGTGAAGCTATGGTGCCCGTTGAGGTAGGGGCGGGATCTTTTCGGAGGGACAACTATGACTCAGAGGCAAATGAGGTCAACCATCGACTCTATTTGGATATGATTGAAGAATTTCGGGAAGATGCTCAGATCAGGATAGCAACATATCAACAGAGGACAGCTAGGCACTACAACAGTACGGTTCGAGCCCGGACTTTTAAGGTGAGAGATTTGGTTCTGCGCTGGGTCATACCAAACACCAAAGTGGTGAGCCACGGAGTCTTTGGGGCAAATTGGGAAGGCCCCTACAAGATAAAATCAGTGCTTTAGGAGGGAACCTACCACCTCAATGATATGCAAGACAAGTTGATCCCGAGATCCTGGAACGCGGAACACCTCCGCAAGTATTATCAGTAATATTATTCTTCTCAGACTTAGTATTATCTTAAAATATTTCTAAGTCTCGAGGGTAGTGCCATATTGGTGCCTCCCTGAGACCACAGCATGTACTCCTTTCACTTTCCATTTTCTATGAATAAACGATTGATATCTATTTGTGCCCTTGATATTTTAACTCATATAATAGATTAAAATACCCAGCAAGGGAACCCATCCTAGGAGCCCATGCGAGGACAAAACAGCTATTTTATTTACATGTTAAAATCACAAGTTAAGACGGGCCTCAACCCGCTTTACAATAAATCTATGGAACAAGCTGGGCCCCGGCCCGCTTGGAAAAGTAATGAGCACAAAGCGGATTGAAGATGAAGATAAAACTATGAAAATAGTGAGAGGCGCCCACAAACTCCTTAACTAACTTAAAAGTTAGAGACGACCGCGATGCGAGCCCATATTCGTGGGCTCGCAGGCTGATAGATGCAGGCCAAGGAGCCCAGCCCTCTAACATAGCCAGGGTCACATGAGGCGAGGAGAAGATACAGGAACAAGATGCGAGCCCCTAGGCCTGCCCCGCTAATGCGGGCACACCTACAACACTTGTGAGTTAGTAATGATGTGAGCCCGCTCTACTTAAATTATCATTGATTTTTACTTAATTGAACATAAATGCGAGTTGATGAGCTCGGCTCGCTGTGAAGGTGTAATACCCGCCATACGCGGCCAGGGCTATGATAGCTTTTGGTAAGTAGGGGCATGGTAAGTTTACACAAAATAAAGAAAACCAGCTAGCACAAAAGATAAATAGGTTATGCCCCAAGACAGAATATTTCAAATATAAATGTGAGACGAGAAGGGTGCCCGCTTACCCAATTTAAAGTCTAGTTCTAAAATTAATCTAAAGCTTATCAGCCTCAACCTCCTTGCTAGCTTGCTCAGCCGCGAGCCGGACCTGCTCAGCTACGAGTCGGGCCTCCTCAGCAATCTGAGCGTCCCTTTCCATCTCTAACTTCAGCTTTTCAGCGTGCCTAGCTGTGCCCGCGCCCAGAGCCGCCCAATCAAAGTCAGGAACCTTACTGATAAAGATGTTCATGAAGTTCCTGGCCCCCAGGTTCCTGGCATCGGCGAGGGCAGCCTCGCGGCCCGAGGTCAAGGCGGAAACTGACCCTTTCAGCTCGAGCACCCTCTCCTCGAGGCTATCCTTCTACTTCTTCCAGGCTTCCTCGGGGAGGTCATGAGCCTCCTTTTGCTCCCTTAAAGCTTTTTCGTGAGCAGCATTCAAGTCGAGTATCTTTTGATTATAATTATTCACCAGTGTGACTTTCTCCTGCCCGTGCTCGGTGACCTTGCTTTGAAGAGACTTGACCTTAGATTCGAGCTTTATATTGGTCTGGCTGAAGGCTCGTATTTCTCGAGCTCTAGACAGCTGACGGTAACATACCTCAGTTGCGGCCCGGGTCAGTGCGTCCTGGTTGGCCTCGAGAGAAGAAGAAGACCAATTCTTCATATCCTTGTCGCTGATGTGAGCTTGAGCGAGCCGGCCAAAGGTGGTCGCGACCATATTGGCAGAAGAAGAAGTGGGGAGAGGGGCATCAGATGGAGCAGCCTTTTTCGGGTCTGGCTCGACGATTTTTCCCTCTTTATGACCTCGATGCCTTTTTAGCCGAGGAGAAGTCCCTGAGCCTTTGAGATGCTCAGTAAGAGTAGTCATGCGAGCTGGAGGGGGACTTGAGAGCGAGCCCCTGTGGTCGCAGCAGCGAGCTGAACTGAGCCCGAGGCCGCGGCTTGCTCAGCCTCTTCCATATAGGGGATAGGTGAGATGGCCATTTCTGAAAAAGAAAACAATAAAGTAATGTATAAGTCACAACGAGACGTAATGGAAAGAAGAGATGCGAGCAGATAATAAATGCAGAGAATTAAAGTGCAATGTGAAATGAGATGCATGCGGGAAATATAAATATGCGAGCACACGAGCTCGTACATGCGAGCACACGAGCTCGTACATGCGGGCCCGATATTCTTACCCTTTCTAGCCCTCTTCTTAGATTTCTTCTTTTGAGGAGTCAGCCTCACTCCTTCCTTCAAAAACCCACAGGCGACCAGGTTCGAGGTCGTTATGAGTTTTCGAATATCCCTGTCCGCCTTAGGAAGATCTAGAAGGTTGTCCGCATTTATTTTTTCTTGTCCCACAAGGACAGTGCGAGGCGGGGTGGCTGGAGATGAGTAAAAAATATTTTTTGTTAAAAGAAAGAACTATGGTAGAAAAGACAAGAGCGGTCAGGAAAGACTTACATGGATTATAATAAAAGTGGGTTTGGACTCGAGGCACCTCGTGGATATAGAAATAATGGCTCTTCCACTTCCCTGAGTTGCTCGGCCCGTTGTGGATGAGGTTCTTTTTATTGAAACACGGCCAGACTGAAAGGTAGAAATACCCGAAGTCGTTGAGAGAATGCTTCAAATTTAGGAAATAACCCAGTTGACTCGCGGTTAGAGGAGGGTACCCGTATTTCTGGTATATGATGTACATTGCGAGGGCGGCCCGGTACCCATTTGGGTTGATCTGAAGGGTTGCGAGCTGGTAGTACTCGCAAACATCCTTGATAAAGGGGTGAAGGGGAGAAGAGATTCCTAGCCTTAGTAGGAAGGTGGACACGACCATGCGAGGTACCCTGCCTCCATTCTCCGGATGGTTGAACCTATAACATCTCATGTGAGGCAGGGGCAAGACAACATGGCCCTCGAGCTGGAACTGCTCAATATGCCCGTCCAGGTATTTCTGAGTAAGCGAGGTGGGCAGATCGCGACAAGCGAGCACCTTAACCTCCTCGGGTGCAATTGAGTTTTCCTCCCCATCAGGAATGATCTGCCTTTTAAAAATAATATCACCCTCAAGCTCGGGCTGGGAAGGAGGCACATAGGGCTCAGGAGAGGCCGCAGGGACGTAGTTATAGTTGCAGATCTTATACTGACTAGTCACATCTGCCACCTCCTCATTTTGAGGGGAGACATAAGACCAATGTGAGCCGTCTTCCTCACCCTCGAGCCCCAAAATAGGATATTCTGCGACTACAAGTTCCTTCTCTTTCTTGGTGTCATAATAAGCACCCCCAGGTCGATGTCAGTAGACTCCAAGTCGACCTGAATGGGGTCAAGATCATTGGATGCAGCTTGCCTAAGGCGGGCTGCCCTCTCTTCAACCATTTCTCTTAAAATCTCCTCAGCTCGCTCTTTGTTCAAAGGTGCGGGCTAGCGGCTTAAGAGCTCTTCCACCCCAAGGGAAGCTGGTATGTTGGAGAGGTCCACGAGCTTACTTCTCCAATCATAAATATTCTTCTCCCTGGTGTAATCTTCAGGGTTAGGGTCGAGGTGAATATCCAGCGAACCGGAGCTAGCTGCTCACATTGAGTTCTCAACTCTAGTAATGTTCAGGGCCCCTTGAGGGGTGATAATAGAGCCAGGGGAAGTAGGTTGGATGAGACGGCCAGAGAGTGAAGTCAGTTCACGTTAGAAGTCCTTTGAGCCTCGCTGCTCGGGTGGATATTGATTTAATGGAGACGGAATGGTTGAAGAGCGAACCGGGCTGGCAGAGGAGCGAGCTGGGCTCGAGGAAGAGCGAGACGATCCATAAGAGCGGGCTGAAGACGCACTCGACATATGTAAAAGATGGTGAGAATTAGTGTGTGGCCCTAAAAAGAAAGCAAAAATAAGTATGGGGTCGCACCTAAGTGTCCTCACATCTCACACGGGATCGCACCTAGGTATCTAAGCGAGCAGACGAGCTCGCATCGCATGTCGTGACTGTGTGTGGGCTCGCATCGAACAGGTGGTGTGTGCTCGCATGGTGCGTATGAACAAACATGAATGAATGTGGATGATTAAGGATCAATGGGGTACCTGTGGTCAAAGTGTAAGATGATCCTGATGAATCTGTTCCCGGAGAATATCGCCACCGGTAGACGGTTCTTGTGGGGATGATGATTTTCACCATGGTAGATCCTTGAGCAAATTGGGCAGAGTTTTGTTAAGTGTTCTTGAGACTGTGAGAAATGAAATGTGATTCTCACATATTTGTAGGAGATAGGAGAGGGAAAGGAGGAGTGCCACGTGTCATCATCTCAGAACACGACACGAATCCCTGCGCCAGCTGTCCAATAGCTATCATGTGTTCAAACACATGATCATTGAAAGGCATGCGAGGCGAGGCATGCGAGGCGGTTTGGTGCGACCTTATGGGCTCGCACTTTCGTGGCCATAAAAAACTAATGTTGGAAAAATTCCTAGTCTCAAGATGCGACCAGGAATTTTGGGGATAGTTGTTATGCCCGCTTTCAGTCATGGGCCCAAAACAGGTCCCTGTAATGCATTGAATAGCTGGATTCTCGTGTGTGGGCTAGAACTATGGATTGATGTGACTTGGGCTCATGACATGCGAGATGGACTCATGACATGCGAGCTGGACTCATACATGTAAGGTGGGCTCACACTTGCCATCTGGGCTCTCATACGGGAGCTAGGCTCAGGTGTCCATACACGAGGCGGGCTCAGGTGCCCACACGCGGGCTGGGCCCATGAGCCCACATCTTATGAAAACAGAGGTAACATTGTATTTATTAATCGAAAAGGAAGGCGGTGCGGGCCGAGGTGACCAGGCCGGCCCGCATCAAAGGACTTTGTGTGCAACATGAAAAGTGACTCATAGATGACTGAGTTGCTCGTAGATTTCGGGGCTGACACGGGTTATTCCTACAATTACGGGAAGAAATGCGGAGATACCGCGAGATTGTAGGAAGCGTGTGGAGCCGGTCGAGATTTACGTGACTAATTGGCTGAAGGCCTGAGTTTATCGTGGGCTTGGGCTGCACGGGTTGGAGAACCCTAACCCTAGCCTACGTGATTTGTTCCCAAGAATTACGTGAGGCTTGATCCCTATAAATTGGATACGTAGGCACTTGTATGAGACATGAGTTGACACTTAATAGAGAATAACAAACTCTATTCTTTCTTAAGGAGTCAACATACAAGCTCAGCCACCACCATACATAACTTTCCTCCGTCTTCGAATACCGTCTTTGATCCTTGTTCCGCCTATCAACCTCCACAACACTGCTATACGAAATTCTCCCTATAACACACGGTATGTGGTGTAGTGAACAAACATTTTACTGGATACGAGGTACTACTGATCATTGATGGAGACGGAACCGAGAAAAGAAAGTCTGCAGAAACAATGATGATCCAACTGGACAGAGCGGGGAGAGCAAAATCAAAAGTGAATATAAGGAGAGCACTGGACAAGCAGCTCCTGCGCTTGGAGCAAGTCGAAAGATTGACATTGAAAACACCGAATCGCTTGAATAATGTGAAACATCTCAATCTGCATATCTTGGAATGTTGGGTGCATGTAGGAGGACCCTCATAGAATCTGCGCTCGGGGCGAGACAGAAGCTAGATGTTGAAAAATTCAAGTCACCTATATCATGTGGAATTTCAGAGTCTGCATAAACTGGAACGTCAGATGTATTTAGGAAAACCCTTGCAGCAGCTGCATATAGCACAACGCAAAAGGTCTCTATCTCCATGAAGGATCTGTGCTTTGATCAGTTTGGAATGTCAAATGAGGATATAGAGTTTTAGGTGGTTGTGTGGAAGGTGTTCTGACAGATGCATCTCCCGTCCAGGTTAACATAAATTTCTTGTAACTAAGCACTCTAGATACTCATAAATATGAGATATTCTGAATTTGTGTATATTTGGCTGTCTCCTATCTTGTATTATTCGCGTTGAGAAAATGACTGATGTCATTGGTTTAAAATTTTACCCAGTATCTTCACCTGCATTCCCGGTTCTTCTGTTTTCTAATATCGCGGTAATTGTGATGGACCTTGTTTGTTATACAAGTAGAATCTCCGATGTTGGCCTTTATAGTACTGTTTGTTCACTTACGGTGGTTCGTGGACAGATACTAGGGAATCAAAGACTTTTGATAGGTCTTTGGTCTTCAGTAAAACAGATCCTGAATATTTCAATATTAAAATTCTTTAGAGACGGTAATTTCAGGACTCTAAGTTTAATGACTTCTCTTTTGGTTATGAAAGTCATTTTATAATGCTGTACATGGTATTCTAACAAGGCACTGAGATATGTAAGAACTTTTCGAGAATTTCTGGTTTAAGTTTATAGATCTCTTCCTCATTTCTGTGTCTTATACCTACAGTTCAAGAGAAAATTCAATGTATTAGTTACCAACTTGTAAATCAATTTATGAGATTGGTCTATGCAAAAGTGTGTTTCTGTTTAGCCATCTGACCCTTTTGTTGCATGTTATTGTTGGCAGTTTTGTTGTGGATAGACACAAAGGATCTAAAGCATTTCACCAGATGGAACCTTTATCTGCTACGCCAAAGCTTAATCCGGGCAGGGGTGCTATTGATCCTAACAGCCTGATAGGGTATAAGCAATCCGGATAGGATCCAGCTCAACCGATGCACCAAGACCCCCTCTCCCAGAACAATCAAGTGGAGAGACCAGGCCCCGGCCAACCCATGACCTGGGTCATCTCCCAACCCGGTTCCAGCCCGGGACCCGGATCACCTCCCAACCCGGTTCCAGCCCATAACCTGGCTCATCTGCCTACCTGGATCCGGATCAAGACCAAGACCATCGTGAGGGGGTCCCTGCAAGCACATGCACACTCCACAACCCGCCAAGGAAGGGTACGTGGGCACGTGATGATGACAGCTATCAACAACCAACATATCAGACAAACGCGGCGCGTGTCAGAAGGCCGTTAGGACACCCTTAAGGTGGTCCTCCCCTGGACACGTGTAGGAAATCCACCCAAGTCAAGCGTCCTCCGCCCCCCGAGAACCAACGGCCCTGATCTAGAGTTAACAACCCATAAACCCTACCCTTGGGCTATATATACCCCCAAAGATGAAGGGTTTAGGGGTTAGAAAAACATTCACACTTTTGCACACTCACGCTCTCACATCCATACACACACATAGCAGCCTTTCTATTACATAATATATCTTTGTCTTCTCCAAAACCCTATTCTCATTCTTACACCGGAGGCGCCGTGAGAGCCAAACCCCCCTTCCGGTGTTGTTTTGCAGATACCCAAAGTAATATCCGGAAAAATTATGTGAATATTATGTGTTAAATAAATAAATATTATGTGTTTTATAAATTTAAAGTAATTGTTGCCATGATATGAGATGTTATAACTGTTATGTGTGTTTCTGTGCGGGCCAGAAAAATTCTCGATTGATTAAAATATGTTTAAACTGCAATTATATGAACTTATCCGCAATCGGGACGCGTATTTATTAGCGTCTTTATTAAGATACTCGTTTTATTTCATTTTACGTGTGTCTCAATGCATTTTATGTGTTATCAAGTTTTTCTGGTAATTTAAGGATCGTTCCTGTTCTTCAAAAATCAACGGACCGGGACCCCACTGGGACGTCAAACCCCACAAAATCGAAGTTTTTATTTTTATAAAATTATTCGTATTTCAAATACCCTTTATTTTTATATTTTTGAATTATTCGCAATTTTTGGGAAATTTTGACATTAATTTTGTATTTTATCGTTTTTAAAATTATTCCCCGTAATTATTATTTAGGGGCTTAATTATTGTAATTTAGGGGATAAAAACACCCTTAATTTATTTTGGGGTATTAAATTTATGTAAATATAAATAGCTGAACATAAATTATTTTATTCATTTTATTTTATTAAAAATTCAGAAAATAGAATTTAGGCAAGAACAAATTTGGGGGTATAATTGTGTTCATCACAAAGAATCGATAATATTGGGAGATTGAAGGATCCTCTGTTGATGCTCTTGTAACCAAAATAATCCTTGTTTCGAGCCCGTCCTTTTGGTACCAAAATCACGAATTGAGGGTGAGTATTCTGTAAAATCAATTTTTTTAGTTTTGTTCTTGAAATCGTTCTTGAGTTGTGTTAATGTTTGATTGATTCTGATGTTACAGATAGCTTTAGATGATGTTTTCCGGTCGTTTTGATTATAAATATGTGTTGTTTGATTCCCGGAGTGCTAAATTCGAGTTCTAAGTTTTTATAGATTTTTCAAATCGATTTTCTTGATTATAATGATGTTCTTGGTTATGGTTGATGATTGGGATGGTTTTTAATTGCCCTAAGCTTTGTTTTGCAACTGAAAACTTGATTTTTGGTTGAGGAATTAGCGAGAACGATTTGCTGGTGATGTTGCCGGAAAAATCGTTCGATTCTGGCCGGGAAATGAGTTCGGCAGTGTGGTTGCGATAGTGAATCAGGTATCTGGGTTGCTAAGGACGTTAGGAACGAATCGAGATAATAAACGAGAAGAAACGGCTCGATTTAGCCGCTGCTATGGGTCGCCGGAATACAGGGGGCTCGCTGGTTTCTGGGTAGTTTCCCAGTTTCCGGCCGAGTTCTTCACGAACTCCGGCCACCGGTTTTCTTCCACCACCGTTTGATCTTGTGGAGAAGAAGACATCCATTTGAAAACTGTTTTTATTCATTTATTTTTACTTTTATTTCAAAAATTCATTTTCTGTTTTAAAAAAATCATTTATTTTAATTTCAAAAATCATTTACTTATTATTTTTAATTCTAAAAAAATTATTTTCTTAATTACTTAAAATTCCTAAAATTATTTTCTTTTATTATTTTCAAAAATCTAATTTGATTTAATTATTTATAATTTATTTTAGTTAATTATTTAGCAATTCAATTAATTGATTAAAAATCATTTAATTAGTTAATTTTATTTATAAATAGTTAAATAAATGTAAATTATTTATAATTAATTCAATTAATTCCTAAAAATTAATTTTAGACTTTTAAAAATTATATTTTAGTATTTAAAAATAAATTAATATTATTATTAATTGATTTATTTCCATTTATTTCTTATTTTATTCATAATAATTAAACCGTTCGTTCGTTTAATACGAAACGAACACGTACATACTCAGAAAAATATTGCGCTTCCACTAAAAATACTTTTAAGACCTAATTTCTTTTGTATTGCAATGTCATTTAATTTGTGTATCAGTTTGAGTCCGTATTTGATCGATAAATGCTAATATTGACCTGATTTTCATTCTGAAAGCATTGAGACCTATCTTTTAATGATCTGACTTATGTGTTACATGAAATATGTGATTATGTGTTATACAAATACCATGATTACGTGCTATATGATATGCATGCTATCTGTTTACAGTTTTAAAATGCCATGCTTAGTTATAAACGACGGAGATAGTAGCCAACAGTTATAAGCAAAGTTATAGTAAGAGATTATCGAGCATACCAGGCAAGTACCCTAACTTCACTTATTATTCAAGTGACATTTATTTCGAATCATATTATGCAATTATTTATGTCATCACATATCATTCAAGTGATATTGACTCTGAATTTATCCTTTCAATTTCTCTACTATTCTAAGTTCAGAATAGTTAATTATTTTTACATTTCGCTACAACTTACTCTATACAGTGAAGCTTTGAATTGAAACTAGAGAATAACTAATTATTCTGGTTATTTCGCCATTGGTTGTTGAGAAAACTCCGGACCATGAGAAATGGGGAGTTATGTGGCTAAGGATGTCATTTGATTCGACTCCTTTGACGAAAAATTATTTTTATGGGTTGGATGGTTGCGTAAGAGGCCGTGGCGGCGGTCCATTGTGAGATATGTGTTATACGGGATATAACACCTTGCTAGGCCGATATGTGCCTTGGGTACCTTTTGTGTAGTTGGATATGCTTCGGCATACCGGTGTTGCTCCGCGGCTGATCACCGGTGGCAACACACTGTCGTTCGAGGATTCCAATCCCAAAACAAAATATATTGCAAATGTTGTGTATTATCAAATATATATCAGTTTTTGATATTGTTCAGGTATTGTGGTTTGGTTTTGTTCATCAGATATATTGTTATTGTTGTTCCAAATCATAAGCTATTTACTGCTTGTTGAGCATTTCTTTCGCTCATACTTGGTTTATATCATGATTCTTTCAGCTAGGCCAGGGCAAGCTTAAGTTCAAGGTTTGACCCGAGGTTGTGTGCTGGTAGATAGTTTGGTGTGTTTTCCAGGTAGACAGTTTGGGACGCTTAGCTAGTCTAGAGGTTTGTAATAAATTTTGAATAAACTTGTAAAACTAATTAGACTTATGGTTTGTAATAACAGTTGGTTTGTAATAGTGCCTGTTCCATACTATAACCTGTGATCGCTCCAGTTGCATGCAAGGGGTCATATTTATTTAATTATTCCACTGTGATTATTTTATTTTGGTTTATTGGCGAGTGACCCCCAAATCTAGACCCCGGGTTTGGAGGGCGTCACAGGTTGGTATCAGAGCCACAGGTTATGGTCACTGAAACAGGCATAGGATTGTCATAGATGAGTCATAGGAAGATCACATAAGATAGGCACGTATAGTTTAGCTCTTATAGGGTTAAATTTAGGTTATTGGGTTGGGGTAGTTAAGTTGTTTAGGTTTCCTGTTTTGCGTTTAGCTTTAGGCCTTGTGTCATTGCCCTGCTATTTTGTTGATTTATTTGAGATTTTGAGTAAGGGTTTAAAAGGTTTGGATAATTCTTCGTAAATTTTCTTTGTGTTATTATTCTCGAGATAATAGCAGGATTATGTGATAATCATGTCGTTTGTGTTAATATGGTAGCAAGTTTATGATATTATGAGAAGAGATAATGTTTGTGAATTTTGATATGCTAAGAAATTGCAAATATTTGACACAATGCTTGACAGATTATTATATATGTTGCTTGTTTCTTACCAGAATAATGGCACCAAAGAGAAGGAATAATTCAGGAGAGGATCGTACCGAGGGTCAGACAGATCCAGCGATTGTCCAGATGTTGGGGCTAATGCAACATTAGATGTTACGTCTTACGCAACAGCAACAGCAGCAGCAAGCAGCAGCACCACCTGCAGTGACTTTCAAGCAGTTCCAAGCAGTAAAGCCACCTGAGTTCAAGGGAAGTGTTGATCCTGTGGAAGCCAATGCATGGCTCAAGGAGATGGAAAAGGCTTTTGAATTAGTCGGAGCAGGAACTGAACAGAAAACCAAGTTTGCAAGCTACTTTCTGAAGGGCGAAGCGAACTATTGGTGGGAATCCACGCGAGCATTGGAAGGAGGTGAGTTTATCACTTGGGAGAGATTTACCGAGCTACTTCTGGAGAAGTATTTCCCGAGGTATATGAAGAATCAAATGGAGATCCAGTTCTTGAACTTGACCTAGGGAGATTTTACTGTCGCTGAGTACAAATCTAAGTTTACTGAGTTAGCGAGGTTCGTGCCAGACCAGGTTGACATAGATGAAAAGAAAGCAAGAAGGTTTGAACATGGATTGAGATTTTGGATTCGGAATAGGGTGGCCATGTTTGAATTGACTTCATATGTGGCAGTGGTGCAGAAAGCAATGGTGATTGAAAGTAAGAGTGATATGTATCAGAAGGGAAATGATGGGAAGAAAAGGAAAATAGAAACCTCAGGAGGAGGCCAGCAACAAGGTAACTTCCAGGGCCGTTTTAATAAAAGGCCAGAGTTTCAGGATAATAAGAGTGTGGGATTTAAGAAACCACAGCCAGGGAATGGGAATCATTTTCAGAATTCAAATTAGCAGAGGCCCAATCGTCCATCAGCGTCAGACTGCAAGTTTTGTGGTAGAAGGCACTTTGGGATTTGTAAGGCTAATATGTTGTGTTATAAGTGCAATCAGAAGGGATACTATGCTAATGAGTGTCGAAGTCAGACTACAGCTCAGAAATAAGGAAAAATGTGCTTTAAATGTGGAAAAATGGGGCATATTGCCAGGGACTGCCAGATAACTGAACCAGCAGCTAATGTGGCAAGAATTGAAGGACCACCAGCAAAGGACCAGCCCAAGGCCAAGACATTCAACATGACTATGAAGGATGTTGTTCAGAGTTCAGACGTGGTTGCAGGTACGCTTCCAGTCAACTCCATAGATGCTAAAGTTTTATTTGATTCTGGAGCTACAAGGTCATTTATTTCTCAAGATTTTGTCGATAAGCTACATTGCGAAGTTAAATTGTTAGAACAAGCATTAATGATAGAATTAGCTAATAAGAATCAAGTTTCCGTCGACCGAGTGTGCCCGAGGTGTGATATTGAGATAGGAGGACATCATTTCTATGCCAACTTGATACCTTTTAAGTTGGGAGAATTTGATGTTATTTTAGGAATGGATTGGTTGTCAGAAAATAACGCTCAGATTGATTGTAAGAATAGGAAAGTAAGACTTCAGACATTGGGTAGTAAGAAGAAGGTGGTATTTCGAGGAAATAAGCAAGAGAAGAAGTTATTAACGATAGCTCAAGTGAAGAAGTTATTGCATCAGAATTGCGAAGCGTATTTGGCCCATGTGATAGACACCAGCAAGAAAGTTCCAGCACTAGAAGCGATTCCAGTTGTCAACAAATTTCCAGATGTCTTTCCAGACGATCTACCAGGATTACCTCCCGATAGAGAAATTGAATTTGTGATTGATCAAGCACCCGAAACAGAACCAGTTTCTAAAGCTCCGTACCGGATGACACCAGTGGAGATGAAAGAATTGGCAACACAGCTGCAAGATCTTTTGGAGAAAGGAGTTATAAGACCCAGTGTATCCCCATGGGGCGTACCAGTACTGTTTGTTAAGAAGAAGGACGGGAGTATGCGACTATGTATTGACTATCGAGAACTAAATAAGCTGACCATTAAGAATAAGTATCCGTTACCGAGGATCGATGATTTGTTTGACCAATTGAGAGGCGCTGTATGGTTTTTTAAAATTGATTTAAGATCCGGATATCATCAACTGAAGATCAAGCCTGAAGACATTTCGAAGACCGCATTCAGAACCAGATATGGGCATTATGAGTTTCTAGTAATGGCATTTGGATTAACCAACGCACCAGCAGCTTTCATGGATCTGATGAATCGAGTATTCAAGAAATATTTGGATAAATTCGTGATCATGTTCATAGAAGACATCTTGATCTATTCTAAAACAGGAGAGGAGCACGCAGAGCATTTGAGGATAGTTTTGGAGATACTGCGACAGGAGAAATTGTACGCAAAATTTTCCAAGTGTGAATTTTGGTTAAAAGAAGTACGATTTCTTGGGCACGTGATTAGAAATAAATGAGTGGAAGTGGATCCATCAAAGATTGAAGCCATAATCAACTGGGAGAGACCAAAAACACCAATGAAAGTGAGAAGTTTCATGGGATTAGCAGGTTACTACAGAAGATTTGTGCAAAATTTTGCAAAGATAGCCACGCCATTGACAAAGCTCACTAGAAAGAACCAGAAATTTGAATGGGACGAGAAGTGCGAGGAGAGTTTCCAAGAATTAAAGAATAGATTAGTATCTAGTCTTGCCAGATGAACAAAGAAATTTTGTGATCTATAGTGACGCGTTATATAAAGGATTGTGATGTGTTTTAATGAAGCATGACAAGGTGATAGCCTACGCTTCAAGACAGTTGAAACCACATGAAGAAACGTATCCAACTCATGATCTGGAATTGGCAGCTATAGTGTTTGCATTGAAGATTTGGAGACATTATCTTTATGGGGAAAAGTGCGAGATTTACACGAACCACAAGAGTTTGAAGTATATCTTCACCCAGAAGGAATTGAATATGAGGCAGAGAAGATGGTTAGAACTAATCAAGGACTACGATTGTACTATCAACTATCATCCAGGCAAAGCAAATATGGTGGCCGACGCGCTGAGCAGTAAAGAAAGGTTGAACATGATAATTTCATCTGAGGAATTGATCAAGGAATTTGAGAAGCTGGAAATAGAGGTCAGTATCCCAAGTATGTCTGCAGATGTGTTGTGTACAATGTCTTTTCAACCAGAACTATTAGAGAAGATAAGAAGATGTCAGGAAGAAGTCATGAGCCATGAACGAGATAGTTTGACAAGAGAAGAGATAGGGAGTCAAAAGGATGATAAAGGAATGTTAAGATTTTCTTCTAGAATATGGATACCCAACGTAGCCGAGCTGAAAGATGAAATTCTTCGAGACGCTCACAACTCCAGATATTCAATTCATCCCGGGAGTACGAAGATGTACAGAGACTTAAGAGAAAACTTTTGGTGGCCAAGCATGAAGAAGGAAATTGCAGAATGGGTAAATAAGTGCTACACTTGCCAGCGAGTCAAAGCGGAACATCAAAGGCCCAGTGGACTAATACAACCATTGGACATTCCAGAATGGAAATGGGAGCATATCGCGATGGATTTTGTAGTTGGATTACCGAGGACCAGGGCAAATCATGATGCTATTTGGATTATTATCGACAGATTGACAAAGTCAGCGCATTTTCTTCCTATCAACGAAAGATTCTCAATGGATAAATTGGTACGGTTATATCTTAAGGAAATTGTGACACGACATGGAGTTCCAGTATCCATAGTTTCAGATAGAGATCCTCGATTTAATTCAAGATTTTGGAGAAGTTTTCAAGATTGTCTCGGAACGAAGCTGAACATGAGTACCGCGTGTCATCCGCAGACAGACGGTCAAAGTGAAAGGACGATTCAGACTATTGAAGATATGCTAAGGGTATGTGCACTAGATTTTGAAGGAGTTGGGACGAGCATTTTCCATTAGTTGAATTCTCATACAACAACAGCTATCATGTCAGTATTGGGATGTCACCTTACCAAGCTTTATACGGGAGAAGATGCAGATCTCCAATATGTTGGGAAGAAGTTGGTGAGAGAAAGATTTTGGGTCTAGAATTGATCCAGCAGACGAAGGAGAAAATAGAACTCATTCGGAAACGATTAGTAGCAGCTCAAGATCGTCAACGCAAATATGCTGATCCTGCTAGAAAGGATATGGAATTTGAAGTTGGTGAAACAGTGTTATTGAAGATTTCACCTTGGAAAGGTTTATCAAGATTTGGGAAGAAAGGAAAGCTGAGTCCGCGTTATGTTGGCCCTTTTGAGATTTTGAGGCGTATGGGAAAGGTTGCTTACGAATTAGCGTTACCACCTCACATGCAGCATATCCACAACGTGTTCCACGTGTCGATGTTGAAGCGTTATTTGCCTGATTCGAACCATGTGTTAGAATATGAGCCAATCGAGATTCAGACAGATTTGTCTTTTGTAGAGCAACCAGTGCAAATTTAGGATAAGAAAGAAAGAGTGCTTAGGAATAAGTCTGTATCTTTAGTGCGAGTCTTGTGGAGGAATCCCAAGGTTGAAGAGTCGACCTGGGAGTTGGAAAGCGAAATGTGATCCAAGTATCCTCATTTGTTTTCCTAGGCTGATTCTGAGGACAGAATCCTATTAAGGGGGGAAGGATGTAATATCCGGGAAAATTATGTGAATATTATGTGTTAAATAAATAAATATTATGTATTTTATAAATTTAAAGTAATTGTTGCCATGATATGAGATGTTATAACTGTTATGTGTGTTTCTGTGCGGGCCAGAAAAATTCTCGATTGATTAAAATGTGTTTAAACTGCAATTATATGAACTTATCTGCAATCGAGACACGTATTTATTAGCTTCTTTATTAAGATACTCGTTTTATTTCATTTTACGTGTGTTTCAATGTATTTTATGTGTTATCGGGTTATTCAGGTAATTTAAGCATCGTTCCTGTTTTTCAAAAATCAACGGACCGGGACCCCATCGGGACGTCAAACCCCACAAAATCGATGTTTTTATTTTTATAAAATTATTCGTATTTCAAATACCCTTTATTTTTGTATTTTTGAATTATTCGCAATTTTTGGAAAATTTTGACATTAATTTTGTATTTTATCGTTTTTAAAATTATTCCCCGTAATTATTATTTTGGGGCTTAATTATTGTAATTTATGGGATAAAAACACCCTTAATTTATTTTGGGGTATTAAATTTATGTAAATATAAATAGCTGAACATAAATTATTTTATTCATTTTATTTTATTAAAAATTCGAAAAATAGAATTTAGGCAAGAACAAATTTGGGGGTATAATTGTGTTCATCACAAAGAATCGATGATATTGGGAGATTGAAGGATCCTCTGTTGATGCTCTTGTAACTAAAATAATCCTTGTTTCGAGCCCGTCCTTTTGGTACCAAAATCACGAATTGAGGGTGAGTATTTTGTAAAATCGATTTTTTTAGTTTTGTTCTTGAAATCGTTCTTGAGTTGTGTTGATGTTTGATTGATTCTGATGTTACAGATAGCTTTAGATGATGTTTTCCAGTCGTTTTGATTATAAATATGTGTTGTTTGATTCCCGGAGTGCTAAATTCGAGTTCTAAGTTTTTATAGATTTTTCAAATCGATTTTCTTGATTATAATGATGTTCTTGGTTATGTTTGATGATTGGGATGGTTTATAATTGCCCTAAGCTTTGTTTTGCAACTGAAAACTTGATTTTTGGTTGAGGAATTAGTGAGAACGATTTTCCGGTGATGTTGCCGGAAAAATCGTTCGATTCTGGCCGGGAAATGAGTTCGGCAATGTGGTTGCGGTAGTGAATCAGGTATCTGGGTTGCTAAGGACGTTAGGAACGAATTGAGATAATAAACGAGAAGAAATGGCTCGATTTAGCTGCTGTTGTGGGTCGCCGGAATACGGGGGGCTCGCCGGTTTCTGGGTAGTTTCCCAGTTTCCGGCCGAGTTCTTCACGAACTCCGGCCACCGGTTTTCTTCCACCGCCGTTTGATCTTGTGGAGAAGAAGACTGCCATCTGAAAACTGTTTTAATTAATTTCTTTTTACTTTTATTTCAAAAATTCATTTTCTGTTTTTTAAAAAAAAATCATTTATTTTAATTTCAAAAATCATTTACTTATTATTTTTAATTCTAAAAAAATTATTTTCTTAATTACTTTAAATTCCTAAAATTATTTTCTTTTATTATTTTCAAAAATCTAATTTGATTTAATTATTTATAATTTATTTTAGTTAATTATTTATGAATTCAATTAATTGATTAAAAATCATTTAATTAGTTAATCTTATTTATAAATAGTTAAATAAATGTAAATTATTTATAATTAATTCAAATAATTCCTAAAAATTATTTTTAGACTTTTAAAAATTATATTTTAGTATTTGAAAATCAATTAATATTATTATTAATTAATTTATTTTTATTTATTTCTTATTTTATTCATAATAATTAAACCATTCGTCCGTTTAATACGAAACGAACGCGTACAGACTCAGAAAAATATTGCGCTTCCACTAAAAATACTTTTAAGACCTAATTTCTTTTGTATTGCAATGTCATTTAATTTGTGTATCAGTTTGAGTCCGTATTTGATCGATAAATGCTAATATTGACCTGATTTTCATTATGTATCTGGGTTATGTGTTACATGAAATATGCTACTTATGTGTTACATGAAATACGTGATTACGTGTTATACAAATACCATGATTACGTGCTATATGATATGCATGCTATCTGTTTACAGTTTTAAAATGCCATGCTTAGTTATAAACGATCGGGTAGATGTCAAGACGTATAGTTACGTCGATTGAGTTTGGTTTTGTCAATTAAAATAGTCCTTTTGTTTATAGAATTGAGTAGCAAGGAGCGCAGTCAAGTGTTAGACGGAGATAGTAGCCAGCAGTTATAAGCAACATTATAGTAAGAGATTATCGAGCATACCAGGCAAGTACCCTAACTTCACTTATTATTCAAGTGACATTTATTTCAAATCATATTATGCAATTATTTATGTCATCACATATCATTCAAGTGATATTGACTCTGAATTTATCCTTTCAATTTCTCTACTATTCTAAGTTCAGAATAGTTAATTGTTTTTACATTTCGCTACAACTTACTCTATACAGTGAAGCTTTGAATTGAAATTAGAGAATAACTAATTATTCTGGTTATTTCGCCATTGGTTGTTGAGAAAACTCCAGACCATGAGAAATGGGGAGTTATGTGGCTAAGGATGTCATTTGATTCGACTCCTTTGACGGAAAATTATTTTTATGGGTTGGATGGTTGTGTAAGAGGCCGTGGCGGCGGTCCAGTGTGAGCTATGTGTTATACAGGATATAACACCTTGCTAGGTCGATATGTGCCTTGGGTACCTTTTGTTTAGTTGGATATGCTTCGGCATACCGGTGTTGCTCCGCTGCTGATCACCGACGGCAACAAACCGTCGTTCGAGGATTCCAATCCCAAAACAAAATATATTGCAAATATTATTTATTATCAAATATATATCAGTTTTTGATACTATTCAGGTATTGTGGTTTGGTTTTGTTCATCAGATATATTGTTGTTGTTGTTCCAAATCATAAGCTATTTACTGCTTGCTGAGCATTTCTTTCGCTCATACTTGTTTTATATCCTGATTCTTTCAGCTAGGCTAGGGCAAGCTTAAGTTCCAAGTTTGACCCGAGGTTGTGTGCTGGTAGATAGTTTGGTGTGTTTTCCAGGTAGACAGTTTGGGACGCTTAGCTAGTCTAGAGGTTTGTAATAAATTTTGAATAAACTTGTAAAACTAATTAGACTTATGGTTTGTAATAACAGTTGGTTTGTAATAGTGCATGTTCCATACTATAACATGTGATCGATCCAGTTGCATGAAAGGGGTCATATTTATTATATTATTCCGTTGTAATTATTTTATTTTGGTTTATTGGCGAGTGACCCCCAAATCTAGACCCCGGGTTTGGAGGGCGTCACACACAATCAGCAGCTACACCTCATTAACACCCAGAAGGTCCAGGAACGGCGTCGGACGGAGCCGCCGGCTCACCGGAGTTATCATTTGGCGCTCGAAGGAGGGGAGTTCGTCCTTGGGTCTCGGTGCCCCTGGATTCACCTTCTTTAGCAAACTCTTAAGAGAGTCCACATCTTGAAACCTGTAAGAACAAAAGCAACCATACCCTCTCTTGAATATGAATGTTCACTTTAGGCCACGTTTGTGTGAGCCCGCTCTCGTTTGTTAATTTTATTGTTTAGGGTTTGATAATCTTGATAGTCTTGAAGCCTGGGGTTTGGTAGTTTTGATAGTTTTAAAACCCATATCTGATTTAGCTTGCATATTGTCCTTGTGTTCTAGAGCCTGCTGTTCTTGTTCAATAGTATTGTTAGCAAAACCCAGAAAGTTTGCTTGGTATTATTCTGGGAATTTTTTTGTAATCTTCAAAAAAGCAAACTTAGATCCACATTTTTAGCCTCAAATCTTGGTCAGTTGTTTGTACAATTGTGGTAATGGCAAGAGCAGGAAAAGGTACGGTCGGTAGGCCCTCCGCCAGTACCCAGGTCCAGGATCAGGACCACTCTCAGGCTCACGAACCTGGGGGAGACCGAGAGACCCTCCAGGAGCAACCATTGACGCAACACACCTCGGTCTTGGAAAGGGTAGTAACACCCCGGGATGCTAGAAATGTCATAGAGCTCAATCTGTTAAGTACACCAATGTTCCAGTCGCAGAGGAGCATATGGGCAACTTAACAAGCCATGAACTGGCTGAAGCAATCAGACTCTACAGAGATGAACAAGCCCGGTCTCAGATAGAATATGAGCAAGATGACGAGCAAGAAGAGTCCGGGGACTCTCAGCAATCTAGGAGATCTGTCTTCGACCGAATCGGAACTAAGGCAAAAAAGAATCAAAAAGAGCCTAGTAAGAAGGAGACAGAAGCAACCAGGAGAAAAAAATTGGAAGAAATGAGGGAACAGATAAGAAGATAAGAAGAGGCAAGCTTGAGCTAAAAATTCATAAAAGGATGCAGCTAGAAGAGGAGAGGCTCTTAGCTAAGGCAAAAGGACCCGGAGGGACCCTACCTCCGAGGTCATTTCTGACGACGAAGAGGAGGGGCAGAAGGACCTGAAAGACATGATTTATGAGCTCCATAGAAAAATGGAAAAAGATTCCGGATTGGAAGTTGGGGAGACCCTCACACCCTTCAGTCACTCCCTAGAAGCCATCCCCCGACAGAAAAATATCAAACATTACAACTTTGACTCTTTTGATGGATTGGGGGATCCGGAAGAGCACCTCAATTACTTCGAACATATAGCTCAGATATATAACTATAATTAACTAACCAAGTCCAGATTCTTCGCCTCAACCCTCAAAGGGGGGCTCAAAGATGGTTCAGCAGGATCCCATCATGAAGCATTCACTCCTGGAAGGAGTTCGGGGGGGCCTTCTTTAGAAGATTCAGAGCCAATAAGACACATAAAATGCACATGTGTCACCTGGAAACAATCCGCCAATATGATAACGAAGCACTTTCAACTTATATGCGGAGATTCCAGGAAGCCATCAACAAAGTCTCGAATCTTGATGAGAGGGAGGCTCTAAGCATATTCCGGAGAAACCTGGATCCAGAACACAATGAGAGGTACATTGTAAAGTTGATAAACAAAGAGCCACAAAGCCTGGCCGCTGCCTACTCTATGTCAGCCCGGTTCATAAAGGAAACAGAAGTTCTCCAGGCGATAAGAATGACTCGGAATAGAGGGTCCAGGAACAAAACCTCTGATGACCGACCGAAAGGGGGTTACCATAAGGAGAAGAAGTTCAAACAAAGTAACCAAACCCAACAGACCAATGTTGTGCAAAATACTCCAATATTTCAAAGACTGGGTCCTAAGACGAAATCTAAAAGCGATCCCGGTCCACCTAGGCAAGCCAGAGAGCCTAGGCAAGAGCTAGACTGGACACCACTGAACAGGACCCGTGAAGAAATACTGAAGGAGATAAAAGGAAAGCCATTATATTATCCTTCGAAGCCCATGCAGACTCCCCCAGAGAGCAGGCCTTACAACAGGCAGTGCGACTATCATGAAACCCATGGGCACAAAACTGAAAATTGTCTCTCTCTCAAATACTTCATTGAAGATCAAGTTAATAAGGGAAACCTAAATCAGTACATCTCGCGGGAGACAAATCAGAAAGGAGAAAGGAATGTTCAGTTTCTTTTGTGAGAATAAAAAAGAAAAGAGGTGGAGGCCCGGCTTTTATAGAGAGACAGAGAGAGAACTGCTCTCGCCACGTGGCATACTCTGATTGCCCATGGGGGCAGTTACAAAAATATATATATATATATATATATAAATGTATAAATTTAAACCCCATCATCATTAGGGGCCGATTTTCAAGGAAATAACTATCAAAATTTCAAATTCATGGGAGGGAAAAGGCCGAAAAACGTTACAAATTCCTCCAGCTACCAGGATCAAAGGCTCCTACCCAGATCATTGTAAACAAGGTTCAGGTTTCGGAGCAGAAATTTTTTGAAGTCAATCCAGATCTCTCTCTACTTCAACAGATCCGGATAGAAAACAGGAAAAAGATCAGAAATTTTTTCCAAGCAGCAAAATTCATCCACCTTAATCCGGATTGGCATCTACTACACCAGATCCGGATTGAGGGGCAACCAGAAGCAGAAATTTTTCTAAAAGCATCGACTCTTCTACCTTAATCCGAATTGGTATCTACTACACCAGATCCAGATTGGGGCAACCAGGAGCAGAAATTTTCTCCAAAACAGCAAAGTTCTACCTTAATCCGGATTGGTTTCTACTACACCAGATCCGGATTGGGGGGCAACCAGGGAGCAGAATTTTTTCTAAAGCATCGACTCTTCTACCTTAATCCGAATTGGTATCTACTGCACCAGATCCGGATTGGGGGGCAACCAGGGAGCATAAATTTTTCTCCTAAAGCAACAACTATGTGAATACTCTACTCCCTCATCCAGAAAATCTGCATAAGGGAGTCGGGGACAAATGATAGGGTATAAGCAACCCGGATAGGATCCAACCTGGATCTAAAGGATATCAGGCTCAACCGATGGACCAAGACCCCCCTCTCCCAGAACAATCAAGTGGAGAGACCATGCCTGGGCCAACCCATGACCTGGGTCATCTCCCAACTCGGTTCCAGCCCGGGACCCGGATCACCTCCCAACCCGGTTCCAGCCCATAACCTGGATCATCTGCCTACCTGGATCCGGATCAAGACCAAGACCACCGTGAGGGGGGGTCCCTGCAAGCACATGCACACTCCACAACCCGCCAAGGAAGGGTACGTGGGCACGTGATGATGACAGCTATCAACAACCAACATATCAGACAAACGCGGCGCGTGTCAGAAGGCCGTTAGGACACCCTTAAGGTGGTCCTCCCCTGGACACATGTAGGCAATCCACCCAAGCCAGTCGTCCTCCGCCCCCCGAGAACCAACGGCCCTGATCTAGAGGTAAAAGCCCATAAACCCTACCCTTGGGCTATATATACCCCCAAAGATGAAGGGTTTAGGGGTTAGAAAAACATTCACACTTTTGCACACTCATGCTCTCACATCCATACACACACAGCAGACTTTCTATTATATAATATATCTTTGTCTTCTCCAAAACCCTATTCTCATTCTTACACCGGAGGCGCCGTGGGAGCCAAACCCCCTTCCGGTGTTGTTTTGCAGATACCCAATCAGCAACTACACCTCATTAACACCCAGAAGGTCCAGGAACGGCGTCGGACGAAGCCGCCTGCTCACCGGAGTTATCACAGCCCACGATGACGCGGAATTCTCAGTGAATCGTCTGGTGGGCCCGAGAGCCCTCTCAACCAGAGTGTAAGGGCATTCAATAACAGCAAATTTCAAGGAATGTCAAGCATGCCGTGGAAGTGGAAGTGGAAGTGATCATTCTTAAGGATTGTCAGTAATGATTAGGCATCAACTTACTAAAATTAGATATCTAATTATGTGAAACTGTAAGAAGTCTGATCTACCCAAATATTATTAAATATACGAGATTATTATTTTAAGATAATTCGTTCTTTATTCAATTATCTAACCTCTACAAAGGAGCTCTTGACTCTCTATTATAGAAAGACCCTAAATGAATTTTTCCTTTACAAATGGGATTACACTCGAATTAATAATTTCAAAGTAATTTTGCGTAGAAGTTACCTCCGCATACTCTCTCTTGTATTGTTCCACTGACGATCCATACTATGCCGACATTTAAATGTTGGTATCGCTATGTGCAGTGGTATTATTGTTTCAACATGGTCGTAATGTGTGTGCTCTTGTGTTGATTGATGATCAAGATAAACAAGTAAAAGGTGATATATGTGCGTCCAAAATCCAACATGTAAACCAGATTAATATACTACTAACTTAAAGCATGACAACACATATTAATATAAAAGGAATAATGTGGCGTATTTATAAAAATAGAAAAATTCCATAATTACAAAGAGGTGTATCTTTTCTGGATCATTTCTAAGAATTTAGACCACTTTATTGTACTACACAATCTACACTCCACAGTGCAACATACTGCAGCATCATATTTTGTATTGTATTACAATACATGTAACATTATTAGTGGAAAATACATTTATACTATATTACACACAGTCTAAAAGGTACAAGATTTTAAGCGTAGGGGTGGCAATTTTGGTTTCGGTTCGTGTTTTTAAACACGTCATTTCACGTTATTTTTAAATTGCACAGGTCTTCTGTTCATTTTTTAAATTTTTCTCAGTAAATCAGATTATAAATTGAGTCGGATTTGGGCCAGGTTTCGGGTCAGAGTAGTGCCAGGTTACCCAAAATTTTCACCAAATGATGTGGCAAAAATATGTAATATCTTAATTTGTGAGCGCATATTAATGCACGCGGTCTCATATTATATTTAGAAAAGTTGTTATCTGTTATATGTCACATAAGCATTTGGAAAAGTTTTTGGGGAAAAAAATTGGAGAACCTATAATTTCTGTTGGGGTCATTCCCAATATTGCCGCCCCTATTTAAGTGGTTTACGTTAAACAATTGCTTAATTAGGAACAATAATCAAAATTTGGGTTAGTTTCAAAAAAAAAATCAAATTCAGTAATTAAAAACAAACAAGAAGTATACATATTTTGAAAAAGTGGCTTATGATCTTTGCGAGTTACTTCACCAGTCCCCTACAAATGACTGCAGAAACTAGAAGTGCTTTCATCATCACATCCAAAGGGCACCTGTATATTCCCGTTGTGCACGCGTGTGCAAATGAATGTACTAAATTGGTGCTAACCTGATTACACGGGAGTATGAATATTGTAGCATGCAGTAACAAGACAGTGGGCATGTAACATGACTACTTGGAGTTGGGACTCATCGTAATCCTCTCAATATATTATCATCATATCATATGCACCAAACTCCAATTCACTGCATGCTAATGCTATTAAAAACTGAGCTTTTCTTATACACACCAGTAGTAGTATAGTTATTACATAGGGCCTAGGCTAAATTAATAGTATCCTACTTCTAGGCACAAACATGGCAAAAAACAAACTAAGGATTAGCTAAGGATCATATAGGGGGGTGAATAGTGATGACCTCACACTCTACACATAATAAAGTTATTAGGAGTAATACCCCTATTTTAAGGGCTACCTAAAACATATAGGGTAAGTAAACTATATATCCTGTTCATCTTTGTTAAGTCTATCACCAGATTCTCATCTCCCTGCCTGCCTCATCATATGAAAGCAAAAGCCTGACTCCTTTGCTTTCACTAACACGCATACATTTATTTAACCCATTCTTCCTTTTCAATTTTTAATTTATTTATTTTAATTTTTACATAATATTTTACTTAATTTAGAAGACTTTACTGTACCCTCTCTGTCACAGCCTTTATGACCCCAAATCTCCTCCCTTATCTGATGTATCTCTCCCCTCTCACACATATATCTCCCTTCATTTTTGGTTTCAGTGCATCTACTACATAATTTCAAAACCCTCTCATTTATTTATCTACTACATTATAATTTCTATCTCTCTGTATTTGATAGAAAAAAGAACAGAAAAAGAGGTTGAAGAGATGTTGGGAATAGAAGAAATAATGTGTGAACTGAATGCAAATGAGATGAATGAGCAAGGAATGCCTCCAGGGTTCAGGTTCCATCCAACAGATGAAGAGCTCATAACTTTCTACTTAGCTTCCAAGGTCTTCAATGGCACTTTCTGTGGTGTTAACATTGCTGAAGTTGATCTCAACAGATGCGAGCCCTGGGAACTCCCTGGTACATATTTCCAACTATCTACTCTAACCACATGCACATATCTAAACATACAATGTATAGGAAGTGTGTCTAAAGTTTTAAACTTGTCCTTCCTCTAGTTCTCATTTTGTATGTGGTAAACTTTAAAGGACAAAGTCTATTTTGCTGTGTGTTCAGAAACATTGAATTCTTTGAAGAGTATTTCAGAAATTTAATGCATGGTACTCGTTAGTACTTAGTTCTGGTATACATAAATAGTTATGGAGCATGAATGCATGATTAACATCTCAAAAGCTTCCCCCCAGCCATTCACTTTTGCCAGAAAGCAAAAGTATCTCATTTTTGCAGAAAAATAATTTCAGTACTAACCATCTGAAAGATACATGAGTATAATCTAGCTAAGACATACAAACTATGTTACTGCACACACATTATAAGCTATTCAATTTTAACTGAACTTTTTTTCTATTTAGTAACATGTGTTCAGTCCATATGTAAATTACAAGTACAGTAACAGGGCGGAACCCAGGGGGCTAACATATGTTGCAACTCCACAAACTATCAAATTTTGTTTAATTTTTTTTTTAACCCCGGGTTTTAGAAAATATGTTTTTAAGTCCAGAATGCCTCGAAGATTTGGAATAATAATTTATGAATGTGATTTAATGATGATACAGAGATTGCGAAAATGGGGGAGAGGGAATGGTATTTTTTCAGCTTAAGAGACAGGAAATACCCAACAGGGTTAAGAACAAATAGAGCCACAGGAGCTGGTTATTGGAAAGCAACTGGGAAAGACAGACAAGTTTACAGCAGCAATGGTGCTGTTAATGCTACACTTCTTGGAATGAAGAAGACACTTGTTTTCTACAAAGGCAGAGCTCCTAGAGGTGAAAAGACTAAATGGGTCATGCATGAATATCGCCTTGACGGTGACTTCTCCTCCCGTCACACGTGTAAGGTAAATTCTCCACATTTCATATCCCTTCCATTCCACTATGTAAGTCGGTCACACCTGTAAGGTAATTTGATAATTTCTTCGCATTTCATACTCCTTTTGTCGCACTATGTGTTTAGCGATCACAATTTATTATGTTAAACGTACCAAATTTAACATCAATTGTTAAGAAAAACTTAACACATTAAATACTTGATTTGCTTTAATAAGCAAATATGGCTAATACTTTTAAAACATATAAAAAAAGAATTGTGGGACATGGGAGTGTACACTTCAACTTGTAAACCCTCCTTAAACTGTCCCTTTTACAAGTTGACTTTATATGAGATTTGGTGATATTTGCAGATATTAGGTAACTTTGATATAGGATTCTTGTGTAGAAGAATATATTGAAATTACAAAACACTGCAACTCATCACTGTGTGTGTGTGTGTAAAGTGTTGGTGTGTTTCTTTACCTGCTGCTAGTGCCTAGTTCATTTTAACTGTGGACATTATTTTTTGGGGCACGGGAAATTGTGAGTTACATGTTGTGACTGCATGAGTAGTAGGAAGGATTTAATCTGTGTTCTTTGAAATCAAATTTTTATCCACAAAAACCACTAACTTATGCAGAGTCTAGTCACATTCTAGCTCTAAGTGATTGAGGTTTTTATGTCACATTGCTTACAAATCACTGTCACACATTTATAAGTAATGTTAATTTTTTGATATGGGTATGTTAGTACATTGCTTTCTTTTTGTGCGTCTCTAATTATTGTTACCACTCTTTTGTTTTGAATCTACCTCGTTTGTAGTTTCAACTTCGAAGTAACGTATAAGTTTATACGTACTTTTGACTTATAAGTAATTTTTAAGTTACGCCCAAATGCGGTTGTAACTAAACTGAGTGACTATTGTTTTGTTTTCAAGAAGTGTGTTTATTGAGTTTAGAGTGGTGATAATAATGATAATTTTTTGTTAATATTACAGGAGGAATGGGTGATTTGCAGAATATTTCAAAAAATGGGAGAAAAGAAAAACGGAGTGCTTCTCCGGGGACAAAGCAGCTGCAGCAATTACATGCAAGAGGCTTCAAACTCATCTTTGTCACAGTTGGTTGATCACACTCTTAAACTAGAATCAGCTCTAGCTTTACAACCTTACCAAACACTGCAATCCCTACAAAACCAAAACCAAACACAACTACTTATCAACAATATCCCCCATGAAACAGACCACCTTAAATCTCTCTTAACCAATTCATCATCAGTTGCTCTGGCAGTGTCACGAGCCAGCGCCTTGGCTGCGAACAATGGTCTACAAACATCGAAAACCAAAATGAAACAAGACAACGAACTTCTCAAGACTCTCCTGCCACACCAGGATTACTATTGTTCCAAGGAGCAAGAAGAAGCTCCATTTCCTAAAATCTGCAAGACAGAGTCGGGCTTTTCGCATTTCCAGGCACCTCATTCTACTTATCCTGATTTTCGCAACCCGGTATCTACTTGTGCTGAATATGACATGATCATGGCTCAGGCTCACCAAAACAATAACACTCCGGCTCCCAATTACAAACAAAGTCCATTACTTTTCAGAAGTAGTTCAGATAATGATCATAAGAATGTAAGTTGTGGGTTCCAAGTTTATGGTGCAGATAATGAAATGTCCATTTCATCATCATCATCATCCTGTTCACGAGTACCAGTGCCTTTCAACAGGCCCGGCTTTAAGCAGATGCTGCTAGATCCTCCCAGCAAAATAACCGCAGGAGAATCTTGGCCTTTTCACTTTTAATGTAACTTACTTTATCTTAGTTAACCCCACCATTTGCAGATCTTGTTTAGCATTAGCTTAATTGCAGCCGCCATGTAACTCTAGGATTCTAGGTTTAATGTTATAACATAGTATATAAGTAAGTACATTTTATGTGACTTTATGTTAATGTCTCCAAGAGTACCCATACATGATGATAGTGATACTATTAAAACTTCAAAGCTATTTGGTGGTAGGGGAGAGGTGGTGTTCTGTTGGATAGGACACTGATGGGAATATATATTACATTATATATCCATTTTCGAGTGGGATTATATATTTATGATGACGTCACTTTTTACTTATTTTATTTTTATGTATAATTGATTGGTGATGGGATGGAGGTGGGTTCCATGTCTGCATGCATGCATGCGCACCAGTGACAGTGAGTATGTGGCTAGGGGGAGTAGTAGTAGTAGCTAGTAGGATTTTGCCTACCTTCCCATCTCTGCGAAAACTGAACTAGTTCGAATTCGGACACGACTTGTTTAACTAAACGAGCTTGCAATTGCATTTGAACTCAACTTGTGTATGAGCTCAAGTCCATCTGAGCCCCGACCCCGACTCGAATTACAGCTCGAAATAATATTTAGGTAGAATTAGAAAGGTTTGAACTTTAAATAGTTTTAGAACATAGTCTATATGCATTTGACTTGATACAAGTTGATTTTGAAGTTTAATTCACTAAGTTAGACTTAAATTACAACCCAAATTATGATCAAGAGATCAATCTAACTATACTATTCTGCTTCTGGTTGTGATATTTGAGGAGAATGATTGCTCTTGGCTCATGTTCTTGATTAAATCACATGTAATTATACACAAGGTAATTAACGTGTCACAAGTTTTTAAGATGGCTTTACTTGCTTCCAGAATGCTTTTGTATCTAAATGCACTTTCCAGTCTTTAGTTTTCTAGTCTTTCAGCCTCCTGATAAAAAAAGTAAAAAGATTTAGTATTAGTTTTAGTTTTCTCAGCAGCCTCTACCTGCATACTTTAAGATGAACTTTGATTACATGGCGAAGGTTTGTCCTACTTTTTTTTGTGCTTTTGACACAGAAAGGTAAAGACATAGTACATTTGCAGAAAACTCCTAGATAAGCCTGAAAGCTGATTGATAATTAGAAGTACTTAGAAATTACTAAAAGATTGAGAGATTATAGCTAATAATCAAAACCAGTAAGGCTCAACTAGACAGGCCAGGAAGGTTCATTATGATTAACCCATACACCCACATTGTATAAAGAATCTCCACATTTCAGAAGTCCACGTTTCTCAATATAAGGGCCTCAACATCGTATCTTCGAATACTTGTTTAGGGTCAATCGGATAGAAGCACAAAAACATTGTATCATGGAATACCGGAGTTTAATGTCAATCGCACAAAATTATCAAACAAAATTGGTCTCAACAAATATCATGTGCCATTCTTTTTATTATAATCAATTACTCCCTCTATTTCGGCTATTAACTACTTCCTCCGTTCCAATTTATCTATCATATTTAATTTTTTTATGGTCAAATTAGCTAAATTTTGACATTAAAAGGGTTATTGATGGTAGACCATTGACGTGTGGGAGATTCCAACTGGTGATTGAAAGGCTGAAGGAAAGAGAGAATCTGCGCACAGTGGAATTAAATAAGCTAGACATTTGGGTTCAACTGTATGTTATGAGTCCAAGTTTCACGTTAATGAGGGTAGTGAAAGATATTGGAAATTATATAGGCGTTTTTGTGGAAAATGATGACAATAATTTTGTGGATGTATGGAGGGAATTTCTGAGAGTTAGAGTACAATATCGCTGGACAAATCTCTCAAGAGAAGGATGAAACTTAGGAAAAATGATTTAACTAGTGTTGGGTATCTTTCAGGTATGGAAGCATCCCTACGTTCTATTTCATATGCGGAATTGTAGGACACAGTGACAAATTTTGTGAAAAAATCTTTGACACGTCACCTTAGATGATCAAAAGACCATACGGCAGTGGTATCACATGATGGGTTCCAAGTGGCTAAGGCAGGGCGGAGCTCCGGAGTCAAGCACGATGGAGAAAGAAGATGAAAAGGTTGGGAAAGTGACTACTAAAATTGGTGCGACAAATAAGAATGATCCATATAATTCAGGTACATCTGTGGAATCAGTTAGAGTGAATCAAGGAGAGGATATTTTAAGTAAGGAAACAGATTGGGCGCTAAAGGTGGGAGATACCTCCAGTTTAAATAACAGTAAGGAATGAGGGAAAGTTATGGGTCAAGATAATGACGGGCTTTTATTTATTGATCCGAAGCGTATGAGAATGGACGAGCCCAATTTAACCGGGCCAACAATTACTGAAGATGATATGTGTTATTCCCAAATAAATAAATAATAGAATTATAGAAGGGGGGTTGAATGTAATTTCTTGGTTTCTTTTGGAAATTAAGAAAACTCTTTACCAAAATATATATGTGTTTGAATATGGAAGTGTGCGGAATTGAAATATATATGTATTCAAGACATAAAGTAATTAAACACGGAGATTTAAAAACTTTCTGGTGAATTTATCTTTTCCAGCAGAGATATATATTGATTGTAACACTGTGATGCAAGAATGCACACAGCTGCTTACAAGTAAAGTTACAAAGAAAGAACAGAGAAATTCCTAACAGGTGTACCTTTTATGATTTCTCAGTTAGATCGATAAATATTCTACTTGCTACTATTGATTTATATATTACCAAGTTACATATGAAAAAGACAAACATATAAAATAAAATGTCAAAGTCTAATCACATGTTTCTTCATCTCTTTATCCATCATCTTTGTATTTCTTCAAGTAAGCATGAAAATGGAAATACTTCTTTGTTCTCATAAACCTGCAAATAGCCTGTCATGTTCCTTTTGTATACAATCAACCCATGTGACTGTCAAGTCGCTTTTAACTGCTATTTGAATTTTTTAACCATTGAGACTTTGTAGATTATCCGTTGAGTCTCTAATGGTTAATCCGTTGAGAGTATCATGAGTCATCCATCGAAGCCTTGTAGAATCATCCATTGAAAGTATTTTCACAGGAGTTGACATAATTTCATTTATGCAAAATTACAAGACATCTAATATTTACAATTAGCCAACATATTTTGCATATCATTCTAGTAGTCAACATGGCTTAAAATATTCTACAACCTCTAATTCTCTAAGACATTACAGAATATAGAAAAGTGCTACAAAAATTTATTTAAACATAAGTTACTCTTTCAACAGATGACAAAGTAAGATTATCCGTTGAAAGTTACAAACACACTTAATTAAATCTACTAAGGTATTTTGGTGAAATGTCATCAAGCCTACAACATATTCCTAACAATCTCCCCCAATTTATGTCTACTAGAATTGTAGGCATAAATTTAGGAGGACTTGATGATAACAAAACACCTTATACAAAACGATCATTCAATAGTAGATAAAAATAATAAGTGCAACAATTTTTATTGAAAATTGATAGAAGAAAGTTCACAGAAATCTCACAAGCTTTGTTCAAGGTGCTCCTCTAGACTGAGCAAATCAATTCTTTTTCCTTGAGTGTCTAGTCTTCTTTCCCAGCTTCTCATTGTTCTCTTCTATCTGGTGTTGGAGTTGTCTGTTGAACTCAGATTCATCTACATTAAATAGATCCAACATCTCCTGCATTTTCTTGAGAGTCTCATTGCTTGATATTTTTAGTTGGCCTTCTAGTTTGAAGAATCTTCTGTTATTTATTTCATCTCTAAACTCCATTAACCAGTATGGCCTCAAATGCACTTTACTTTCAGTGTAAGGAATAGTTAAGATTCTTGGTAGTGCACTTGGGTCTCTCCAGCTTTGTCTTATTTGTTGGATTTTGTTAAGTATCTCTGTTTTGGCCACCTTGGTGAATCCAAAATCTTTCTTGATTGCAGAGAATACTTTAACTAAGACAGTGTAGCCTTCATTGAGAATCCTCCGTAGAGTCTATGTAATTTCTTTTCCACCCTTGTACATGAACACCAACCTTTCTGGGAGTCTGTTGTGAGCATCAATTGCTCTTACTTCATCTATCTCATCCAGGTAAAGATTAATGGCTGAAAATTTCTTGCTTGCTTGCTTGCAGTATTTTTTCTTATTTTTGAAGTAGTTGGAATTGGGATGTTCAGCTCAAGTATAGGTAAGTTTTCCAGTCTATTGGTTCATCCTTGGGAATCATTGACTCACCATGAAAGTTCACACCAGGATGAACCTTGATTTCAACTTGCTTTATTGTGGGCATAGTTGGTTGATTTGTGGTAGTAGACTGAGTTAGATTTGGTTCTCCCTTTTTTCTTCAAATATCAGCATCCTTTTGGCTCTCCCTTACCCTTTTTATAGATTTCTGCTCTGGTTCCTCATGCTTCTCAATTTCAGCAGGCTTCTCAATTTCTGACTTGGTAGTAGGCTTTTCAGCTTGTTTTTTTGCTTCTAAGTTAGCCTGCTTTTTCTGATATTTGAGCCTCTATCTCTCTTATCTTTTGGCTTCTCCAAATTGAGTTGTCCAGCTATCACACAAATTAGTTTGCTATCCTTTTCTTCAAAACTGAGTCTCTTGGATTCTTTTTATTTGTAATAGAGTGACCAAGCAGCTTCTTTTCATCAGGTTTAAGAGTTAAAGAGAATTGGTCCATTGGATTTTTGCTTAAATTTTTTATGAGTGTTTCTTAGGCTTCAAAATCTCAAAGACCTGTTGATGTCTTTTAGATGAGGTTTGACCTCCTTCCATGTTTCCCAACTTCATTTAATCTATTAAGATTGGTCTCAATTGAGTGGAGTGTTTCACAGATTTGTCTTGATTGGCAATTGGACCAAATTCCTTTTCAATTCTTTCATCAATTTTCTTCTCTTGCTCTTTCAGCTTGAGTTCAACCACTGCTAAGTTAATCAAATTAATGTTGTCAAACATTGGTGGCTTTGTGAAGGTAGTGGCTAGAACTATTACCTTACCGACTAGTACATTTAGATTCTTCTCCCCCTTTTTGTTAGCATCAAGTATAGCAAGGGTTGAAGTTTGAGCTGCCACCAGTTGATATAGTAGAAGAGTTTGAGTTTGTTGATTGGTAAGGATTTGAGCAATTGAGTTCTCCACTTTAGACAGTCTTGAACCCAAATCCTTAACTTTTCTATTCAAGTCAGATTCATTCCTGAGCTTCTGGTGTATATATAGCATGGCTGACTCAGGAAGTTTGGAATCCAATCTCTTATTGAGATCCTCCTTGACTTGATCAATAGAATGCTTGAGTTTATCCACAACTTGATTATGTTTGAGAGCTTGAAGTTTATGCAATTGAAGAGACTCAGGATGGGCCTGTATAAGACTTTTGGTGCTGACATTGTTGGTGGCTTGAATGGAAGATTGAGTCTGATGAATGAGCTTGAACAGTGTGGATTTGAAATGATGATAGTTGCAGTCTTTTGTGAACATTCAGGCTAGAGTGTCTGGATCTCCCCCTATGTTCCTGCCTACCTCTTCAGCATCCTCTCCAAAAGAGTCATCCTCAATTGAATCACCAGAAGGATAGTCAAAATCATCACCAGCTGTAGGTGGAAGAGAATTGATTGCATCCTTTGCCCTTAGCATAGAAGTTGTAGTGTGCACCAAGTTTAGAGTCTTTTCAATATCCTCATTTCCCTTTTTAGCTAGAATCTGATATGCTAGAACATGGTAAGTAAATGCCTCAGCATCGAAAGAGACAGAATCTAGAACAACTTGATATTTTTGCTGAAATAGTTTCTCTTTATCTGCATCATTGACATCCATTAACTCACTACCAATGGGGTCTTTCCATTCTTCTATACCTGCCTTTATCTCATTTTCTCTCTATTTTTGCATCAAGGGATCCCCTTGGCTACCCACCCTCACACCCTCACCTTCACCATCTAAAGTGAGACTCTTCTCACTTTCTTTTGCCATGCTGGAGGAACTAGAATGCATTTGTTCACTCTTTAACTCTCCTTTTTCCTGGGAGCAACCCAACCTCTCACTCATATAACTTCCTTCCCTCAATCCTAGAAGTGATTTTACAACTACTAAGTCATCTACATTTGTCATAATTTTTGAAATATCAGGTTGTGTAGAGACTTTCAATGGATGAGAGACATCCGTCGAATAGTAGTTGTGAATGTCGACGGAAAATTGATGTTAAGCTTATCCGTCGAGAAACAATCACTAATCGACGGATGAGGAATATCCGCCGAGAAGGTATAAATGACAGAGTTAGGAGTTGAAACTACTGTTAAATATGTGGTGATTGATTTGAGATTATGCACATATTTTTCAGTGGTTTCAGAAAGAAAGGGCAAGTGAGCCAACAAATCATCAATAAGATGATGCTCACTTGCTTTAGATTTTGGCTCCTCCATGAGATACAAAGATGGAGAATCAGGAATTGATGTGTTTATCATATCCACATCCAGTGAGTTTGTGGGAGAATTGTGTGCGTGAGGTGTTTCAATTGTCAGAGAATTTGGCTGTGACTCCACATTTATTGGACCCACATCAACCTGAATTTGAGATGGTGCATTAACTGAGTCTTTAACTGCAGTTGGCAATATGTGTGCACCCTATGACTCCCCAAAGTTTTTAGTTTCTTCTTTCTAATGTAGGTTTGAGTTTGGTATGTAGTGTCCCTACTTCTTTTGTTCTGTGCTCTTGGAGATGAGCTATTTTCAATAGTTACATCCTTTTGGGAGAATGCAACTAGCAATGTGCTACTTTCCTTATTAATCACCATAGCCTGTTGGGAGACTGTGATGTGGCTAGGGTGGGATTCACTAACATCTCTCACCTTATCCTTAGGGCTTCTTTTATGTTCACCATATCCCTCACCTTGCTTATCACCCTTCACACTCCCCTCTTGTGTTGTGGTAGTTTTTTAAACTAGTTTCATTTGAGAGGAACTAGAGTGTGATTTCTTCGATTTAGGTTTAGAAGTTTTTGGTTTTGTACCTTAGGTAAGCATTTGTTTGGTCACAGTCACAGATGCCATAACCACAGTTGAATATAAAGAAACTGGAGGTTGGGAAAGAGTTCTGACAGAAATAGTTACCTCACTTACCTGAGGTGCATGCATGATTGGCAGATAGTTGAGAGCCACTTCACTATGAAGATTGTTCATGTTCAAATCAGCAAGTACCCTATTTTCTTAGACCCAACAATCAAGCTTATTTGTTGGGTTCTCAATCAAGAGGTCCTTAGAAACATGGTTTTCTAGCATCATAAGAAACCTAACATAATATATGTTCTTTGACCTTTTCTTGATATCTCCTACTTTATACCCTAATTCTATCATGACATAGTTACTAAAATTAAAGTACTTGTCATTCAAAAGCATATAGAGTATGTTAATCATCGAATAAGTAATTGCATCAAAGTTGCTAATTTTACCAGAAAAGGCTTTTATAAAAGAATCACAGAGAAAGCTCCATTCTTTTCTAAGGCCCATTCTCCTAATCTCGACTAGTTTGGCAGGATTGAGAAATAGCTCATAGACATAAGCATGGTGCTCACATCTATGTCTGTGTGTGGAACATTAGTGTTATTTTTAGGCAAATGGAAGCAAGCTTGTAGTTCATTATAATAATGCAGTAATCATTACCTTTAAGAGAGAAGGTACTGGTTTTATCCTTGGAGTTGTACACAGCCGTAGTCCAGATCTGCTCCACAACTTCACAATAGATTACTGGAGACTCAAGCATAGCTTTGTTTTCAATTGCGAATGAAGTCCATCATCTTGTAATAGTGCTCAGAAGTAGCAATGTTCTTGTCCACCAGTACCAAGAAGTTGTTCTTCTCATAGACAAATCCAGACTGAGACATAATCTTGACTACAGGTGCCAATTTTGGAGATGAAGAGAGTAAAAGTTTCTTTGATGATAATGAGAAAGATAAAAGTAAAATGAAAAATTTAAAGGGGCTTTTATACTTTCTCAGAAATAAATAATAAAATAAATTATAAGTACACAAAAGTACCCAATAAAAATTGCCAAAAATAGCCGTTTTAAAATACAGTAAATTGTTGATATTCTAAAGATTATCCATCGACATATACATACATACTGTAAGTAAATCCGACGGATGAGGTATATAATTAATGACTAAAGCAATTGAACGGATATATATTAAACAATTATCCGTCGAGATATAAAGTACCCTGGAAAATATTTGATTTTTAACAGATAATGAAATTCAACGGATATTCATTTTCAATGGATAATGAACATCCGTCGAGATGCAAATTTTGACTTAGCCAAAATTTCATCTCATTAAAAAAATCAAATTTATTTCTGGTTGCATTACAAATTTCTTAGACACTAAAATAACTTAGGAGTAATTAAGCATACCTAACTCACTTACCAACCTAGTGAAAGTTGACTCGTCAAGTGGCTTGGTAAAGATGTCTGCAAGTTGCTGCTCATTTGGAATAAAATGAAGTTCCACAGTATCATTCATGACATGTCTCGAATAAAATAGTACTTGATGTTAATGTGTTTTGTCCTTGAATGTTGCACAGGATTTTCAGTAATAGCAATGGCACTTGTGTGGTCACGAAAAATTGAAAATTTTCCACATGTAGACCATAATCCAATAGTTGATTCTTCATCCATACAATCTGTGCACAACAACTAGAAACAACAATATATTCAGCCCCGGCTGTGGAAGTAGAAATTGAGTTTTGTTTCTTACTAAACCAGGACACTAGCTTGTTTCCTAGAAATTGACAGGTTCTTGTTGTACTTTTTCTATCTATTCTACAACCTGCATAATCTGCATCTGAATAACCAGTTAGATCAAAACCATAATCTCTAGGATACCAAATGCCAAGTTTTGGTGTTCCTTTGAGACATTTGAAAATTCTCTTAATAGCTACTAAATGAGATTCTCTAGGATCAGCTTGAAATCTAGCACAAATACAAGTAGCAAACATTATATCTGGTCTACTGGTTGTTAAGTATAAAAGTGAACCTACCATGCCTCTATAATTTGAAATATCTACAGACTTTTCAGTTGTGGTTATTTCAAGTTTAGTGGCAGTGGCCATGAGAGTTTTTGCAGATGTGCAATCCATTAAATCAAACTTCTTTAAAAGATCATGAATGTATTTGGTTTTACTAATGAATATTCCATCACTAACTTGCTTAACTTGGAGACCAAGAAAGTAAGTTAGTTCTCCCATCATACTCATTTCATATTTACTTTGCATTAGTTTGACAAACTTTTTACAAAGTTTTTCATCTGTAGAGCGAAATATAATATCATCTACATAAATTTGAACAAGTATACTAGAGCCATTAACAATTCTAAAGAAAAGAGTTTTGTCAACGGTACCTCTGTTGAAATAATTTTCTAAAATGAACTTTGACAAAGTGTCATACCAGGCTCTAGGTGCTTGCTTCAATCCATATAGTGCTTTTAAAAGATAGTAAACATATTCTGAAAAATTGGGGTCTTTAAAACCAGGACTCTGACTGACATAGACTTCCTCTTCCAAATCTCTATTTAAAAAAGGCAATATTTGTTAGTGTTTGTGCCCTAGAGACAACACTATGATGTTTTAGTTTAATACATTAAGATTATTAATGTTTATGTTCTATCGATTATTCCCTTTATAATTTATTAATTCTTAATTTTCTGCGATATAAATGTTAGATTAATAAATGTCCTTGGAATATGATATGCAATTCTATATCTCTAAGTACGTGACTTAGAAATGAGATTATGAGAATAGTATCAATATTTCTAAAGGTCCCTAGTCGAGTATTATTATTAAGGGACAATAATAATGCATTAAGACTGGTGTGTTTGTTGACTGATGATCACATCTCATTGATCATAGGTATGATGATACTAAAGTAAAAAACACAGGCATATGTATATGTACATGGTGCTGAACAGACCCAATGTGAGATTCTACATGTCTGTTGTGTCATAAGTAATTCTCACAGTGATAATGATGTAATGGTCCTTAGACCTGAAGTCATTATATTTTTATACGAGAATTAATATACATTGATTCTATTAAAAGTTATCTTTGACCGGGTAATGATAGAAGTGGACATTGGGTATATTATGAATCGTATGAGAAATATGAATGATCTAGATGGGATTTAACCCTCCTATTTTAGGAGTGATATTATTGGCCTCTTGTGTGAGCTAGACTATGAAATGCGTGGTCATGCTCAAATATTGATTTGATATGATAGTCTACTCATTGATCAAGGAAACTTGGATTAAACTATGATGAGGATGACACATTACATGCCTCTAGTTTAATCTATAATATTTGGTTAAAGGAATTATATTACATTGTACATTATTCACAAAATGTTTAATCGATCACCGATTCAATTATTATTACTTGGGTAACAATGATGTATTACTAGATGTCGCTCATTGTTTACGATTTTAAATTAGATTTAAAATTCGTTGCCATCGTAATAATAACCTATAGGGTCACACACTAAGAATGCTTGAAGGATTATTTAATGTAAATTGGATTTAAATAATATCAAAGTAATTCGAATTATTTATAATATTAATTAAGTATGACTTAATTAATTAGATAAATATTAATATTCGAATATACTAATATTAATTATGAAATTTATTTGTTAAATAATTAGGTGAGACTTAATTACAATTCAAATAGGAATTTCGAATTAATAATAACTCCTAATTAATTAAGAGTTATAATTCGTTTTTCTACTCTCTATATAATATCTCTTGTGTGGCTGATTTTTTGGGGTGCAAGACTTTTACTAAAACCCTAGCCACCAAGAGAGAAGATGGAGAGAGCAAGAAGAAACTGGTTTGTACTAGTACACATCTAATCCTTGAGTTCAAGCATTCGTGTGGATACCGATAGAACGTAGATCGCGAGAGCGTAGATCGCGAGAGCGGGATGCGTGGTGATTGAACAAGTTTTGGATCTCCATTAATCAACCAATTGGTAAAGTTTCTTAAGGTAAACAATCTGATCTACAAATTAAATATATGTTTTTCGCATGGATCCTGCGGTGAGTTTCGAAAATTCCGATTTTTACATTTTTAATTATTGTTTTCGTTGCGTTTATGTGCTCGAAACCCATCAATGGTATCAGAACTACTTACGAAAAATGTTTAATTCATTTATGTGTTTACTGGTTTTATGATGATAACATGTATACAATATTCCATGACTGTTATGTATGCGATTTTGTATGTTTTACATGTTGTTATGTTTATATATAAGTATGTATATATATGTTTTGAATATATGATATTCATGAGAGTTGTATAATCATATGATGATTATATAATCTAAATATATACTGATATATACATGTTTTGTGTTTGTTTTTATTATAAGAATCGTATGTAGCGGATTTCTGAAATCTGTGTCTGGTGTCCGATTTTGGCAAACGAATATGCTATTTCATATGAAATCGAGCGTCTGAACGTAACTGATAGCAAAAGCTATCATCGACTGATCTGTAAGGCGTTTGACGTCGTTTAGGCCCTGCAATCTGTGATTTAATGTCATTAGATTTAATTTTGAATTTTCTGATTTTTTCAATATTTGGTTTTTATGATTAGATCATGATGGATATGATATTTTAAGATCAGATTATGTATTTTAACATGTTATTTTGTGTTAATTGAGCATGGTGGATGGTTTTGGCTTATTACCTTTGGTTAATGGTTTTGGTTTTTAAAATACGACTTGCATGTCGTTTAATCTTGTAATTATTAAATCTCGAATGTAACTCGAGTTCTTCTTGTAAGTTCATTCGATTAGTTTTCATATTTCATTATTGTAATGTACATGAAGACATGAAGATTTGAAGATCAAGGGTAATCCCACACGGAGGTCATCCAAGGAAGCAATACAAGAAAGAAGACATGTAATAGGTAGCCTGTATTTATTTTCCACCTTAGATTGACCTAGATCTTTGTCATTAGCTTGATAAAGATCACATCGGGATGAAGCCATAACCAACCACGTTTATTTATTGCACTTTACATATATATGCGTATATGATGAATGTATGTGTAGAGTAGTTTATAAAGATGCATGCTTAATTAGATTAAAGGTGTATGTATTAGATACGACACCCATGCCATGCTTGCTAAATAAGATAAAATCTGTAACAATTCAAGATTTTAAAATGAACAAACGATCATGAGATTCTCGTGTTTATGAAACACGGAATAAAATAAAAAAATTCTTTATTTCTGACATGAGGCGATCTTGTCAAAAGCGAGTTCATTGAACTTGTAAGGTTGTGGGTTTTAAGCGAGACCGTTGTGACTCCCTCACTACCTGGAAATCAAACCATTGACGAATATTGATTTGAAGTATTTTATTCAAGGAAAAATTGGGAATCTCTTTATGATGGGATCATGATCGTTTTAAAATTAAAAAAACCCTAAAGTTAATATTAAGTTGATCAGATACCTTCTAATGAGTCCAATGCGTTAACTCCTAGATCGACCAGGAGTGGGTTCGCCAAAGCGAAGTACTCCTATCTATCGTGGGAGATGTGTTAAAGTATATTGATACTTTTTTACTATTGGGTTTGACTTATCTAAGTTATCACAATAGGATTGTGAACTTAGAGGCATAGAGTTTGGCGAGATTTATTAGATAAATATGAACAAATGTTGTTCCACCAAGCTATCTAAGAGTTATATAATTGATATAATTGACAAATGTTGTCTACCTAAATAATCATGTTTTAGGAGAAAAGCCAAAGCTGACCTAACATGTGGTGAAATATGGATCTTGGCTCACTAGAAAGGATAAAGAAGATATTTTTTTCGAATTAATAGTTAGGGCTACTGATTTGATAAAAATAGTGGGAGATATATATTATGAATATATATATGAATAATCACTTGAACATAATTTAATGATCATCTGTAGACTAAGTCATTTTATGCACTTTAATATTGTAGATATCAAATGACAAATAACACAAATAACTTCTCTATATAATAGTCCTTGAGAAGGACAAGCTGACATGAAATAATTTCCTCGATTGACATGGGAACTTGAGGATTATCCTCGGGTTCAAAGATGTCACTCAAACCCCTCCCTTATTTCTTCTAGTTGAGAATGAAACATGTGCAGAAAAAAATGCTTACCAGAAGCAAATTAATTATGCAACTGATGTTTCATGTCTCACGCTTATAATTATAAGTGTTGAGCTTTAGAAGCAACAAGAGCATAATGATGCTTATGATATGATTGAGCACCTTCAAAAGATGTTTGAAGGATAGGCTCGTCAGAAAGATTTGACAATAATAAGGCACCATACTTTTGCATTAATGGGAGAATCATATCTGGTTGGACCACATGTTCTAAAGGTGATAGGCAAATGTACCTTGATATTTTGGGTTTCAAGAATGGTCTAGAGACTCGGCTTGATTTGATCAAATGATCTTTGAAAAACTTCTATTCTCAGTTTGTTAAGAACAAAAGGAATGAGATAGATAGAACACTCATTGAGTTGTTAAGCATGTTTAGAACTGCTGAAAATAACACGGTAAAGGCATGAATTACGTCTGTATTGATGATGTACACATGGAATGCAAATGGGAAAGGAAAGTGGACAGGCAAGGTGAAGATTTGATCTTATTCGGTGCCAAACCAAAGTCCAATCTCAAACGGCTTTTGAAGCCTAATAGTGTTGCTAAAGGAGATGATTATCACTTCTGTGGAAATAACTGGATGAATGGAAGTTAAATTGTCGAGCTTATTTGGAAGATCTAAAGAAGAAGACTAGAAATGATCAAGCTTCAGGTATAGGGTTATATTTAGAGCAAAAGTTGTTGCTCTAGTTGAAGGAACTCGATACCTAATTTTGCCCATAAGGAGAGATTGAGAACTTGATAAATTGTTATTACGTGCCTGTCTTTAGCGGATACATTAAGTCAATTTCTTGTCAGGACAAGAAAGGTTTTCATTTTAATTAAATAAACAATAGTTGTTTATTCTATTTCAATGATAAGACTTGTAATGTTGCACAATTAGTTAACAATTTATATGTTCTTAGTTGACTCAAATCAAACATTACCTCTAGCTTTGTCGTTAAGCCATGCTAATGAGCAACGCATTTCTGAGTTACATATAGATGAATACTTGGATAAGTTTGATTTTGAATCATACGGAAGATGCGGACTTTGTCTCATTGGCAAAATAACTAAAGCTTCTTTTACCTGATCAGGTGAAAGGATCACCAGACGATTATGACTTATACATAATGATGTATGTGGTCTAATGTGTATGATGGCAAGGGGTGGCTTATAATACTTCATAATATTTACTGATGATTTCAGTAGATATTGATATGTGTTTCTTATGAAGAATAAATCTGATTCTTTTGAAATGTTCAAAGAATATAAGGCTGAAGTAGAAAAGCAAACAGAGGAAAGTATAAAAGTTCTATGATCAGATCGTGGAGGAGAATACTTAAGCCTCAATTTCAAGAGTTTCTTGAAGGAGTGTGATAGTGTATCATAACTTACTCCTTCTGGAACACCTCAATGGAATAGAGATTCTGAGAGGAGAAATTGTACCTTGTTGGACATAGTGTGATCGATGATAAGTCAAGCGGATCTTCCATTCAGTTTCTAGGGTTATGCTCTAGAAACGGCTGCATATACACTTAACCAAGTTTCGACTAAAGTGGTTCAAAATACTCCGTATGAGATATAGAGTGATGAATGTCATAGCATGTCATTTATGAAAATTTGGGGACGTGAAGCGTTTGTAAAACGTTTAGCCTCTGACAAACTTGGACCAAAATTAGATAGATGCTATTTTATGGGATATCCAAAGTGAGACTAGGGTATAGTTTTATAATCCTTTCGAGAACAAAGTGTTTGTTGGTCGGGCCGCTGTATTTTTTGAGGGAGAACTACTTTCTAAGAAAATCAGTGGGAGGATAATACATCTCGATGAATATCGAGAACCACATGATAACATTGAACCAGAGTTGGAATAAGATCAGGATGCACATCAAAATGTTGAAAGTAATCATGTAAAGGAAACACAGGTTATTCGTAGATCTAGTAGGATTCACCATGAGTCCGGGAGAGATTATGGATTTTTTTTGGCTCAAGATGGTGATGTGATGCTTACGGATAAGGATAAGTCTCACACCTACCAAGATGCTATGAATCGCCCAGACTCCGAGAGATGCCCAAAGGCCATGAAATCCGAGATGGAATCCATTTATCAAAATAAAGTATTAACTTTAGTTGATCCACTCGAAGGGGTAAAACCTATAGGGTGCAAATGGGTTTTCAAGAAGAAAACTGACATGGATGGTAAAGTACAGACCTATAAGGTGCGACTAGTGGCAAAAGGTTTCAAACAAATTCATGGTATAGACTATGATGAGACTTTTTTACTAGTTACTATGGTCAAGTCCATCAGGATTTTGTTAGCAATAGTTGCTTACTTTGACTATGAGATTTGGCAAATGGATGTCAAAACTGCTTTCTTATATGAGAGCCTTGAACATGATGTATATATGATAAAACCTGAGGGTTTTGTCAATCCAAAGTTTGCTAAGATAGTTTGTAAGTTGCTTCTATATATTTATAGATTGAAGCAATCCTCAAGGAGAATGAATATTCATTTTGATGAAACGGTCAAAGAGTTTAGCTTTATTCAAAACGAAGATGAATCATGTGTTTGCAAGAAGGTTAGTGGGAGCCATATGACATTCCTGGTATTATATGTAGATGACATATAACAAATAAGGAATGGCATACCTTCTCTACAGGCTGTTAAGACTTGGTTGAGAAATAGTTTCTCTGTGAAAGACTTGGGCGATGCTACCTATATATTAGGGATCAAGATCTATAGAGATAGATTGAAAAGATTAATCGACCTAGTCGGAGTACATACATTGATAAAATATTGCATCATTTTAGGATGCAGGAGATAAAGAAAGGATATGTTTCGATGTCTCATGGGATAGTGATCTCAAAAGATAATTGCCCCCTAAATCATTAGATGATAAAGGCCGTTTGAGAAAGTTCCAGATGCGTCAGTAATTGGATCTATAATGTGTACAATGATATGTATTTATCCTGATATTTTGTATGTTTTGAGCATGACGATCAGATACCAGTCTAATCCAGGTGAGGGTCACTGGATAGTTTTCAAGAATATTCTTAAGTACTTAAATAGGACTAAAGATGTATTTTTGGTCTATAAAGAAGATAGAGAACTTGTTGTAAAGGGTTACACTGATACTAGTTTCTGAACCTAATTTTTAGACAGACAAGGATAATTACGAGTTTATGTCTGTTTTGTGTTTTGTCTAAATATAATTGATGTTAGCTTGAATAGTTCACAACAAGAACATTGATGATTCTATGGAAGCCAAATATATTGATATTTTTTGAAACAACCATGGAGACTGTTTAGGCATGTACTTAGTTAATATCGCCTTATTAATGAGATTAATGATTAAGGAGATATAAATGTAAAGTGCATATTATGATAGTGTTGCAGACCCACTGACTAAGGCTTTGTCGCAGCAGAAGTACGATGGTCATACTAGTTCCATGAGTATTAGATACATGGGTGATTGGCTCTAGTGCAAGTGGGAGATTGTTAGTGTTTGTTCCCTAGAGACAACACTATGATATTTTAGTTTAAGACATTAGGATTATTAATGTTTATGTTCTATCGATTATTCCCTTTATAATTTATTAATTCTTGATTTACTGCGATATAAATATTAGATTAATAAATGTCCTTGGAATATGATATGCAATTCTATATCTATAAGTACGTGACTTAGAAATAAGATTATGAGAATAGTATCAATATTTCTAAAGGTCCCTATGCGAGTATTATTATTAAGGGACAATAATAATGCATTAAGACTGCTATGTTTGTTGAGTGATGATCACATCTCATTGATCATAGGTATGATGATACTAAAGTAAAAAACACAGGCAGATGTATATGTACATGGTGCTGGACAGACCCAATGTGAGATTCTACATGTCTATTGTGTCATAAGTTGTTAGATATATTTGTGATGTCATGGCTAATATGATTTGTGTCTAGTTTTCAGATCTTACTTAACAGGACAAATCAGTACTTAACTGAAAATCAGCACTTATACTGAAGACATAACTTAAGAGATCAGAACTTAAGTTATCAGAATTTAAGTTATCAGAAGATATTTATCATGAGATAATATCAGGACTTAAGATGACTTTCAAATAAGGCAGGCGGCTGATTGAAAGGAAAGAAGATCGAGAATAAGATAGAAAGAAATATGCATGAAGAAGGAATTCTATGAAGAATATAATACTTGGAAGAAAAGATAACTAGTTGATATATTTTAGGAAGCATAATTATATTTCATATCAATTAGAACATTATCTTGTACTGTGTAGTATATAAACACATGTATAGGGTTTACACAAAAGGTGTTATCATAATCGAAGTTATTATTCATTATAACCCTAGCAGCTCTCGTGATAATTTGTTCATCACTGAGAGAGAACAGTTCTTTGTAACAGAGTTTATTGTGTTAAATAAAATCTGTGTTCTGTTACTTGAGTTCTTATATTCGATTTGATTATAGTAAACACTGTATTCAACCCCCTTCTACAGTGTGTGTGACCTAACAAGTGGTATCAGAGCTATCTGTTAACACACATATAGTTTAAGATCCAAAAACAATCATGTCTGAAGAAGAAACTCCAACCAAGCCCACCAAAACTGAAAAACCTCCAAAAACCATAACCCATAGTCGATATGAGACTATAAGAGTTCCCATGTTAAGACCTTCTGAGTATACCATATGGAAAGTGAAGATGGCTATGTTTCTGAAAGCTACAGATCCAGAATATCTCGACAGGATTAATGAAGGACCACATATGCCAACCAAACTCTCTATGGAAGTTGCAGGTCAGCCAGCAAAGTCTGTACCAAAGGAGAAAAGTGATTACACTGCTGAAGATATCTCATAGATTGCAAAGGATGTAAAGGTAAGACACTTGCTGCATAGTGCCATTGATAATGTCATGTCAAACAGGGTAATTCAATGCAAGACTGCAAAAGAGATATGAGATGCTTTGGAAACAAGGTGTCAGGGAATCGTTTCAATCAAGAAGAAAAGGAAGACTATACTCACTCAAGAGTATGAGCACTTTGACTCAAAGCCTGATGAGTCATTAACTGATTTATATGACAGATTTGTCAAACTCTTGAATGACTTGTCACTAGTGGACAAAAAGTATGATATTGAAGATTTAAATCTTAAATTCCTGTTAGCTCTTCCTGAAAGATGGGATTTGAAGGCCACAATAATAAGAGACAACTATAATCTTGATGAAACAGCTCTTGATGAAATTTATGGGATGCTCAAGACTCATGAACTTGAGATGAAATAAAGAAGCAAGAGGAATGGAAGAAAGTCAAGGACAATTGCCTTTGTGGCTGAGGAGGAAAGTCCCTAAGTTGTTGCCTCAAAGAAAGGCAAGGGAAAAGCTCTCATCACAAAGTCTGATACTGAGTCATCGAGTTCTGATACTAATGATGACTCAGAAACTGAAAGTATACCTGATATGGACCCTGATGAAGAGATGATGAAGCTGTGTGCTCTTATGGTGAAAGGAATCACAAAGATTGCATACAGGAAATTCAGGAGAGGAAAGAAGTTTTCCAGGAAAGGTGCAAGTTCTGATAAGAAAGGTTTCATAAAATCTGAAGGCAAAGGAGGAAAGTCTGACAGAGGAGATTACTCAAATGTTAAATGCTACAACTGTGGTGAGAAAGGCCACATATCTCCTGATTGCAGAAAAGGGAAGAGTGACAAAGGCAAGGCTCTTGTCACAAAGAAGAAAAGCTGGTCAGATGCTTCAGATTTCGAGGATGAGGAAAACTATGCCTTGATGGCAAATACTGATAGCAGTTCTGATACTGCTGACTTAAAGGTACCTCAAACTACTTATGCCTTTCATACTGATGATATTACTGAGTTGAGAAGATATCTTAAAACCATGTTCATTAGTTATAAAGATCAAACTTTAAGATGTGAAAGATTAACTTTTGAAAATGTTGCTTATAAAAAGAGGAATGATTATTTAGAAAAAGAGTTAGTCATGTTCCATCAAACTCAGAAAGATAAAGATGATGCCTTTTATGTTAGGGATGAAGTGCTAAAAATGAATGAATCTCTAAAAACTGAGTTAGAAAAGGAAAGAGAGATTATCAAGACTTGGACTAAATCTGGTAGAGCAACTCATGATATTCTTAGTAGTGGAAACTGGAAAGAGGGCTTAGGTTATGGAGATGATAAGAACAGTAAGGGAACTGTAGAAACTGAGCCTATAGTTGTTAAACAAAAACCAAAGGTAAATCCTGTTAAGTTTGTAACTGCAAAGTCTGATATTGAGAAATCAGAAGTTAGGGAGAAATTAACTTCTGACAAACCTAAACAGGATAAGATAACTGAAGTTAACATAGGCTTAGTGACAAAGAAGCAGCTTAAGCATAAGCTGAAAGAGGTTAAAAATTTAAACAAGGTAAAGCCACTTAGGAAAAATAGGAATGGAAAGGAAGGTGTGAACAAAAGTAACAATTATAAGTCTGTTCGTAATGCTCCTAGAAAAACATGTCATAACTGTGGAAATTCTAACCATCTGGCTTCTTTTTGCAGGAAGAATAAGAACATAAACTCCTTACCTTTAAAATCAGGAGTTAAGAGTCAGTCTGTTAGATAAAGGCCACAAAATCCTTATTTTCATTGTGGTAGTTTATGGCATTCCATTTATACTTGTATGGAATATCATAGTTTGTACTATGATTATTATCAAATAAAACCTTCTATAAAGAAAGTTAACATTATTCCTTCTAGTGTAAGTTCTGATGCAAAGTCTGATATTGCAAATTCTGATAAGAAAACTGTTAACATAAACTCTGATGCTAAATCCGCTGCAAATGTTAACAAACTTAATAAGGCCAAAGGATCCAAGCAATTCTGGGTCCTTAAAACTAATCATTAGTGGTCTTTGCGATTGCCAACAGGAAGAACATCCTAGTTCTGGACAGTGGATGTTCAGGACATATGACTGGAAATAAAGCCCTGCTATCAGACTTTGTGGAGAAAGCTGGCCCAGGTGTTTCTTATGGAGATGGAAACATGGGAAAAACTCTGGGATATTGCAATATCAATCTTGGGAATGTCATCATCGAAAAAGTAGCTCTGGTCTCAGGACTTAAACACAATCTGCTGAGTGTTAGTCAAATCTGTGACAGAGGTTATCATGTGGATTTCTTTGAAGAACACTGTGAAGTTGTAAGCAAATCTACAGGCAAAGTTGTTCTGAAGGAATATAGGCATGGTAACATTTATGAAGCCAAGCTTTCAACAAGTACTGATGGTTCTGCAATCTGTCTGTTGAGTAGAGCATCAATTGAAGAAAGCTGGGATTGGCACAAGAAACTCTCTCATTTAAATTTTAACAATATAAATGAACTAGTCAAGAAAGATCTTGTGAGAGGACTGCCAAAATCAGTATTTGCACCTGATGGCCTTTGTGATTCATGTCAGAAGGTAAAACAAAGAAAATCTTCATTTAAGAGCAAGACTGAATCATCAATTCTTGAGCCTTATCACCTACTACATGTTGATCTATTTGGTCCAGTGAATGTCATGTCTATTGCAAAGAAGAAATATGCTATGGTCATAGTGGATGAGTTCACCAGATACATATGGGTGTATTTCTTGCACATAAAAAGTAAAACTGCATCTATCTTGATTGATCATGTCAAACAACTGGATAATTGGTCAAAGACTCTGTGAAAATTATAAGGAGTGATAATGGCACCGAGTTCAAGAATTTGATGATGGAAGAGTTCTGCAAAGACCATGGAATAAAGCAGGAATTTTCTGCTCCTGGAACTTCACAGCAAAATGGAGTTGTTGAAAGAAAGAATAGAACTCTTATTGAAGCTGCATGAACTATGCTTGATGAAGCAAAGTTACCAACCTACTTTTGGGTTGAACCTGTGCAGACTGCTTGTTTTACTCAGAATGCAACACTTATCAACAAGCAAGAAAAAACAACATATGAGATGGTGAAGAAAAAGAAGCCAACTCTGAAGAATTTTCATGTATTTGGATGCAAGTGTTTTGTTCCTAAGACTCATCCTGAACAGCTATCCAAATTTGATCTAAAAGCTGATGAATGATTTTTTGTTGGATATCCACTTTCCACAAAAGCCTTCAGAGTCTATAATTTAAGAACAAGGGTTGTCATGGAATCTATCAATGTCTCTTTTGATGATAAGAAGATTACTGGACTTGAAGATTTCAATGATCATGATCAGCTGATATTCAAAAATGAAGTTTTAAATTCTGATTCTGTAAATCCTGATAGTCTAAATCCTGATATTGCAAACTCTGATGGATTAAAATCTGATGTTATTGAAACTGTGGTAACTACGCCTAATGAAAATGCACCTGTGCAGGGGGAGCATATTGAAGATCCAACCACATCTCAAGAAGCATCAGAATCTACAACAGGCTCTTCAAGTTCTGATTCGTCAAGTTCTGATGGGCCAAGTTCTGATAATTCTGGAAACTCAGATTCTGATATTTCTGGAAACTAAAATACTGAAGGATCCAACTCAGAGAGCATAATTTCAGGGGGAGCATCAGAAAATGTTGATGAAGACAGCATGGATCATGGGGGAGCATCCAGTTCTAGAGGTAACCTTCCATCTGCAAGGAAGTGGACTAAAGCACATACACCTGACTTAATTATTGGAAATCCTGATGCAGGTGTCAGAACTAGAACAGCTACATCAAATGAATGTCTCTATCATTCTTTTCTTTCTCAGACTGAACCAAAGAAAGTGGAAGAAGCTCTTCAAGATGCTGATTGGGTGCAAGCAATGCAGGAAGAGTTAAATGAATTTGAAAGAAATAAAGTCTGGACCCTAGTGCCAAGACCAAAGAACAGGTCTGTTGTTGGTACAAAGTGGGTGTTCAGAAACAAAACTGATAGTGATGGCATAATTACAAGGAATAAAGCAAGGCTGGTTGCAAAAGGATACTCTCAACAGGAGGGAATTGATTATGGTGACATATTTACACCAGTTACTAGATTGGAAGCCATAAGAATATTTCTGGCTTATGCTGCTCACAAGAAGTTTAAAGTCTTTCAAATGGATGTGAAAAGTGCTTTTCTCAATGGAGAATTAGAAGAAGAGGTATATGTTGAACAACCTCCAGGCTTTGTAGATCCCAAATTTCCCAATCATGTCTACAGGCTTGATAAAGCACTTTATGGCCTTAAGCAAGCTCCAAGAGCATGGTATGAGACATTAGCTTAGTTTCTTCTGGAAAGTGGATTTAACAGAGGGACTATTGACAAAACATTGTTCTACCTCAACCATGGAAAGGACTTACTTTTGGTGTAGATATATGTTGATGATATCATTTTTGGTTCTACAAATGACAGACTTTGTAAGAAGTTTGCCAAGCTAATGTAGTCAAGATATCAAATGAGTATGATGGGAGAACTTAACTATTTTCTGGGCCTTCAAGTCAAGCATAATGAAGAAGGAACTTTTATTTGTCAATCTAAGTACACCAGAAATGTATTGAAGAAGTTTGGAATGCAAGATTGTTCAAATGCATCCACTCCTATGGCCACTGCAACAAAGTTGGATAAGGATACTGGTAAATCAATAGATATTAGTGATTACAGAGGTATGATTGGCTCTCTACTCTATCTAACTGTAAGTAGACCTGATATCATGTACGTACCTATATTTGTGCAAGATTTGAAGCAGGTCCAAGAGAACCTCACTTAACAGCTGTGAAAAGAATTTTTAAGTACCTTAAGGGTACAGCTGATCTGGGATTGTAGTATCCTAGAGAATCAGACTTTAAGCTAATAGGTTACTCAGATGCAGATTTTGCAGGATGCAAAATTGACAGGAAAAGCACAAGTGGAAGCTGCCAATTTCTTGGAGGCAGATTGGTTTCTTGGTTTAGCAAGAAACAGAAGTCAATTTCCACATCAACTGTAGAAGTAGAATACATTGTTGTAGGAAGCTGTTGTGCACAGATTCTTTGGATGAAGAATCAGTTACTGGATTATGGGTTAGAATTTTCTAAAATCCCTATTTACTGTGATAATCAAAGTGTTATTGCTATGACAGGTAATCCAGTTCAACACTCGATGACAAAGCACATCAGCATTAGGTACCACTTCATAAGGGAACATGTGGATGAAGGTACAGTGGAATTGCATTTTGTTCCAACAGATCAACAACTAGCAGATATCTTCACAAAACCACTATGTGAAGTTACTTTTACAAGATTGGTAAATGAACTTGGAATGGTTTCAGGTTCTTTCTCTAAATCTGCCTAGTTTATGTTTTGATACATCAGACTTTATGATCAGTATTTACATATATTACTATTTTTGTGTATTTTGTGCT